>NC_080069.1:124579050-124893581 GCF_949987535.1 Balaenoptera acutorostrata
TCCTGAGAAAGCTCCCAGGGAAGGGGGTGCTGGAGGCCGTGCGCCTGGGTCTGCAGGGCTGCTGGGGCCGTGCGCCTGGGTCTGCAGGGCTGCTGGGGACACGTGCATTTCCAGGAATGGAGGCAAGTCTGGACGGGCCTGGACCACATTCAGCCCAAAGCCCTCAGTCCAGACGGGGCCCAGGGAGGCAGGGGGCATCTGCGGGGGAGGGGCCACCTCGGGCGGTAGTGCCGGTGAAAGTGAGAAGCAGGTCTAGGTGTGGAGGAACCCGCCCGCCTCAACCCCCCTCTGCCGGAGGGATCTCTGTCCAGGCTGGGAACCCGGGGCCGTCTGAGGGTCTTCGTGGGCGCAGGGTGGCCCCGAGCTGGGACGGTGGGCCTCTGAGGGCACCACTCCTGCCCTGCCCCCCGGCAGGCACCACTTGCTGTCCCCTCCTGCCCTGGGAAGGGAAGGGGTGGAGGCCCAGGTGGCAGGAGATTGGGGCCCTAAAGGCTCCCGGTTGTGGAGGTGAGCCCAGAGGGGAGGGCTGGGGCTGGCGGGAGAGCGTGAACCCTCCGCTGGGCCTGGGGCTGCCCACCTGGACTTTCCTGGGTCACCGCCTGCCCTCCCCTGCCGCCCGGGCCTCACTTCTAGGCCCAGAAACTCCCAAGCAGAATCTCAGGCCGTTTGAGCTGGAGGCAGCCTGGGCGCTGAGACCCCGCTGCTGCCACATTACAGATGCCGAGGCCGGAGTGGAGCTGGCCCAGTGAGGTGGGCGGTGAGGGAGGGTTCCCACCGCCAGCCCCCAGCGCGGCCACAGCGGCCGGCGGGGCGAGGAGCAGCCCCAAGCTGCCCATCTTCTTCCTGCTCGTAACTCGGACCAAGCCTGTCTCTAGGGCGTTTTCACAGCTTTGGTTTCACGCTGTTGGTCAGCGTGGCCCCTGGCAGCTGTGCAGGGCCTGTCTGTCCGCTGCCCTGAGCGCCCAGGGCAGGGCCTGTGGGTGCCCTCACCTGGTGCTCACACCCCAACCTCATGTTTTGGGCGCATGGATGGACCCCACCATCGTCCCAAGTGCTCAGAGCAGAGACAGCCCGTGTGTGCGTGTGTGTGGGTGCAAAGGCCTGCGGGCCTGGGGCAGGGGTGTGGGATGGGTAGGTGCCACGCAGGCAAGCAGGGCCCCCTGGGCAGGAGGGGCTGTCCCTGGGGTGCGGACAAGCTGGAGGCTTCCTGGGCCTGGTAGATTCTCCAGATCCCCTGTCCTGCCCTCCCCTTTTCTCACCAGGTGCTGGACAGCTGTGGGTGGGGCCTGAGGGGAGGAGACCCTGTGACCCTCAGGAATCTGGGTCAGGCCTCCTGGCAGGATGAGGTGATAAAGGACTGAGGCCGAAGCTGTCACCCTATCCCCATCCTGGACCCCCAGACCCCCGGCCGTGTTGTGAGTCTCTTCCTGGGGATGCAAAGCTCCCAGCTTGGCCCTGACCCTGCTCAGTGGCCCTTGTCTTACAGCTGGACTCACAGGGCTTGAGGGCCCTGCAGTGGCCACAAAACTGGTGGGTAGGGGCCCAGCCGGGCTGCAGGGGATCTCCACTGACCACCGACCTTCGGGGCCTGCTGGTGTTCCCGCTGCGCTCCGCCACTCGGGGTCCCCCCACCCTGCTCGGGCCTGGGAACTGGGGTGGGCAAGTCTCCTCCCTCACCGTGGAGGGCTGTGCTGAGTCTTCATGACCCTGGGGCTCCTCGTGAGGTCCCGGGGGCTGGAGGAGGCCTGCCTTGAAGGCCTCTGGAAGTCTCTGAGGGGCAGCCCCAGCCCCTGCTCTCTTGCCTCTGGGGCCGGGACCGTCTCCCCACTCTCCTGCATGGCTCTGAGCGGCCGGGGACCTCCAGGCTGGGTTGAAACTGGGCAGAGGGGACAGAGGACAAGTTCCTCCCGCTGCCTTCAGTTGCTCACCTGCAGCCTCCCTCCCGCCCGGCCCTGCTCTGCTCAGCTTTACTCTCCACACCCGCTTCAGTGTACACGTCCGGAGTCCTGGCCGCGCAGCCCTCGCTGGTCCCTTGGAGGGGCGTCTGTCTCAGTGACCAGGCAGGACGCAGAGTGTCCTTGGTGAGTCCTTGCTGTGCCTGGGGGCAGTGACATCGTTACCCCACTGAGCAGAGAGGGGCCCCGGGCCCCAACACGGTGCGATTTGGACCCCGAGTAAGAGGCGGGCTGGGGATCCAGGTGCCCACGCCAGAGGTGCCTGAGGTGCATGGAGACCACGGGATGAGCCCTGACAGACAGGCTGGGCCTGAGTGCTGACCACAGAGTGACTGCTCCCCAGAACATTCCCCTCCAGGCAGCTCCCGGCTCCCTGTTGACCCCCCAGATGCAGCCTGCCCCATCCTGGTCCTTAGGGGTCAGCCGTAGGGGTCCAGCAGGCTGCGGCAGCCTGGCCCTGCCGCCTCCAGGCAAGAAGCCAAGAAGCGGGGAGGGGCAAGGGGAGGGGAGTAATGGAGGACAGACCACGGGGTGTCTCACACCCACTCCCCTCGCCTCGCCCAACCTAGTAGGTCACCGCAGGGGGACCGGGGTGAGCCTGGGAGACAGGGCCTCCCCAACGCCCCACAATTTCTCTCCCCGCTTCCCCTGCCTCCCCCTGTGCAAGCCCACCGCCCCACAATTTCTCTCCCCCCCTTCCCCTGCCTCCCCCTGTGCAAGCCCACCACCCCACAATTTCTCTCCCCCCCTTCCCCTGCCTCCCCCTGTGCAAGCCCACTGCTGCGGGGGGAGCCTGCCCATCTCAGCAGGGGCCCAGCAAGACCCCTCGGGGGAGGTGGCCTGACCTCTGGGCAGTCCTCCAGCTGCAGGTCCCAGAACAGAATCCCATGGGACTGCCGGCTTCCCAGTGTCCCTGGTCCAGCCTCTGGCCCCAGAGACCTGACCTCCTGGGACCCTTGGGCTCTGGCACTGGTTCTACTGGTTGGGGTCTGTGCGCTGGTGGCGGGGGGGGGAGTCAGGAGAGGTGAGAGCCCAGCGTGGCTTGGGGGCCTTGGCTGCGAGGCTTCAGGGCCTGGCACCTCCCGCCATTGCCAGCCGCCTTTCGGGCTCAGGATGGCCGGGGGGTGGGGGGCATGATAATGGCCATTGAACCCTCGCTCTGTGCCTTGGCACGCAGAGGGGTGGGGGGCTGCCTCCAAGGGGCTCGCTCGGCTACCTTAGCCCTGGCAGGGGACAGGCAGTGGGGACACAGAGGGCCCTTTGCCCGGCCACCAAGCCTCTGTCCCTGTCCAGGGCCCACACTTGCTCTCCTCTCACAGGCTTGCCCTCCACACCCCGTGTCCTGCCAGCTCAGGGGCCTGGTGGAGGCCACACCCCGCGGGCCTCAGTTTCCTCCTCCGGAACACAGCCCCTCAAAGCCCTCTCAGGGCAGTGCCCAGACCCCGGGGCTCAGAGCCACAGCCCAGGGAGCCCCAGGCCTCTGGCTAAGGGGTCAGGCCAGAACCCAGGGCGGGCAGGGACTCTGCGTGTGCGTGTGCGTGTCCGGAATGTGCCTGATGCTCCGCATGGAGACACCTGCCCGGGCGCCCCTCCCCCGCGCCCCTCCCCCATGCTCCGCAGCGGGCCCCTCCTGTCCTGGAGTCCTGCCTTTGGTTCCAGCGCTTCCCGGGCACATTCCCTCCTCTCCCACCCTGGACCTCGAGCCCCTTGGGGTGCCCTGGTCAGTAGGGAGCCTCAGCTGCAGCTTGGCCCCCCCCAGGGACTCCCGAGACCCTCAGGCCTCCCCCAGCTGAGGACCAGGGTAGGCGGCAGGGAGAGGCGTGCTCTTGCCCGGTGTCCCGGGCGCGCCGCCAGGCTGGGGGCTACAGGACATCTCGCCTAGGGTTGACCCTAGGATGGGCACCGGGGGAGTGGGGACAGCCTCTCCCGGAAGCCGGCATGAGGATGGACCCAAAGGGCCCAGGAGTCACCTTGGACGGGGAGGCCCCAGGAACCCCCCAGCAGTCCTCCCAGGCGCCCCTGGGCTCAGGTGGACTTTAGTGGCTGGTGACCCGGGCCAGGGGCGCTGGAAGGCCCTCTCGTCCTCTGTCCACTCACTCTGAGTGCTGGCAGCAGTGGCAGTGCACCGGCGCCGGGCCTGCAGTGGCTTGTGTCTCTGGGCAGTGATTTTTGGGGCGTGGGTGGGACGGGGAGGGGGGCTGTCCCCAGGGTCCTGGGGGAGGCGGGCAGGGAGGGGCGGTGCAGGTGGAAGGGAACACCTGCCACTGAAGCCTGGGAACGTGGGAACCGAGTTTGCCTGGGCGTCTGATGATCCTGCAGGAGGAGGTGGGGGCAGGGCAGAGGGGGGCGGGGGTGAGGGGAGGGAGGGAGGGAGCATCTGCGGTCAGGGGTCCCTCAGGCCTCCAGGTGGGCTTGCTACCTCCTGAGCTCCAGCCTGTGGCCCTCTCAGCTGAACCCCCAGGCCCCGCCCCTGAATCTGTCCTGGGGAAAGGGTGGTGGCCGTAGACTCAGCCCCTTCGCAGACCCCGGAGCACCAGGGGGAGGGGGCGCAGGCCTGCCCCCGGTTTCCCGCCACCCCTCCCCGAGGCTCTGCCTGCACGCTTACGGCACTCCCACTTCAGCAAAAATGTTCTGCTTGCTTACACCCCTGCCAGGGGCCTGATACACCCCCACCGCCCCCCCAAATTCCTGGCACACTCAAAGTGCCCAGAACCACTCATCTGTGGCCCCCTTCCCATCAGTGACCCCCTCACCCAGCAAGCCCTTGGGCCTTCTGGCTGAGGGTCACAGGCCACGGAGAGCGTGGGAAAGGGGATTCGGGGATGGCCGGCTGCCCCCTTCACAGAGCGCTGACCACTTTGTATACAGCAGTCCCTCCAGCCCTCGCGAGCTTGAAAAGCCTGCGTTTTGTCCCCACGTTATAGCTATAGCGGGACGCTGAGGCTTGGGCGGTTCAGCCAGCTCCTGAGGGCAGTCACCTGACAAGAGGCAGAGGTGGGCTTTGCACCAGTGGGCCGGGCTCCAGGGTGTGTGCTTGGGGCTGTCACTCACTGTCCCCAGTAAAATCGCCTGGAACCAGAGCTCCGGCAGGTACTTGGGGTTGGGTCTTGTGAGTCAGGGGAACTGAGGTCAAGGGACACCACACATGACCCCAGTCTCTTCTGACAACTGGGGGTCACAGCTGGGATTTGAGTCCCAGAGCCAGGCTCTTACCCATGCTGGGCACGCTGGCACGGGCCGGGCAAGGCTGGGGAAGACTGAGCTCCAGCTTGTTGGGCTCTGGAAGGCCCGCCAGCTGGAGGCTGCCCTCTGGCCGGGCGCCTCCAGGCCCAGTGGTGTGGTTGTACAAGTCCAGCCTCTGAGCAGCCTGGGGACCCCACCTGGCTGGCCAGGGGGGTAGCCATGGGGAACATCTGTGCTTCCAGCCCCTCTAGAAGGCTCTCCCTCTGCCAGCAGGCAGCGGCCCAGCCAGCCCAGCTCTGCACACCCCTGGGACACCCTTCATGTCTCCATCCCTCCCCGCCCCCCGGCCTCAGTTTCCCCACCTGTCAGGTGGGAGGGACACCTCCTCCCCTGACGAGGGCTTAGCCTGAGGCCCACGGACTCCTCAGGTCTGAGCTTGAGCTTCCGGGGTCTGTAATCCTCTGACTCTGAAAACTGGGCATGAAATTCTGTGCAGTTGTGCATTCCCCCAGGGAGGGGCTCCGTGATGCGTATCAGATTCTCAGGTGTCTCAGGCCCCTGAGCAGCAGGGAGCAGCGCAGCTGGGGCAGTTGCCCCAGAGGCAGCGCAGAGGTGTGGGCAGGGGGCGTGGCTCGGGGGCCCTTGGGGGGACCTCAGGGCGGGAGTCGCTCCGTGGTGGGGGGCATATGGTGCAGATGAGAGGCACCTGCAGTGAGGATGGAGGGTCAGGAGGACGGTGGGCAGATGGGGGTCGTACGGTGTGGGGGGCAGGGGAGCTGTGGTGCGCTGGATGGAGGACCACTGGACGTTTCCCCACAGGGGCATCCCTCGGGGCTCCGACCTCCCTGAGCTGGGGGCCGCCCCGGAGCCAGGATTTCCTGAGGGAGCGTGTGTCAGAGCCAGGGCCTGGCTGGGGCCCTCGACAGGGTGGCTCCTGGACAGGAAATCTGCGTCCCTGCGGCCCCTATCCCATCACTTAGGGCTCTCCTGAGCCCCCGGATCAGCTGCTGGGCGGGTCCTGGGAAAAGAGAGAGCAAGCCGTGCCCATAGGGCCTTATCAGCCTCAAACCCCAGGCCCTCCCTGCTCAGGAGCCGTCCATGGCTCCCCTGGGCTCATGAGATCCAGGCACCCCTGCCTGAAAGTCAACCCGCTCCTCGAGTCTGGCCTCCCCCAACTCCACACCTAGAACCACCACCTCCATCATCCTAAAGGGCCAGGGAAATGCCTCCCCCTGCAGGAAGACCGCTCTGATTGACCATCCACCCGTGGGCGTGGCCAGGCCCTTCTTCCCATTTTAGGTTCCGAGGGTCTCCCAGCAAGTCAGACCCCAGACCGAGCTCCTGGGCTGAGCCTGGCACACTCCGCTGCCCCAGACAGGCTCAGAGAGGGCCCCAGGGCTGGAGGGACCTGGGCGTCCGACACTCTTGGGAAGCTCCGCCTGCCCTGCCCTCCCCTCCCCGTGGCCCCCCCAGGCTCCATCTCTAGGTTCTGGCTGCCCTGACCCCGGGCCACACTTACAAGTTCCTTCCCCTGCCTGCCGCCTGCCTGGGGACCTTCCCAGGCCCAGGGACCTGCCCTTCAGGCGCAGCCCCACCCCATGGATTACACGGCTCAGGCTGGAGGGCTCAGCAGGGCGCATGAGTTCCAGGGACACCCAGTGCTTTGCTGTCCCTGCTGACTCAGGGCGTGGGGTGGGGGCTGGTGGCTGCAGCACCCACAGGCAAAGTGCCGGGTCCCCAGTGCGAAGTGGGCTCAGGGCCCCCCCGCCTCCAGGCTGCTCTGAGACCCCCCAACCCCCCTCAGTTAACGGTGACTGTGGCCCTGGCTTCGAGTGCCTCTGGGGCTGGCCGGCTGCCCTGGGGGCCTGAGAGGGCATCAGGGTTGGGGAGTGGCTGCAGCAACCTGGTCAGACCAGGGTCAGCAGGGCCACAGCTCTCGGTCCCCAAGGGCCCCGAGGTGCCCCATACCTTACCCAGACGTGAGCCAGGGCACCCAGCAAGCTTGCGGCTCCCAGCGGTGCCCGGCCCCGGGCGCCCGCCTGCTGAGTGCTCCAGCGCTATTGACCCCAGGCCGTCTCAGCCCAAACTGTTCACGTCTATCTCCACGTCTCGGTTCTGCATTCATTCGTTCAACAAATATTTCTTTATTAAGCTCTACTGTATGCAGGTGCTGACCCCTGCCAGCATCGGCCCCCGTGGGGACCCCCCGCAGGGCGATCTCGGGGATGCGAGTCTGGGGGTGGGAGCACCTGCCCACAGACCAGTGTGGCTGGAGTCATGGCGTCGGGGCCCGTGGGGGAGCCGAGGTCAGCGAGGGGGATCACACTGCACGCCCCTCGCCTGCACATCTGCCCTTGGAAGTCAGAGCCGGGCCCCAGGCAGGACCTCTGGCTGTTGCTGGCTGCCCAGAGGCACAGAGGGGCCTTGGTGGCCGGCTGCACGGGGGGCTGATGCAGACACTTCAGGGGCCAGGCCCCGGGGGCAGCGTGCTGCTCCAGCCTCCGGGGA
This sequence comes from Balaenoptera acutorostrata, assembly GCF_949987535.1. NCBI lineage: Eukaryota > Metazoa > Chordata > Mammalia > Artiodactyla > Balaenopteridae > Balaenoptera > Balaenoptera acutorostrata. The sequence continues at coordinate 124,586,697 of NC_080069.1, forward strand.
CCCAGCTCTCCCCGTCGCCCACAGCGGGCCTCGGTCCCCCCGTCCCCCGCCCGGGGCGAGGCTCTCACGCTGAGCTGCCCTGTCCCCTTCCGCCCCCTGTTCCTGCCCCAGCTCACCTGACAAATTTCTGTCCCTCTTTAGACCTCAGCAGAGACAGGCCCCGCCAAAGCCTTCCAGACACCTCCTCCACCCCCTTCCCAGGGAGGCCACTAAGTGGGGGCCCCGTGTTGCACACCCCTCTGTCCGGGCCCGCTCCACCTGTGCTCTTCTGGTCCTCGCTGGACCCTGAGCCTGGAGGCCATCACTGCCGTCCAGCGAGCCCCCGGCCTGCGAGAATGAGCTGATTAACACCGGGCTGATGTCCTAGTGCAAGGCTGTAGAAGCTACACAGGTCCTGGGTGGGGTCCCTTCCCCTCCCCTGCCCCCTAGGGGCCTGAGGCTGGAGGGTTGCTGCGGGAGCTGTGGGCAAGGGGTTTCTGGATGCCCGACGTGCCCGTGCTCTGGCCAGCGCAGTGCCCGCTACCCCTGGCAGCGCTGCTGGGACAGGCCGGAAGGGCCAGGAAGGAAGGTAGTGTCAGAGGAAGGGGGACCGCCTGGTGACTTGCCCCTCGCAGCCATCGGGGGGAGTTGGGGCTTCCTCAAGGGAACCGGAGCCCCAGCCCTGGCCCTCACCCTGCCCCTACACTGATCTGAAGGGCCCAGTCACCAGCTACATGGTGAGACCCCTGCCCAAAGCTCCGGACACTCAGTTCTGGGTGCTGGGCTTGGGTCTGGGAGGGAGGAGGTGCAAGAAATTAGGAGTGTGTGTGTGTGTGTGTGTGTGTGCGCGCGCGCTTCCCCTCCCACGCCCATAGCTAGGTTATTCCCTGAAATGACGTACTGCAGGTGACCTCACACTCTGGGCTGGCAGGCCCCCGTTGTCCCTGGAACAATGGCCCAGGCCCAGCATTCCAGACCGTGGCCTCTGGGACAGGCGGGGGCCTCACCCCAGCCCTTTCTCCAGCCCCAGCCTCTGCATCCCCTGCAGAGGCCCAGCTAAGATGGCCCTTCCAGGAAGGGCTGCCGCCGGAGGCCCCTGAGAGCATCTCTCCCACAGTGCTGTCTCTGTTCTCTCCTCTGTGTCTCTTCCCCGGAGCGGAGCCTGGCCAAGAGTCGATGCCCGGTGAACCTGCGCTGAGTGCGCGGAAGAGTGGATGAGTGTGAATGGATGGATGGATGGATGGATGGATGGATGGATGGATGAATGGATGGATGCATGCATGGAAGGTCCCAGGGGGTCCCCCCACCAAGCTTTCTTCTAGAAACAGGATCCGGGCCCCCAGGTGGTAGGACGCTGAGAGATGGAGGAAGCCCCCCGCCGCTGACCCCAGCAGCAGGGAAAGAAGCGCTGCGGGGAGCCACCCCTCCCCCTCTGCCTGGTCCCCTCCTGCTCAATGATGGGACAGGTAGGCGGTCCTCAGGGGAGCAGGTCCAACCACCTGCCCTCTTGGGGATGGAAGCCAGGTGGCCATGGAGCCGGGAGACGCTGCCCAGGGTCCTGTCTGGGCAACCAGGCTCCGTCCTGGGAAACGGCGGCTGCTTTTCCTCCGCGTGTGGGAGAGTGAAACCTCCGTCTCTAATTATACACTGGCCCTTCTCCTCCTCCCTGCCCAAACCTTCCCACTTCAAAGGCCGCTGGCCCCTAGGCAGGGAGGGAAAGCTTCTGGGTGTCCTCATGGCCTCCCCTTCTCCTGGGGCTGGCGTCCTGCAGGAGCGTCAGTCCCAGGGTGGAGGTCGGGGTGCAGCCAGGAAGCCTCGTCCTTCTGTGAGCCCCGGGGGCTCTGACCCAGAACCCAGCTCACTGGGCTGCCGGGCCATGCTGATGGGGTGGGCGCTCACCCCAGGACCCCAGCCCAGCCCGTCTGCCCAGCTCCTCTGGCCCTAGCGGGGTGGGGTGGGGTGCTCCAGCCCAGACAGGTGAGGGGGGGAGCCTGGCCTGCTCCCCACACCCGCTCCTGCCGGTTTTCCAGCAGCGCCCACCTCCAAGCAGCCCCACCCGACGCACAGGCCCTAGAAGCTCTGCTCTCGGGAGTCTGCCCCCCAGCCCCATGCAGCGGGCCCCCTACTGCCTGTGGCTCTTCCAAGTTTCGGTCCATCCTGAGTCTGCTTTTGGCGCTGCCCTGGGCTGCCCCTTACCCAGGCCCTGCCCTCAGGGCCCTCTTGCTGCAGACACACAGAGCCGGCGCCCCCGAGACCACGCAGCCACCTTGAGCTGGTGGCGGGGAGTTGGGGGGGGGAGTGCTGCCCCAGGCCAGAGCCACGCCAGAGAGGGGGGCAGGATGCCCAGAGCTGCCCAGGGGTGTGGGGAAGGCAGAGCCCGCGTTCCCAGGCGAGGGATCAAGGCAGGTGGAACGGGGGGCCGAGGAGAGAGGAAGCCAGTGTGTGCCCAGGGAGGCAATGTGGGCAGGGCTGGGACGTTGACGTCACCAACCTGGGGGTGGCTGGCCAGTCCCCCATGGATCACGCAGCTGGATGGTTCCCAGGGGGCCAGAAGGGAGAGATGCCAGTGCTGGCCCAGGAGCCAGAGGTGGCTGTGGGCCGGGAATGCCAGGGAGGCAGGGCCTGCCCTGAGCGTTCAGAACGAGGGAAGTGATTTCCTCTCTGCATTGCACTGATCCGGGCCCCCAGGCCAAGCCCCACCTGTGCTCCCGGCTCCGTCCTGACCCGGGAGCCCTCCCCCAAGCCCTGCGCCATCACCCCACGTGCAGTTTCCGAGTCGCTGCTCCCAACACCTTTCTGCCCATCAGAGAGTTGCCTGCTGGCCTCGCCCTGTGTGTGGAAGCACCAGCTCCCTCCAGCCTGGGGGCCCCCCCGGGGCCAGGGATGAGGCTGCCAGAGAAGTGCGTGGCCAGCATTGGCTCAGTTAAGACAAGAAACCCCTCCCTTGAGGCCTCCTCCCCAGGAAGGAAGGAAGCAAGGGAAGGAGGAAGGAAGTCCTCCCAGGATCCTTCAGGCCTCTGAAGTGGACCTCCAGAGGCAGTTCCAGCCTCACCTGTCCCCCCGCCATTATACAGTGAGGCCCGAAACCGCTGCCTCTCCCAGGAGCTCAAATAAAACTCTGAGCATTTGATCTCGATTTCAAAGGGGTCTTTGTCCCTTGCCCGCTGGCAAGTAGGCCTGGCCGCTCCTGACTCACCTGTCCCTCCCCGGAGCCAGGCAGGGCAGGCCCGGGAGCAGGTGTGGCCTGGCCCTGGCCCCTCCCCTGGGCGGGCAGCCTTGTCCTGGGTTGGGGGGGTGGGGTGCGGCTGGCCGGCCCCTCTCCTGTTCCACGCAGTCTCTCTCCCCCCGCCTCTCTCTCATCCACCCTCTCCCAGCACGGCCCGCTCCCTGGGAAACCAGAAGCCGCGGGGTCTCTTCGGTCGGTCGGGGGCACAAATGCCAAATGGGCCGCGGCTGTGTTCTCGGCGGGGGGCGGGGGGGGGGGATGAGGCCCGACGGCTGGGCAGCGGCCTCAGCAAATGGTGTGTGAGGTCAGGCCTCCCCGCCCCCCGCCCCACACAAGCTCCCCCTGGGGGGCCGGAAAGGCATGCCGCCGGCTTCCCCTTGGGCGGCAGCGGGCTGCGGGCACGGAGACAGAGTCAGGCCCGGTGCCAGGCAGGCCCGATGGTGCCCCCGCCCTGAGGAGGGGGTCCTGCGGATGGGCGGGGTCTCCACGCCTGGATGGAGCCCATTGCCTGCCCCACTGTGGGAAGCCCAAGGCCTCCCAGGCAGGGCCAGGCCCCTTCCTGCAGCTGCCCTCTCCCCCCACCCCGGGCTGGCCTCGCCCCAGCCCCGCTCCCAGCTCCCCTTCCTCTCGGGGCAGTGGCCCCCAACGCACACGCCCATCCCTTCTCGGAGCCTTCTCCCCTCTGAGGGGCCTTTCTTCGCGGGGCCTCTTGCCACCAACCGCCCGGGGCGCCTGAACCGTGTGCTGGCCCTGGGCATGGGGGTGACAGCACGGGGACCAGCTCCGCCCCAGGGGAGCCACCCTCGGGGACACGGCGGGGCTCTGGGGCCCGGGCACCAGGAGGTTGCCCTTCACTCAGCAAGTCTCTTCGGAGCGTCCGCTCTGTCGGGCCTCTCGTGAGGCGCGGGCAAGCCAAGGCGACTGGGCACTCTGTCCCCACGGGGCTCTGAGTTGGGGTGGTGGCCACCCTGACAGGCCTGGAAGCACACAGGGTGCAGGGGGTGACGAACAGCGGTCGGAACCACCAGAAGTCTGCTGTCCCCGCGCACGGGGTCCCGGGGGTCTCCGGTCTCTGCCTCGGGAGGGACAGATGGCCTTTGGGGTTTGCGCCTCTCCGCCGCAACCCGAGCTGTGGCCTCGGCTGCGCATGCCTCCTCACAAGGCTTCACCCGGGGGACTGTCGAAAGCTGACCCCACGGACAGCTGAGGGGCAGGGTGCCACCCCGCCCCGAGCCCCCAGAAGGCTCAGCTGGTGCGGGCGACTCCACCAGCCCTCGGAGGTTTCCGGGGACCCAGAGGCCAGGGTGCCTGGCATGTCCCTCTGGCCGTTTACCACCTCCCTGGAGACCACCTGGGGCAGGGACGGCGGTTTCTAGGAAGCGAGTGGGCAGACGGTGCTGCCCAAAGGGTCACCGGCGCTTCCTGCGGGGACGGGGCCACAGCTCAGCCCACCCAGGGCAGGGCGGCGAGGGTCCCTCCCCGTGAGTGCGGCGTCCGGGCCTGGGCGCCCCCATCCCGGCGCCCCCGGCGCCCGCCAGCGTCATCCAGGGGGCAGCAAGCGGGCCGAGTGTGGGCCACCAGGGGCCAGGGCGGGCAGGGGGCTCCCGCAGGACCAGGGAGGTCAGGCAGAAAGGAAGCGGCAGCGGGGGCAGGGGCCGCACCCTGTGCGTGTCCACAGGAGCCTGGGGGGGAGGGGAGAGCCCAGGGGGCCGTGGACCACAGCCGGGCGGCCACTCACGGGCTGGCCACGGTGACGCAGGGAGCCCTGGGGGCCATGAGGGCCCTCCAGTACCTCGTGCCTGAGTGTGCTTTGGTCCCGGGCTCTCTGGCTTCGGGCCCAATGGCCGGCTCGAGCCTGGGCCAGGTGAAGCGTGGGGCTCGGGTACGGGGTGAGTGGTGGGGGAACCAGTGCTCCCCGAACTCCTGCCTCGCCCAGAAGCCTGGAGAATGCTGCCCAGCGAGGGGCGGGCCAGGCGTCCTGAGCCCCCATGCCAGGGGCCCCCACTCGAGGCGGGCCATCTTTTCCAGCCTGTGCGCTCCTGCGAAATGGGGACCCGGCCTTCCTGCCTGCCAGGGCTGACCCTCCTCGGACCAGTCTCATGGGCGTCTAGTGACCGCCTGTGCGTGTGCGTGTCGGGCCCTCCTCGCGCTCACACCAGCCACCAGCTGGGCCGCCCGCGGAAGGAGAGGAGCCCAGATTGCCCAGGGAAGGCTGGCGAGCGGGTGGAGAAATCAGAACCACAGGCACCAGTGCTGGGAATGTGACATGGGGCAGCTGCTCGGAAATCAGGTGGCAGCTCCTCGGGGGATTAAACACAGAGCTGCCAGCTGGCCTGGCAGGTCCACTCCTGGGTGGATACATACCCAGGAGAAATGACAGCATGTCCACACAACACCTGGACACATACGTTCACAGCAGCCAGAAGCCAAGTGTCCGTCAACAGATAAACGTGTGGTCCATCCAGACCGTGGAACATCACTCAGCCACGAAGAGGAGTGAGTACACACACGGGCTCAACCTGGATGAGGCTGGAGACGTCATGCTGAGTGAGAGGCCAGCCTCAAAGACCACGTCGCGTACGATTCCACTCACGGGAAACACCCAGAACTGAGGAGTCCACGGAAGCAGAAAGAGGCTTCCTTAGGGTGGAGGGGGACTGGGGCGGGGGGGACACGTAAATGATGAGGGGTTTCTCCTGAAGGTGATGAAAATGTTCCAAAATTGATTGTGGTGACGGCCGCCCGTATTTGTGAATGCACTGAAAACCGTTGAATTATACACTTTAAATGGGTAGAGTGGATGGCACGTGAATTCTACCCCAAGCACGCCGTTAAAACAAAGACTTGCCCAGGGTCCCCAGCCGGGCAGGGTGCCAGCCCGGACTCCACACAAAAGAGCAGTGGCCGTGCCTTCTGCCACTGCTGTGTCCCCTGCCGCGGACGAGGGCGGGTAGCCACGGGGGCCAAATGGGACTGGGAAGCGGAGGCCCAGGCCTGGCTCCGGGCTGCCGTGGGTTGAGAGCTGTTTGTTCAGGAGGCCTGGGCCCTGCTCCTGACCTGCCCAGAGCCCTCCTCCCCTCCCGCCCCTGTCGGACCTTCCCAGAAGGATGTTTTTCCAGGGACCTGCTGAGCAAATGGCATTTAGTCTCAGGCCTGGAAGCCTCATGGGGACGGATCTCATATCCCACCCCCGTTCAGCAGCCGCCTGTTTCCTCCGGACAACCCAGACCTGGCCAGAGCCTGCTCTGCCGCTTCTCAGCCTCTCTGAGCCGGGGGATCCCGGGGGTGCTAGGCTCATCGGCTCTCCAGGGCCTGACGTCCCCCACCCCAAGTGTGTGTGGTCTTTTTTTTTTTTTTTTTTTATCATTAGGATAAAAATGGCTGCGGAGGCCCGGGCAGCTCAGCCTCAGCCTGGCAGCTCGGGGAGCACAGCCCAGTTGCCTAGGAGGGTGGGAGGCGTCCCAACAAGCATCTCATCCCTGTCCCAGGCCCAGTTCCCTTCCCCCAGACCCCGGCCCCTAATCACAACCACATTTCCCACAGCTGGCCCCCGCGCGGCCAAGCCCTGCGCCATCAGATCTGGTGGGGGGGGGCAGTTTTCCCAGAAACGGCACCGTGAGTCACCAGCCAGCCCAGGAAGTGGCTGCCTCCTGTCCAGCACCACCAGCTGACCACTGGGCCTCAGTTTGAACCACAGAGCAAGCCGTTCACGCATGACCTCAGCGCTGACCGAGTGCCTCCTGCGCCCTGACCTGAGAGGCTCGGGGCTCGGTGGGCGGGGCTCGGTGGGCAGGTCCCCCATCAGCAGCCAACAGAACCCTCACTGAACTGGAGGGGTGACAGGCGCTCTGGGGAGTCAGGGGTCGCTGGGCCTAGGGCAGGAGGAGGGAGGCCCCTTGGGGACCTGTGTGGCAGGAAGGGCCTTCCCAGAGGGAGCAGCTGGTGGGGAGCCCTGAGGTCAGAGCAGACAGACAAGCCTGGAAAGGAGGCTGGGCGGCTGAGCTAGCAGGAGGGGCCAGGCTAGGCCTCGGAGCTCAAAGTGGACACAGGACTGAGAGCAGGGGCTTCCCAGGTGCCAAGGGTGCACCCCAGGAAGCCAAGAGGAGGCAGGGGAGAAGCAGCTTGTAATCCCCTAACCACTCAACTGGCCCCCCACTACGGCCTTGGACGTGAGTGCCAAAGGGACCAGAGAGGGGAAGCAGGTGGCTCAAGGCCACACAGCAACCTAGGATCAGGCCCCATGAATCTAAATCCCATCCAGCAGCTTCCAGGCCCCTCTCCTGCCAGCGTGCTGGAATCTTCCGGGGAGCAGAAGATGCCAGCTGAGGGGTATTTTCAGGAGAGGCAAGCAGGAAAACCCAGGTCCTCGAAAAATGAGGCTTCTCCGCCTTCTGGGGGTCGGCCCAGGCTGTGAGCAGGGCCCGAACACCGCGCTCAGCAGGCCGGGTGACACTGGCCCTGCTGATCCCTGTAACGGCTGGGGGTCTGGAGAAGGGGCCTTGGGGACAAGGCTGGGCCTGGCAGGCTTTGTCCCGAGTGGGGAGGGCTGTACCCTGGGTCCAGCATTCTCACCCTCTGGCACCAGCTGCCCAGCCTGAGATGCAGGGGCCACCAGGGCGGAGCCTGGCACCCCTCCCCTGCCAGCTGCTGCTCTTGGCAGACGCAGGGTGTGAGGGGAGCTGAGGGCGCTTCGTCGGCTCAGGAGAGTCGAGCAGCGCACAGGCCCTGCCTTCCCGGCCTTCCCTCCACTCCTGCCGTCTGGCTGAGCTTCCCCAGACCTTCTTCACCCAGTCCCACCTCTGAGCCTTTGTCCCGCCACCCCTCCCTGGGAACACATCCGCCCTGCAGGCCAGCGCCCACCGGCTCCACCTCAGCCCTGGCTTTGTTCTACCTCTCTGCGTCCGCCTCCGCTCTGGGATCCGGGACCGTCTGGGAAGTCGGCCACTGCGGGCTGTGGGACCTCGGAGAAGTTACCCAACCTCTCTGAGCTGAGACGTCCTGGGGTAGGATGGAGCTGTTTGCCTCGAAATGCCACTTAGAGGATGAACAGGGCACGGGCAGCGCCTGCCGTGGTGGGACCATTATGGTCACCCACCAGCTCCTCCCTGCCCGGCCACAGCAGGTGCTCAGGAAATGCAGCCCCTGGGCTGTCAGAGCCGGAGGGACCTCAGAGGCTCTGGGAACAAAGCTCCCGTTGAGCCAGGAGAGGCTGGGGCCAGCGGGGGCCGGAGTGCCAGCCTGGCTACTTCCCTCACCTGCCCCTGCGGACGCCCTCCCTGGCAGAGACCCCGCCTCCTCAGCCTACTCCGATCCCACCCTCCCTCACCTCCTCCGGGGGCCTGTCCTGCCCCTGCTCAGCCCAGGGACCCCGGCCACCACCACGGCCCCTGCCTCCTCGTGGGAAGGGACATCAAGTCACCCGTCAGCCCTGCCGTGAGCCCGTATCAGGACTGTCCCTGCCCTGAGAAGACAGTGGCTGCTTGCGCCATGTGCCCCGCGGGCTGTGTCTTGTCCGGGGCAGCAGGGGATGCCAGCTTCGGGGTCGCCCCCAGTCAGGGCAGAAGGCATGCCTGGCCTGCATCATACCCGAGGGTGGGCTGCGTGGGCCTTGTCACCAGACCAGGAGACAGAGGTCACACTGCTTACCCACAGGGACCTGGCCCCACTGGGGCAAGGTGAGCCCTGAGCGCCCACAGAGGTCTCGAGCCTGCAGGGAACTCTGTGTGCCCAGGGGAAACCGAGGTACAGCAGGTCAGAGTGGCTGTCACACGGCGAACGCCCTCCAGCCCTATGGGACTGGCCCCTGCCCGCCTCCCCAGCGCAGGCACAGGCGGGTGCTGGGTCCCGGCTGGGGGGTGGAGTGCAGGGTCGTTCACATCTTCCCCTGAGCAGCCCTACTCCCTGCTGCTTTCCTGAGCCCCGGCCTTGGGAAGCGGGGGGCCCAGGAGCCCCTCTATCTGCCCACACCCCGGGGCCAAGAGCAGAAGTTTCCCAGCCACACAGCTGTTGACATGTGTCCTTCCCGGCTCTCCTGCCGGGGGGGAGGGCGGTGGGGAAGATGCGGGGGGGGGGGCGTTCGTTCTTGGGTCACAGAAACGTTGCCTCCTGCCAGCATCTTCCTGAGGAGGGAGTGCTCCTGGATCCTGGCTGACAGCCAACTCCAGAGCCTTCTCCGGAGCCCGTCCTTCCCCCCAACCCCACCGCGGCCCCGGGGGTGCTCCTCCACCTCCAGCTGAGTGATTCTTCCCTGACGGAGGTGACTTCCTCTGCTCGGCCTCCTCCCATGTTCGCTTCCAAAAAGGCTAATTAAAAATGAAACGGGGCCAGGCCGCGGGCTGGCTCTGGCCCTCCCAGCTGTCTAAACACCCCGTGCCTGCAGGGTGACCTGGACGGGGGAGGCTGCTTGACCCAGCTCCCAAACTGGGGGCTCAGGGACCCATCCTGCCCGGGAGCCCCCCGCCAGTCCTGTTGTTTCGGGGGTTTATCACCGCTGTTGGACTTTAAGAGGTAGCCGGAGAGGGTGGTCTGGGGAGACCCTCAGGGTTGCCAGGGGTGGCGGACGCTGAGAGACGTCAGCGAGCCGTGGGCCACCACGGGGGTGCGGGGGAAGGGGAAGGATGGGAGGGTTTGGGAGTGAGTCTCAGCCTTGAGGTCCAACAGGCTCTGAGGGTGGGGACCTAGCCGAGCCCTGGGTCTGGGCCCAGACAGGTCCAGGAGACACAACTGCCAGAGCGGGGGGGCCAGAAGTGGTGGGGGGGGTGGCTCTGAGCTCAGGACGGTCCCCGAGGCGGAGAGTACACGTGGCCCGGGGCTGTGGATCTGGGTGGGGAATGGAGTCCTCACCAAGGCGAGTTGGTGCAGAAGTACGTCAGCAGGCACCTGGGTCAGAGGGCTTGTCCTGTCTGGGAGGGGTAGGCTTGGGGCAAGGAGTGGGGGAACCCAAGGTGCCAGGACAGGAGGTTCCTGAGGCAAATGCCAGGGAGGGGACAGGGCAGCTGGGATGTTCGGGGGTGGGGTGGCAGGGAGAGGTCGCCCCAGGGCAGCCCGGCTGGCCAGGTTCCCAGCCCGTGGCATCGGGCCCCGCTGCAGGCCTGCTGTGGGATGGCCCTGCGCCCGACGGCCCAGCTGCAAGGGGCGAGCCCAAGGGCCCAGTGCGTCTGTCAAGGTGCTTTTCGGGGAGGTGGGGCCCCCGCTGGACCGTAGGGCTTTGGTGTGAGTCTCAGTGCAGAGGCGCCGGTGGGGAGGGCTCCCGAGAGGAGGCAGCCCCGCCCAGCCAGGGGATCTCAGGCAAGTCTCTGCCTCGCTGGTGCTGAGAGCCTCTCCTGGGAGCTGGAAAGGAAAGGAGACTGTGGATGAGAAGAGGCACCTTGGGAGCAGCTGCGAGGGAGTTGCCAGATTTAGGGCGATCAGGAGCCTGGGCCCCGGCACTCACCTGCTCCGGGGGTGGGCTGGGTGGGGAGGGCGGCAGAGGCCTCCTGGACAGCTGCAGAGACAGGCAGGCCAGGGCTAGAACCTGTACTTCAGGGCAATAAACTCCCCACCAGCCGAAACCAGGAGAGAGGGATGAGAGAGAGGAGATGCGATGCCCAGGCCTGCTCGGCCCCGAGCGATGCCATTATGAGGCAGCCCCGCCCACCCTGGAGCCCACAGGCGGCGCGGAGAAGCTGCGGGGTGGGGTTGCTGTCGGGGCTCCCAGGTAGGACAGGGCAGGCGGGAGGGCAGAGAGCATGGGGGCACTGGCGCTGCCTGGCCAATTACTCCGGGGAGAAGCCTGAGTAGGGCCTGGTTTGAACGAGGATTCAACCTTCTAAAGGACAAGATGATGTGAACCCAGTTTTATTGTCAGGCAAGATGTGCAGGACCTGCCGTAGGATGGGGAAAAGGCAGCGGGCTGTGAAGTGTCCCTTCCAGGGTGGCTCTGGCTCTGTGAGAACCGTCTGGGTTGGGGGAAGGAGGGGGCCCAAGCGGCCATCAGTGCCCACAGCGCGGAGCTCCAGGCCCGCCCACCCGACCACGTTTCTTCCTTTCTTGCCTACCGTGCATCTGCCAGTCTGTCTGCGTTGAGCAGTAGGGCCTGCCTGTTTTGTAAACAAGGCACCCTTTGCTGGAGGGCAGGCCGAGCCCCACCCAGCGCTACCTGTCCTGCTTCAGCCGCAGGCCGCAGGCCGGGGCCAGCCACCCCTCCCCTTGAGGGCTCAGGGCGCAACAAGGCTTGGCTCCTGGACCAGAGCCTTCCCCCTGCACCCCAGCCTGGCTGGGGCCTGGCCTCAGTGGGCGCCCATGGCTCACAGACGGGCATAGCCCTCGAGGGAAGCCATCACCCCTTCCACAGGTAAAGAAACTGAGGCAATCAGCAAACATTCAGGGACCACTTAATGTGTGCTGAGTCCAGTGGAGGAAAAAGAGAAAGAGCTGGATGAACACACTGTCCCTGAGCAGCCCGAAAGGGGCCACTGCTGGACACGGGAGGGCCCAGGGGTGGCTGTGAGTTGGGTGGGGGGCTAGCAGCAGGTAGGGCAGGACTCCCTGTTGCCTAAGGAGGCTGAGACCCCTTCTAGGTGGAGTAGTCCAGGAAGACTTCCTGGAGGAGGAAGAAGAATTTCAGGGGCCCTTGGAGGCTAGGCACTTCTCTTGACATCAGTTTCCCCCACTTGGTGAAATGGAGAGAAGATGCTTGTCTCGTTGGCTGAACAGATTTTTGTTTTTCTCAGAAAAGAGCAGATGAGCTCACGGACAAGAAGATATTAGGGCTTCTGCTCCCTCTGTGTGCCTCTGTTTCCTGTTTGCACAATGGGCCCAAGAGTCGTCGTGTTCCCGGGTTCACTGGTAAGCCCTGGTGACCTGGAGGCTGAGCCCTGGGTGGACCGAGGCCGGTCCGTGCTCTGCACGCTCCCCCCACTCCCGTCTCAGGAGCCCAGGAAGCAGCTTCTGGGACCTGCCAAGGGCTTGGAGGTCCACACCCTCCCGGCCGGGAGAGCCGCTGACCCTCTGGGTGGCTGTCAGCAGAGCAAAGAGGAAGCCAGGCTGGGAACCTAGTGGTGCAACCAGTCCGTGGTGCCGACGACCTCGTGAGCTTGTGCAATGGACCTGGGGTCCGGAAAGCTGGCTGCCTGTGGCCGCACGCAACGGGTAGGCCAAGGGGTCACCCAGGAGGCGGCCCTCTAGCCCAGGTGGCCCGGGCAAGCCACGACCACAGGTCACCCCCGCCTGAACCGGCCAATGGGACCCCAGCCGCCACTGCCCTTCCGGACACTGAGGCCCACACTTAACATATCCCCCCCCACCACCCAGCTCCAGTGCCTTCTCCCTGGGGGCTCCCAGGGGAAAGGCCACCCTCCCCCCCCACGCATACGTGGCCACTGTCCTCCCTCCAAGGGTGCCTGTCCAAGCCCAGTCCCTATCCTGTTGCCCTTTGGGCCCTCGATCCCCCAGGACAGAGCAGGAGGCCTGGCCCTCAGTCGGAGCCAGGCTCTGGTCTCCGAGCGGCCCTGGGTTGGAGTCCTGCAGCCCCGGGACTGCCCTAGGGGCTGCGTCCAGAGAGGAGGGCTGGGAGGGGGTCAGGCGTGTCTCTGGGTGGACCGTGCATGGGACGAGCCACAGAGGCCACTGCAGGCCAAGGGGGCCACGGGCAAAGGCCAGGGCAGCAGGAGATGGGCCCAGGTGAGGAATCGGCCTGCCTCGGCCCAGCGTGTGCCGGGGAAGACCGGGCTGCGGGAGGCCCAGGGGTGGCGATGCGGGGATAACAGGACGGCTCTTCTCACAGCTCCTGGCGGCAGCCCACCCCCCAGCACACCCAGGCCCAGGCCGGCTCGGATCTGGGGTTGGGAGGGGCTGGTCGGACCCTGGTTATCTCGGCTCCCCTGACAGGGCGCTGGATACAGAGCCCAGAGCCCCCAGCCAGGCCGGTTATCAGGGGCCACTGAGTCCTGACCTCACCAGGCCCAGGATGGGCACAGGGGCGGGGGTGCCTGAGGCGTTCCCAGCCCGCCCCCGTACCCACTATCTGGAGCAGCCTCGCCCGGCCTGAGATAATTGCCCAGAGAGGAGACAGATGCTGGGAACGACGCCACAGGGCCGGCTCCCAGTGGCCACGGAGAAGGGAGTGGGGAGGTGGCCCCGGACCTGGTGGATCGGCTCAGCGCAGCGAGCGCTGTTGGGGCGAGCCTGAGGGTCCCGCTGGAGAGGAAACTGAGGGCGCGGACTGCCTGGCGCCCGCGTGTGTCTGAGCAGAGCCTAGACTGGGGCTCAGGCTCCGGCCTCCCGCCCACAGTGCCCTCCTCCCGGGACCCTCAGATGGCCTCTGCCGTGCAGGCCACGCGGTCTGCAGGCCTGGCTGCGTGCTCTCCACTCGGGAGGGAGCTGAAGGACCGAGGGGATGTGCTCGCCGCCACGGGCGCGCCCTGCACAGGGCTCCCAGGGCTGCACGGCCCTGCCAGGGACCTGCCGGCCCGAGCCCGTGCCCCAGGCAGGGGCTACCCTGTGCCAGGCCCAGCGCGTGGCTTGTGGCCTGGGGCGGGGGGCAGAAGGAGACACCTGTTCACGCCCACCCAGGGCCCTGGGGCCCGGCCTGGGCCTTGTGAGGGCAGAGGGGTTCCTGGGAGAACGGGATCCCAGAAAGCCCCTCTTCCCACACGAAGGGCCTTCCAGGGCCCCCACCCCAGGCCCACCCAGCGCCCGCGGCCAGCCTTCCTGCCGGCTCTTGCAACACTGCGTGAGGGCTGCGCAGAAACCCGATCTCGGGCTCAGGCCCTGACGTGCCCCCGCCGCCCGTCCCACTAAGCTCTTCTCCGTGGCGGGGCCGCCGGTCCCAGACCCCGTGGAGACCCATGGCTTGTGCCTGCAGGTTCTCAGGAGGGCAGCGGTGGGCACTGTCCCGGCCCTGCCTCCCAGGTAAAGGGGCTCCGAGACGGGACCCTCTGCACGGAGCCGTCCAGCAAAGGCCTCTGTCCCACCAGCCGGCCAGGGCTGTGGAAGAAACCAGCCCCTGACCCTCTGGCAGCTGGGCAAGTCCACCCACTGCCCGCACCTCAGTTTCCCCATCCGGGAATGGGACGCCTGCCCAAGACCCTCGTCAGATGCACCCCCAGCCCGGCCTCCTGCAGGAGAATGGGTGCCACGCTGCTCTCCAGGCGAGAGGGGCGAGCTCTCCTGATTCTGCCAGGAGCCCAGGGCTGCCCCGGGGCCGGGCGGGTGTTCGGGTCCTGCCTTCTCCAGCGCTGGCCCCACTCTTGTCTCCTGGGAGGAGGGGTTCCATGAGGTCTGTGGGAAGGGGACCCTGGGTGCCACGGGGAGATGGTGGGTCTTGCTCAGGCATGCCCAGGCCTCAGGAAGCTTCTCCAGGACTGGCGTGGTCAGAGCTGGGAAGAAGCACCAGGTCTGGGTGGGTGAGTGGGCACTGGGGGCCCCTAGATTCTAGCTGGACACCCCCAGGACCCGTCCAGCCTCAGGCCCAGCCTTCTTCCCCACCCTGCTCCTCTTGGGCGGTGGAGGGGTGGGCAGGCTGAGGGCAGGTGGGCAGGTGGCCTGATAGCCTTGGCTTCCTGTTCCCAGCACTGGCCACCGCATGTGGGGCCTTCCTTCCTCTGCAGCAGATGGTGAAGGAGCAGTGGTGACGGGGGATAAACAAGACATGGGCCTCCTCCCTGCGGGGAGCTGCCAGAGCAGGGTCCTCACAGGTGGGCTCAGTGGAGGAGGGGGCTGGCCCTGTGGCCAGAAGCCTCCTAGAGGCAAGCAATCTCCTCTCTGCACCAGGACCAGGCCCCTCTGGCTGCTCTCTACTCTGAAGCTGGCAGGGCCGCCCTGCATGGGTGTGCAGGTTGGGCACTGCTCAAGGGGCTGTGAATCGTCAGGGCAGTGGTCCTGCTACACGAGGCATCTTCCTAAAGCTCGAATCGGAGCCCCTCCTCAAGTGCTGGCTTCAACCTGGAGCAACGCACCCTCTCATGCCCCACCCCAACCCCAAGGGATGAAGCTTGACTCCTCTGCCCCCGGCCCCCACCATGGCTCTCAGCTTGGGTCTCACTTTCCCTGCAAGCTCTGTGCTCCTGCTGCCTCTGCCCTCCCCATCGGCACCCTGGTCACACCATGCTGACACTTCCTGGTCCCTGGGACACCTTTCTCTCCACCATCCCGGCCCGTTGGTCTGTGGGTTCTGCCAGGGCCGGAATCAAACCACTTTGGAATCCCACCGAGGTCTGTAGAAGGCAGGGGGGCGGGAGGGGCCTGGGGCCGTGGGAGATAGGCTTTGCTGGTAAGGCAACCCAGGACTGGGGCAGAGAGTACGCTGGCGGTAGGGAGCAGGTGGGTGCAGGGGAGCCTCTGGTCAGGGGCACAGTGCCAGGGCCAGCGAACTGAGGGAACCGTGTCCCTCTGTCAGCCCCCAGCACCCTTGCAGCCCCCAGTTGCCCTGCAGCCCTGAACCCCCTCCTTCCTGCCTCACACAAAGCCCAGGCTTTCCGGGCCTTACCCCTCCCTCTGTACAGGAGCCCAAGCCCCTCCACATCCCCCCGCCCGGGTAGCACCCCCAGCCGCTGGTGCAGCCGTGCCCCGTCCCTCAGGTGCGTCTCTGCTCCCGCGGCAGCTCAGCCCCCTTTGAAAGTCATGCTGGCATTCAAGGGCCACCCCCAGAGGTCCTGGGAAGATGGGAAGAGCCCCCATCTCCCCCTGCCTTGAGGGAGCCCTGAGGGGCCTTTGTGGGGCCCGGCTGGACCCTCGGGACACTTGAAACCCGGGACACTCAGGAGGCCCGTTAGGGGGGCCCACGCTCGCTGACCCCGCTGGGCATTTGGGTCTCCCCCATCCTGTTCCCACCAGGCAGCCCAAGGTGCTGAGAACCGGCACATGCCCGGGCAGGGCCCACTGCAGTTGGCGGCTCAGAGGATGGCACTCCTGCCCCGCCGCTGGCTCATGCCCCCTTGGGAGTCAGGGTCAGGGAGGTGCCCATCCACAGGTCACACCCTCCTGGCTCTGGGCCCCCGCTTCCTTCCTCCCTCCTTTCTCTCCGGCAAACTAGAGACCCAGAAACCAGACCTCCATGAGCCCAGTGGACTGCTGGGAGCCTGGTGACTCTGTCCTCCCCCATGCTGGGGAGCAATAGTCTCTCGAAGGGCCTCTGGGCATCTCTCAGGCCTGTCCCCAAGGGCCGGCGCGGCTCGGGCTTCAGTGACCCTGAAGCAGGTGTTCCGGCAGCTCTCCCCTCTGCAGACCCCCACCGGCCACGTGGCCAGGCTGCCCAGCTGAGGCTCCTGCTAGAGACCCGACGGGGCGGGAGGGAGCGGCAGCCGGGGGTCAGCCCTGGAGGGCCCAGCGGTGGGTGTGGTCTCCAGGCCAGTCCCGGGAAGGGCCAGGGAAGGGGCCAGAGGTGGCCTGGCCTCCTCTCGGGCAGCAGAAGGGTGGACACCAGCTGACACCCACACCCCGCTGCCTGCCACACCTTCCTCCTCGGCCCAGCGTTTTCTCACGCTCGGAGCTGGCATGGCGAACCCTGCCGTGCTGGGACTTGTCACCCCATCCCGGGAAGGTGGGCGAGGCTTTTCCTCTGGGCCTGGGGGCAGGGGCCACCGCAAGTCAAGACACGGCCTGGAGTGGCGGAGCCGGGTTGCGACACCGGCTGAGCAGCTGCAGGGGGCCCGGCCCACACCTGGCCCGTGTCCCAGTCCGTCCGCCTACCGTGGCACTTACCCCCCGCTGGGGAGGGCAGCGAGCATGGGTGGGCTTGGGGAGGCGGGTTCCCATCCTGCCTAGAGGAGGACCCAGGGGCTTGGGCCAAGGCCCTGCCCCGCTCTGGTCCCCAGTTGGAAACTGAGGAAACTGAGGATCATAACGGTCCATCGGGACACCTATGTGCACCCACACGCTCGGCACCTTGTCGGAGGCTGGGGGTGTGGTCAGCAGTGTGACCTCAGTTTTCCCCTCTGGAGAGTGGGATGACAGGACAGCTACCTCAGGGCTGCTGGGAGGCTCCAACAGGAAATGCACACTTTGGGAGTCTTGGGTCTTGCAGCATCACGGCTGTGACTTCGGGACAGAAGGCCAGGAATTCCTAAGGGCCCCTGAGGCTGGTGCACCGCGGGGTCAGAGGCCTGATGGCCCCCGACTCCCAGGCCTCGCTCAGTCCCCGGACAAGACCTCGGATCTCTCTGGCCAGAGCTGGTGGGGCTCACTCTCCAGCTGAGAGCTAGGTGGAGGCCCCCCTCCAGCAGGGCCCCCGCCTCCAGCCAGTCCCTTCAGGGGCTAAGCCTCTGGTGACAGACTCTGGCCCCTGAGCAAATCCATGTCATCTGAGGTCAGGCCGGCCTGTGGGTCTCCTCAACCCACCAGGCCCTGGAGTGGGCCTCTGGCTGTAAAGACAAAACCGGATCTTCTCTGGGCACCACCCCTGTAGGGCTAGTGGGGACCCAGGCCGAGGGTGGTCCCCAGGAGGGTGGCATGAGTACCTGGCCTGTCCCATTTGCCTCAGTGAAATGGGGGGCGGGGGGTAGAGTGGGACATGGGACAGGCTGGAATGGCGCCCTGGACAGACCCTCCTCAGTTCTGTTGTCACATGGAGAAACTGAGGCCCAGGGAGGTGCAAGCCCACGGCTGGGTCCGTGAGCCAAGCTGGGCCCCCGAAGGCCCTGGGCCTTCCTGGCCTTGATGTGCAGGCCTTTCACTGGGCAGGAAGGAGGGCATGGGGTGCGGGGCTCTGGGGAAAGGGCCCCACAGCTTAAGAGCTCCTTCTGCAAGAGTCACCAGCTGCCGGCGGAGGCTGGGGAGGTGGAGAGGCAGGCCCCCTGGGAGGCAGACCCTCGACACCCTGGCAACCCCCCAGGCAGGCGTGGGAATGGGACTGGCGGGAACAGGGCCTCTCCCCCAGGAATCAGCAGCTGGGTGCCGGCCAAGGCCGGCCTGATCCAAAGAGGAAGCGAAGTTCAGCTGCTGCGGAGCAGATGAGCTGCTGGGGGCAGGCGCAGGCTGTGCGGACGGGGCTCCAGCCCCGGCACTGGCTGAGCCCTGATCCCAGGTGCAGATGCCCCAGACTGAGCCCTGACCCCAGGCCAAGCTGAGTCCTGAGCCCTGACACAGGCGTGAACTGAGCACGCACCCCAGCCTTGGACCAACCCCCGACCCCAACCAGACCGGCCCCTGATCCAGGCACAGACCACCCCAGCTCCAAACAGACCAGCCTCATCTCTGCTGACCTCAAACTCCAGCTTTGTCCACCTCTGGCTCTTTGCTTCCTCAGCCCCCAGACCGAGACCATCCTGGGTTGCATTAGCAGAGGCCAACCTCCGGGATCGGGAAGGTGACGGTCCACTCTGCTGGATGCTGTGTCCCTTCCTGGTCCTGCACTTTCAAAGGTCCGCAGACCAGCTGGAGGGGATGCAGGAGGGAGACCAGAGTGCAGGCCTGGGGGCGCCGAGGGGGCCAAAGCTGGCTGGTGTGGAGGCAGAAGGCCTGGTCAGCCTGGTGGGACCCATGTCACCTCCGGCGTGTGAGCCAGCATGTCACCTCCACCACCTTGTCTTCCAGCCAGCTCTGAAAGGTGGAGCGCGCCCGCCCTGCTTTGTGGACGAGGAACCGGGCCGGACAGGGTCAGTGATATCCAAACGTACACAGCACGATCCGAGTCAGTCTGACCCGAAACCCAGTCAGGCGTGCTGGAGACAGACCTCAGCCTGATCCCAACACCACCAGCCTATGGGGCGGGGGCTACCTTGAGTGGATGGGGCAGCTTCACGGGGGCGGGGGGAGACGTCGGGGGAGACGCAGGGGACCACCGAGCTGGGGTGTCGGAGCCGGATCTGGGCCCCCAGGTGGGAGGGGGGTCAGCCTGGGCTCTTGGGCCCCTGCAGCCACCAACTCGGGCTCGCTGAGCCTCCCAGGAGCTGAGGCTGGGCATCCCGAGCTTGGGGGGAAAGAAGCTGTGTTTATTCGGAGCTCTAATCTCTGGGCCTTATCGCCGCCTGTTTGCCCATTGAGAGTTCAAACATGGCTGGAGGTCACAACGGGGTGGGGAGGGGCTGACAATATTTGCCCGCTTCTCCCGGTGGTGTTATAAATAGTACGGAGCCTCTCAGCTCGGAGGGGTCTCCCGCGGGCACCAGATGCCAGGTGGTGCGTCTGCGGTGTTGACATTCCCCAGCTCCGAGTTTGGCTTCCGATAGCGGCGCACGAGGGCGTGGCCGGAGAAGCCCTTTCTCATAGGAAAGCCCGAGAAACAGCTGCGCACCCCCCCGCGGGGCTTGGTTGCCCCCATGCTGTCCCAGCCCACACCTGGGACATGGGAAAGTCCACCTGGAGTGTCCAGGGGCCGTGCTGGGGCTGGGGACAGCAAAGCCCCGCAGGAGGCCAGGCCCAGCCCCGCGTCAGGGCCCACGGCGGGGTGCCCAGACCCTGCCTGAAGGAGGCAGTGTGACCTGGTGGTTAAGGCACACGAAGGTTCCGTGCGCTTGGGCAGTGTGTGACTTGGGGAGCCCCAGTTTCCAGCTATTAAACGGGGTGCTCGTGAGTCCCACACCATAGAGTTGTGGGGAGACGGATGAGATGCTCAGCCCCACACACACACCACCGCCCGCCTCCGCACTGGGCCCAGTAGGGCCATCGCCCACCCCCTCGCCCCACTGACCAGGCCCCAGGGGAGGCGGGCTTGGGCATGCCCTCCCACCCAGGTACCAGGCCGTGAGCCTGGGGGACTGCTGGCCAGCAGGAGCCTCCCCAGCTCCCTCAGCCGCTCCCCGGTTGCTTCCAATGAGGGCCCGTTTCCTTTCTGGGTTTATTGGGGGCTAATCATCCTCATCACCCAGTTTACGGGACCTCTGGTTGCTTCAAAGCCTGCCTGGTACCAGCAGCCTGGAGAATCCTCCAGCCCAGCCCCTGAGGATGGGAACCCACCTGCTGCTCCTGGGGGCCCTCGCAGGCTTTAGGGGGACGGGCCAGGAGGTGGCTGGTAGCCTTGGCCGCCTCGAGGGCCTCAGCGGGACAGCGGCACCCGGACGGTGCCGTCACCGTGTCCAGCCCAGGGGAGCCCGGGTCTAGGCAGGCAGGCTGGTCCCAGGCAAGGGTGCTAGCATGGCTGGCCCGGGGTCAGGTGGCTCTGGGACCAGGTTGCGGTGTGACCTGGGTGAGCCCAGGCCCTTTGTCTTCCCAAGTCCCTTCCTCCGTAAAAAACAAAAGGAGTGAAAATTCGATCTTATGGCTGTGCTGGTCTAAAGACAAATACATTAATATTATATATGAAAGCATTTTCTTGTTCTTAAAAATTCAGTTTTTTACTCCTGATTTTAAAAGACATGAAAATACTTCCCTGAGCCTCTGAAAGTCTCCTGATTCCTGGTCTCTGGGCCTGAAAGGGGAGTCGGTCTCTGGGGATTCAGGAGCCCAGAGAAGGGGCCTGACCTGGGCTGGGGGTCGGGGATGCGACTCAGAAAATGTGACACCAGAGCCCGGAACAGGACACAGGAGGAGCCAGCCAGAGAGGAGGGGCGGGGGAAGAGGCAGGAAGAGCCTGGGGCTCCTGGAGGTTGATGGAGCCAGGGTTCCAGAAGCCTCCAAGCGTGGGGGCGGGGCCTCGTGGAGGCGGGTGGGCGGGGCCTCTGGTGGGCAAGGGCTTGTCCCGAACACCAAGAGGAACCACGGGAGGTTTACGCAGGAGTGGGGTGTGGGGGTAAGGTGCGGGGGGAGGGGCTGGAGCCGCAGCCCGGAATGTGGGGGAGACGCTGCTGCAGGTGTGGGGGGAGTCCCAGCAGGGAGCGATCAGGAGGCTGGTTGGCCCTGGGCCTCGTTTCCCCACGTGCACAATGAAGGGTTGGGCTAAATGGTCTCCAGGGAAGTTCCTGAAGGCCAACGGAAGGCTTGGGGGAAAGGGGGCGTTCTACGGGTTGAGGGGTCCTCACCCAGCGCTCCAGGAGGGGAATAGGGTGGGGTGGGGTGGGGCTGGGGCAGTTCCCTCTGCCGCCCTGCACTGCGGCCTCCCAGCTACAGAGCTCTGCCCACTGTCTGCCCCCCACTTCCCTCCTGGGACCACCTGCCCGGGGACCAGCAGCCCTTGCGGTCCCCACCTGCGTGCAAGCGCCTCCCCTGCCCTCCGTCCGTCCCTCCATTGGTGGCTAAACTGCCATCAATCAGGGCAGCCACACCTGCTGCTCTCGGGTTCCCTCCTCCCTCCGCTGGCCCTGACAGCCCCTGCCACCCTCCTCTGGGCTCAGGGGGGCCCAGGCACCCAGCGGCCCCTCAAGGACCCCAAGGCAGGACTGCTCAGACCTGAAGGCTGCAGCCCTCTGTCCTGTGAACCCCAAGAGAGCCCCCGACCAGAATACCTGCCAGGAGGAGCAAGGCCCTGCACAGCCTTCTCACCATCCCACAGGTGAGAAAACCGGGGCCCCCTCCCCTCAGCTTTGCACCGGAGAGGGGAGAGGGGCACAGGCGGGAACGGGGAGGGGGAACCAGGAACGGAGCCCCTCAGCTGCCTCCCCCATCACTCAGAAGACCCACCCTCCCGTCATCTGTGTCAGGGATAGAGACCAGGGTCCTCCCCTGGCACTGCCCTGACCAGCGTACTGCCCTGCAGCTCAGGCTCCCCAGGAGCACCTGGACCTGTGGCTCTGCACCAGGGATGGGACAGGCGCTGGGATGGGACAGGCCCTGGGATGGGACAGGCGCTGGGATGGGACAGGCGCTGGGATGGGACAGGCCCTGGGATGGGACAGGCGCTGGGGTGGGACAGGCGCTGGGGTGGGACAGGCGCTGGGGTGGGACCTCCACAGCATCCCAGCCCTTTCTTGGCAAACAAAGGCCCTGCTGACCATATGCTGCTGCTCTGATTTGTCTGGGCTGGGGGGGGCCTGGGGGGCCTGGGGGGCCTGGCACACCCCACCCAGCCACCTTGGCACCACAGAAATGCCTCTTAGCCTGCCGGGCCCCTCCCTAATCAGGGGTCCCCCAGCCCCCCAACGCCCCCTCCCCCAACTCCGTCCCCACAGCTCTGGGACCGATGCCTCCGCTGCCCCAGCTGGGCAGGCTGCCCATGTGTGACGGTCCGCACGGGGCATCACAGCTCAGTCCCCAGAGGGCGGGAGAGGACTGGGGGGTCGCTGGGACAGACCAGAGGCCTGAGGGGATCCTACCCAGCTCCATACCAGGAGGTAGGGGGGAAGGGTCACCTCCTCCCCAGTTCCAAAGCCCCAGTCCTGCTGCCCAACAGGGGCCGGCAGAGTGGGGTCCCGCCTGCTGTGCCCTGCCTCTCCTGAGCCGGAAGCCCCAGACTCCTCCCAGTTCCCCTCCCCCACGCCTCCCGCCACCCCCCACCCCACCCCCTGTTAGGCGGGATCCCACCGCTTTCCTCTGCGGGACCTCCGGGAAGGCCCGGTGCTCTGCCCCCACCTGCGGGACCACGCAGCTCACCGGGCTCAGCCCAGCATCCCCACCCCCAGGCCCCGCCCCTCCCAGCCTCCCCTAGCCCCAGCGGTGGTTAATAAATGAGGTGAACACTGAGCTCGGTGAGGCCTGGCAGTGACCCCGCACTCCAGTGCAGCGCTTGGGGCTCAGCCGCAGCCCCGCGAGCCAGTCCAGCCTCACCCAGCAGAGCCCTCCCCCTCCCCCCCCACCTGCCCGCCCGGGTCAGTTCCCCAAGCTCCTGGCGCCACCTGCTGGGCCGAGTGGACGCTTGCGGTGCTCGACCGGCTCAACCACAGAGGCCCAGGTGGGAACTCAGACGGGGAGTGGCTCAGATGGGGAGGGGGCTCAGATGGGGAGGGTCAGAGAAGTCCTGTGAAACCTTGGGTGGCTTGAGGAGGGTTGGCGCGGGCACACACACACATTCTCTCCCTCTCTCTCTCTCTCTCTCTGTCGTTCACACTGGCCGTTCCTGGGGCCGCACTGCCCCCCTGTGGCAGCAGGAGGCGCTGCATGGAGCCCATTCAACCACCCAGTCTCTGAGGCCCTGGCAGGAATGCTCGTCCCTCAGCCACGTGTTGTACGGGGACCCTGAGGCCTGGGTGAGGGCAGAACCTGGCGAGCCATGGACCCCTTGCTCTGCCCCCCAAGTCTCCGGGGACAGTCTGAGTCTGGTACTTGGAGCCCTGGGTTCCAGACCTAACAATCACCCACCCCTTCCCTAGTGCAGGAGGAAGGGGCTCCAAGACCGTCCTCCCTAGAGAGCCGGGTCCAAAGTTAGGACACATGTCCCAGCACAGCCCTGCCCTTCCTGGGGACCCAGACTGCCTGGGCAGCCAAGCAGAGCTGCCAGACCCTGCCAAGGACTGCGGAAGAGGAAATTAAACCCCAAAGAAGTAGAAGAAATAATAAAGATAAGAGTAGATATAGATGAAATAGAAAATGTACAAACAATGGAGAAAATCAGTGAAACCTAAAGCTGGTTATTTGAAAAGATCAATCAAATGGATAAATTTCCAGTTGGTGTGATCAGGAAAAATAAAAGGAAGAGACAAATGACCAATATCAGGAGTGAAAGAGAAGGTATCACTTTGTACCCTAAAGACATTACAAGAATAATATTTCAGTATTATCAATCGATGACCAAAAATTGGACAATTTAGGGCTTCCCTGGTGGCGCAGTGGTTAAGAATCCGCCTGCCAACGCAGGGGACACAGGTTCGAGCCCTGGTCAGGGAAGATCCCACTTGCCACAGGATAACTAAGCCCGTGTGCCACAACTACTGAGCCCACGTGCCACAACTACTGAAGCCCGCACGCCTAGAGCCCATGCTCTGCAACAAGAGAAGCCACCGCAATAAGCCTGTGCACCACAACAAAGAGTAACCTCCTCTCACCACAACTAGAGAAAGCCTGCGTGCAGCAATGAAGATCCAATGCAGCCAAAAATAAATTAATTAATTTTTTAAAAATTGGACAATTTAGATGAAATGGAAAAATTCCTTGAAAGACATAAATGATCAAAATAGGCACAAGAAGAAGTATGTAATCAGAATATTAAAGAAATTCCATTTATAATTTAAATTTTGCCACAAAGAAAGTTCCTGGCCCACACAGTTTCACTGGCAAATGCAACCAAACATTCAGGGAAGAAATGTCAATTCTACACAGACTCTTCCAGAAAATAAGATTTTATGAGGCCACCATTATCTTGAGACCAAAATCAGACAAGATATCACAAAAGAAAATTATAGACCAATATCCCTCATAAACAAGGACACAAAAATCTTTTAACAAAATATCAGTAAATCCAATTGAGCAAAATGTAAGAGGAGACTACACCATGACCACGGGGAGTTTATCCCAGGAATGCAAGGCTGGTTTAACATTCTAAAATCAATCAACATAACGCACCATATTAGCAGAGTGAACAAGAAAATCCATGTGATGACCTCAATAGAAGAAGCAAGGGGACTTCCCTGGTGATCCAGTGGGTAAGACTCCACGCTCCCAATGCAGGGGGCCCGGGTTCAATCCCTGGTTGGGGGACTAGATCCTGCATGCATGCTGCAACAAAGAGTTCATGTGCCACAACTAAGAAGCCTGCATGCCGCAACTAAGACACAGCCAAAATAAATAAATAAATAAATATTTTTTGAAAAAATAGATGAGGCAAAAGCATTTGACAAAATTCAACCGCATTCATGATAAGAATGCTCAGCAAAGTGGGAATGGAATGGAACTCAACTTGACGTGAGCGTCTATATACAAAACCTATAGCTGAAGTCACGCATAATGGGGAAAAACTGAATGCTGCCCCCAATGGCAGGAACAAGGCCAGGATGTCCGGTCTTGCTGCCTCCATTTAACCTTGTCCTGGAGGTCCTAGCCAGAGCAGGAAGGCAAGAAATAGAAATAGAAGACATACAGATTTAAAAGGGCAACATGGTCCTATGGTAGAAAATCCTTTTAAAATTTCAAAAGTTAACTTCTAAAAAAAAAAAAAAAAGTAACTTCTAGAACTAATAAGTAAATTTAGCAAAGTTGAGGGATAAAGGGTAAATTTAGAAAAATCAACTATATTTCTATATGCTAGTATTGAAGCATTGGAGAAAAAAGCATTTTTTTTTGGCCACACTGCACGGCTTGCGGGATCTTAGTTCCCCAACTAGGGATTGAATCCAGCCCATGCCAGAGTCCTAACCACTGGACCACCAAGGAATTCCCAGAAAATAAAATTCTTAAAAATTTACAATAGCATTAAAAACATCAAATAATCAAAATAATGAATAAAATATTAAGGAATCAAAATAATGAAAAAAATACAGAAGACTTTCAAAAAAAAGACTAGAAAACTTTGCTGAGAGTAACTAGGGAAGGCCTAAATAACGGGAGAGATATACTGTATTTGTAGACTAGAAAACTCAATATTTCTAAGGCACTCATTCTCTCCAAAATAATGTAGAGGTTCATTGCAAATTCTATCAAAATTCCATGAGGATTTTTAAAAGGTTTTGACAAGATGATTCTAATTTGAGGGAATTCCCTGGTGGTCCAGTGATTAGGACTCCGTGCTTCCACTGCAGGGGGCTCAGGTTCGATCTCTGGTAGAGGAACTAAGATCCTGCATGCTGCGCAGCAAGGCCAAAAAAAAAAAGGATGATTTTAATTTGAAATTGAATTGCAAAGGATCTAAAATAGCCAAGAGAATTTTGGAAAAGTTGAAGGGCCTACACTCTAAAGACTTACTATGAAGCTGTAGTAATTAAGACAGCATGGTACTGGCAGAAGGATAGACAAATGGGTTAATGGAAAACAGAACAGGGAATCCAAGAATAGACTTCCAAACATATGGTCAATTGATTTTCAACTAAGATGCCAAATCAATTCAATAGGGAAAAAAATCTTTAATAGATGGTGCTGAAACAACTGGATATGCATAGAGAAAAAAATTGAACCTCAACATTTATTTCACTCTCTCCACAAAAATGAAATCTGAGTGGATCAGAGGCCTAAACATAAAACCCAGAACTGGGCTTCCCTGGTGGCGTAGTGGTTAAGAATCCGCCTGACAATGCAGGGAACACAGGTTCAAGCCCTGCTCGGGAAAGATCCCACATGCCACGGAGCAACTAAGCCCGTGTGCCGCAACTACTGAGCCTGCACTCTAGAGCCCGCGAGCCACAACTACTGAGCCCTGGCGCCACAACTACTGAAGCCTGCACGCCTAGAGCCCGTGCTTTTCAACAAGACAAGCCACCGCAATGAGAAACCCGCGCACCACAATGAAGAATAGTCCCCGCTCCCAGCAACTAGAGAAAGCCCACGTGCAGCAACGAAGACCCAATGCAGCCAAAAAAAAGAAAAAAAACAAACAAACCCAGAACCTTCTGGAAGAAAACATAAGACAAAATCTTCATGACCTTGGAGTAGGCAAAGATTTCTTTCAGGTCACAAAAGCACCAGCCATACAAGAAAAAAATTGCCAAATTGGCTTTCATCAAAATCAAAATTTTCTTCTCATGAAAAGACACCATTAACATAAATGAATCACTTTGCTATACACCTGAAACTAACACAACATTGTAAATCAACTATACTTCACTTTTTAAGAATAAATTTATTTATTTATTTTTGGCTGTGTTGGGTCTTTGTTGCTGTGTGCGGGCTTTCTCTAGTTGCAGCAAGTGGGGGCTACTCTTCGTTGCGGTGCACGGGCTTCTCATTGTGGTGGCTTCTCTTGTTGCAGAGCATGGACTCTAGGTGCGCAGGCTTCAGTAGTTGTGGCTTGCGGGCTCTAGAGCGCAGGCTCAGTAGTTGTGGTGCACGGGCTTAGTGGTTCCAAGGCATGTGGGATCTTCCGTGATCAGGGCTCGAAGCTGTGTCCCCTGCATTGTCAAGTGGATTCTTAACCACTGCACCACCAAGGAGGTCCTACTTCAATTTTTTTTTAAAAGACACCATTAAGAAAATGAATAGGCAATCCACAAGCTGGAGAAAAAATTCGCAGTACAATCTCTGATGAAGGATTTGTGTTCAGAATATATAAAGAGCACCAACAAACAAACAATGAAAATACAGACAACTCAATTTTTAAAATGGGCAAAATATTTGGATAGGCATTTCACAAAAGAAGATGGACAAATGACCAATAACCCTGGAGAGGTACCCAACATCTGCAGACATCAGGGAAATGCGAGTTAAAATCACAGTGAGATACCAGTACACACCCATTGGAATGGCTACAATCCAAAGACTGATGACACCAAGTGTTATTAAGAACATTTAGCAACTGAAACTCTCCTATTTTGCCAGTGGGAATGTAAAACGATATAACCATTCAGGGAACTCTTGGGGAGTTTCTTATTAATTTAAATATGCATCTGCTGTAAACCCCAGCAATTTGACTCTCAGGGATTTACCTGAGAGAAATGAAAACACATCACTGTATCAGTCATCTGTGGCTGTGTAACAAATCCCCACAAGCTTGGTGGCTTAAGAGAACACCCAAAAAAAAAAAAAAAAAAAGAGAGAACACCCACTGATTAAATCATGGGTCCATAGGTCAGAAGTCTCTTGTGGCGTGGGTCTCATGATGCTGAGATCAAAGGTCAGTCAGACTGGGCTTGTCTGGAGGCTCAGGGACAAATCCAGTTCTTCATGTTGTAAGATCTGGTCCCCACTTCCTGATGGCTGTCCCTCTGCTCCTAAAGGTCACCCTCATGCCCCCTCCATCTTTAAAGCAATAGCACAGTGTTCTTCTCCGACTCCCTCCCCACCTCCACTGGGGAAAACCCTCGCTTTTATTTTATTTTACTTTATTTTTATTTTTTAAATATGTATTTATTTATTTATTTGCCTGTGCCAGGTCTTAGTTGCGGCTCGCGAGATCTTAGTTGCGGCATACGGGATCTAGTTCCCTGACCAGGGATCAAACCCGGGCCTCCTGCATTGGGAGCTTGGAGTCTTAACCACTGGACCACCAAGGAAGTCCCCCAAACCCTCTGCTTTTCAAGGATCATGTGATTAGGTCCTTCTCACCGCATGGTCTCCTGTTGCCAGACAACGTGACTTGATCTCAGGAGTAACAGCTGGCCATATTCACAGGTCCCACTTGCTCGAAATGGAAGGGTAAAGTCATTAGAGGCAGTCTTAGAATCTGCCTACCTCATTCACCGAAAAACCTGTATAGGAATGTTCCAGGTAGCCTCATTTGTAAGAGCCAAAACGCAGAAGCCAATCAGCTGTCCATCAGCAGGTGAGTGGATCAGCCTCTTGTGCTGTAGCCATATGGTGGACATACTCTGCACTGAAAAGGAGCTACAGAGGCACGTAACATGGATGATATCAAAACATTACAGTGATAAGATTGTTTCCCACAGGAGTGCAGGGTAGCAGTTCTGAACCCCCTGTGCATGCATCTTGGAATGGCACATTTAAGTAAATGGATGGTGGGAACCAGTGTGTCACTATTGGAGTGGGCGTTGCAGGTAAGCAGGGGAGGTGCTAGAATGGTCCTTGTGGTGGTGGATTCGAGTTGGAGGCATCAGTATGAACCCGTGATTAGCTTCACATAAATACAGATGCTACATAGAGAAATATTTATGGATATGTGTGCATACATAGGTTCCAATATGCACATATGTTTCCTTGCTCTGACTGTGAGAGGGCTTAGACGCTATGACACCCCAAGGGCAATAGGCACCCCAGCACCCAGATCTTGGTTTCTAACACCATCCTCCAATGAAAGGATCCAGGGCTCTTTGGAGAAATAGCTGATTCTAGGGCTGGGGCAGGAAATACAGATGATGAGCCTGGAGCGTCTTGTGGTGCCAGAAAGTAAGGAACTGTTCAACCCCCTTCCCAGAAATAAACAAACCCACAACGGTGGGGTGTATATCAAAGGGACACAAAAGCCAACCCCAAAAAGCCCCCAATGGGCCAAAGCTGGAGAAATTTAAGCAACAAAATAATTTCTTACTGGATTCTAACCCACGGTGTAAAATAAATATCCAGGAGTCCATAGTGATACAAATAAATGATGGGCTCAGTAAGTGGAGATAGGAGACAAACCTCTCATGCAGAAGAACTCCAAATGGTTTATGTAGATACCCCCTGGAGGGGGAGCATTATCCCCTCTCTTCAGGTGTACATGGGGATGTCCTTCCAGAGGACAGCAGGGAAGGTGTGGGGAGTAGCTTTACCGAGAACACCTGGAAGCACACCTCAGCCAGGTGGTCAAGGTCTACATCCTCGGTGATAAGTCATGTTGACAGCAAATGCCCCTGATACGATGTGATGAGAAGGGCACCTCGCCTCTGTGGTCTTCCCCCAAAACCCATCACTCCAGTCCTGAGGAAAACATCAGACAAATCCCAATAGAGGGACGTTCTATGAAATCCCTGGCCAGTCCTCCTTAAAACCATCAAGGTGATCAAAAACCAGGAAAGTCTGAGAAAATGTCACCGCCCAGAGGAGCCCCAGGAGACACGGTGACCAACTGTCTTGTGGGTCCTGGGACAGGAAAGGGACTTAGGGAAAAGCTAAGGAAATCTGAATAAGGTTCGGACCTCTAGTTAATGATAAATATTGTATCAATGTTGGGTCATTAGTTGTGGCTCTCCTGAAGTAAGATGTTACTAATGCAGAAATGGGTGTGGGGTGTACGGCTACTTTCTGTACTATCTTTGATGTTTTGTGTAGGTCTGAATCTATCCTACAATTAAAAGTTTACTTAAAAACCCTTAAAATGTGGGCTGCAGACACATGGCAGGCAGAAAAGGGGGCAGATTGGTAAAATCCAAACTCCATTCCTGGTAACTCAAAGCATATGCTATGGATAGAAACATCGCAATGAAACACAGTGGATGCCAAGGCCTGGTCTCACTTTCTAAAAATGCCCAGGACAGGATTCCAATCTGTTTTTAAAAACTGACCTTGTGCATCTGATCCCTGCTGGGGCCCGAGAAGCTGTCGGGTGTGTGGACATGGTCATCTGGTACAGGAGGAGCCCACCTCCTCCCACGAACCTACCCTGCTGTCAGATCTCTGTCCCAATTCTTTCTTTCCCTCTACTAATTTATCTAAGTTTATCGGCTTAATCAAGTATAACTACCTCTTAATTGTATAAAACCCCTTTTTCAAAGTTTGAAATGGAACAGCTGAGAATAGTCCAGACGTCCATGTATTTTAAACAAGCTGTGATAGTAAAATTCAGTATGTGATTTTCAATTTAAAAAAATTATGCTAAGCTAAAGAAGTCAGATAAGGACAAGAACGGGCTGTCTGATTCCATTTACACGATGTCCAAAGTCCAAGCGCTGTCACAGCTGGTCTGTGGCGACAGGAATCAGAAAGTGATTGTGGGGCAGAGGTGGGGGGAGGGAGGGGATGTGGGAAGGGGCCTGAGGGAACTTGTTAGTGTAATGCCTTCCTGGTCTCTACTTTTTTAAAAATTATTATTTTTAATTGTAAAATACACATAAAATAAATCTACTATCTTAACCATTTTTTTTTTCCCTTTGGCCATGCCCCACGGCTTGTGGGATCTTAGTTTCCCGACTAGGGATGGAACCTGCGCCCCCTGCAGTGGAAGCGTGGAGTCTTAACCACTGGACCGCCAGGGAAGTCCCTTAACAATTTTTAAGTGTAAATTTCAGGGGCATTAAGTACATTCACACTGCTGTGCAACTATCATCATCACGCATCCCCAGAACTTTTCATCTGGCAAGTAGAAAATTCTACAACCATTCAACACTAACTCCCCTTTCTGTTTCTGTGGATTTGACTACTCTAGGTCCCTTATGTAAATGGAATCATACAATATTTGTCCTTTTGTGTCTGGCTTATTTCACTCAACATAATGCCCTCAAAGTTCACCCATGTTGTAGCATGTGTCAGGATTCCTTCCTTTTTGAGGCTGAACAATATTCCATTGTATGGATAGAGGACATTTTCTTTATCCATTCATCCATCAGTGGACATCTGAGGTGCTTCTACCTCTTGGCTGCTGTGAAAGATGTTGGAGTAAATGTGGATGTGCAAATATCTCTTCTAAACCCTGCTTTCAGTTCTTTTGGGTATACAACTAGGAGTGAGATTGCTGGATCATATGGTAATTCTATTTTTTAAAATTTATTTAATATTTATGTATTTACTTATCTGGCTGCGTAAGGTCTTAGTTGTGGCACTCAGGATCTTTTGTTGTGATGCTCAGGCCCTTCATTGGGGCGCACGGGCTTCTCTAGTTGTAGCACGCAGGCTTAGCCGCCCCGTGGCATGTGGGATCTTAGCTCCCCGACCAGGGATCAAACCCGCATCCCCTGCATTGGAAGGCAGATTCTTAACCACTGGACCACCAGGGAAGTCCCTATTTTTAATTTTTTGAGAAAACTTCATACTATTTTCCACAGCAGCTGCACCATTTTACATTCCCACCAACAATGCACAAGGGTTGCAATTTCTCCACATCCTCACCAACACTTATTTTCTGTTTTTCTGATAGTGGTACCTCATCATGGTTCTACTTAACTTTTGAACATACAGAATTCAGCTATAATAACTGTCTCAATGTCTTCCTCTGCTGATTTGTGATAACATCTCTATCAACAGTGGGGAGGTTTGGGGGGATTGGTTACTCTCATCATAGGTCGCGTTTCTGTGTTTCCTTGCATGTCTGGTAATTTCTGCTAGCATGCCAGTCATTGTGAGTTTTACCTCATTGAGTGCTGGATATTTTATATTCCTGCAAATCCTCTTGAACTTTGTTCTAGAATGCAGTTACGTTACTTGGGAACAGTGTGATCCTTTTGATCCTCGACTTTATGATTTGTTAAGTGGGTCCAGAGCAGGGCTCAGTCTAGGACTAATTATTCTCCATCACAGAGGCAAGTCTGTCCAGAGGTCTGGCTGATGAGAGCAGCAGTGCCATGGGGCACTGTAGCTTCTAATCTTTCCAGATGACTCTTCACATGGCCCTTCCAAGGTAGGCATGGGCCAATCCTCCACTGGAAACTCCAGGGACCCTCTCAGCTCACCTGGGTTCCCTGGGCAGCTCCCCCCTCTCTGACACTCTGTGTCATGTTGCTAGCGGCCTGACCTCCCCAGACTCTCACCCAGGGGATCCACTGGGACCATCTCGTCCCACTTCTCATGTCACAGCCTGGAAACTCCCTCCAGGCAGTGAGCTGGGGCAGGTCTAGGGCTCGCCTCACTTGCCCCCATCTCTCAGGGATCATTGTCCCATTTTGCCTCGTATCCGGTGCCTTCAGAGCCATTGTTTCACACATTTTGTCTGTTTTTTTGTTTTTTTAACGAAGCATTTTTATTTTATTTATTCATTTTTTGGCTGTGTTGGGTCTTCGTTTCAGTGCGAGGGCTTTCTCTAGTTGCGGCAAGCGGGGGCCACTCTTCATCGCGGTGCGCGGGCCTCTCACTGTCGCGGCCTCTCTTGTTGCGGAGCACAGGCTCCAGACGCGCAGGCTCAGTAGTTGTGGCTCACGGGCCTAGTTGCTCCGCGGCATGTGGGATCTTCCCAGACCAGGGCTCGAACCCGTGTCCCCTGCATTGGCAGGCAGATTCTCAACCACTGCACCACCAGGGAAGCCCTTGTCTGGTTTTGTGTTGTTTTTTGGTTGTTTCAAGTGGGAGGGTAAATTCTGCATCACATCTGGAGGGAGAAGTTTATCCTACTGGAAATGTCCTAAGTCTGGTTTTGGATGGTGGCCACATAGGTGTATCCAATGGACAAAACTTATTGAACTCACTTGATCCGGCAGGTCCCGCTCTGAGCATAACCCTGGAAAAGTGAAAGTAGGAACACAGAGATTTGCTCAGAGGTGTTCACAGCTGCATCATTCATGGTAGCCAAAGGTGGAAACAGCCCAAGTGTCCACGGACCAATGAAGGGTAAACAAGATGTGCTGTATCCATTCAACAGAATATTATTCAGCCTTAAAAAGGAAGGAAATGATGACACAGGCTACAACATGGATGAATCTTGAGGACCTCATACTGAGTGAAATATGCCAGGTACCAAAGGACAAATCCTGTAGGATTCCACTTATATAAGTGTGATGGTTAATCTTATGTGTCCCCTTGACTGGGGCAAGGAGTACCCAATATTTGGTCAAACATTATTCTGCATGTTTCTGTGAGGTTTTTTTTTTTTTTTTTTGTCTGAGATTAACATTTAAATCAGTAGACTGAGTAATGCAGATTTCCCTCCCTAATGTGGACGGGCCTCATCCAATCAGTTGATGACCTGAAGAGAACAAAAGGCTGATCCCCCCCACCCCCCCAATAAGAGAGAATTCTTCCTGCCTGAAGGCCTTCAAACTGAGACATTGATCTTTTTCTACCTTCAGACTCCAAATAAAGCCTTGGTTCCCCTGCATGTCATGCCTGTGGACTCATCCTGCCAAGCTTGGGGCTTGTCAGCCTCCATAATCGCATGAGTCAATTCCTTGTAATAAATCTCTCTAAGATACACACACACACACCCTACTGGTTCTGTTTGTCTGGAGAACCCTGACTAATACAATGAGGGCCCTAGAGGAGTCAAATCCGTAGAGACAGAAAGTAGATGGCGGGGGCCTGGGGCTGGGGGAGGGGAGAAGGAGTGCGTGTCTAGTGGGAACAGCCGTTCAGTTTGGGACAAGGCAGGAGTTCTGTGGGTGATGGTGGTGATTGTGGCACAATAATGGAATGTGCTTAATGCCACTGAGCTGTGCACTTAAACATAAGGTTAGGATGACAAATTTTATGTCATGTATATTTTACGACAAACATTGAACTGAACACCTCAGCTCTGTGCAGAGAGGGATGCCACCCAGAGCCACAGCCACACACCAGGGACCCGGAAGTCACTGCCACCGTGGCCACAGCGCCGGTTGACCAGACTGAAGCCGGCAGCCGAGATAAGGGAGCCTCCGTGGCCTTCCCCGCCAGCAGCAGCCGTGACATGGCCTGGCCTCCTGAAGTTTGAACATGATTTGCGAGCTGCATCCAACACAGTCTTTCAGTGTGGTTATAAAAATGGGGTTTGGGCTTCCCCAGTGGCGCAGTGGTTAAGAATCCACCTGCCAATGCAGGGGACATGGGTTCGAGCCCTGGTCTGGGAAGATGCCACGTGCCACAGAGCAACTAAGCCCATGAACCACAACTACTGAGCCTGCGCTCTAGAGCCCGTGCTCTGCAACAAGAGAAGCCACCGCGATGAGAAGCCCACGCACTGCAACGAAGAGTAGCCCCCGCTCGCTGCAACTAGAGAAAAGCCCGCGCGCAGCAACAAAGACCCAATGCAACAGAAAATATATAAATAAATAAATAAATTTTAAAAAACAAACAAAACATGGGGTTTGCTCGAGTCCACCTTTTTCTCAAATGCCTGCCTCCTGGAGCCCTCTGTGCCCTGGAGCCCTCTGTGCCCTGTCCGCTCTCCACCGGCCACTCCTTAAGCCTGCGGCTCAGCTGCGATCCTGGTACCCCATCATCACAGGAATGCCCCTGCGGGTCCCAGAGACTCCAGAGCCAGTCTGCCCCTACAAGGCTGTGTGCATCTGTCGCCCGTGAGGCGTCTCCTCTCCAGCGGCAGAGCCAGGAGGCCAGGAGACCAGCTGCCTCACCAAGCGTTCAGCCCACAGGGCACCGGGCACCTCGGGGCAGCCCAGAAAAACACAAGCATCCAGGTGCCCGTCCAGCTCCTGCCCCTCCTGTTCCTACTGTGCCCCGAGGCCAGGCCTGGCACAGACCCAGCGGGATTCACCGCCCTGAGCGCTGCCACAGGGTGAGCGGACTGAAGGATGTGAGGAGCTCTGAGGGGCCCGGGGCGCGAGCCGGCGGCCCTGGCACCGCCCCCGCCCCCCACCTCCCACGCTGGGCTCCGGCTCCCAGCCCCGCTGGCCCCTTGCAGCCGGTGGGACCCTGGGCAGAGACACCTAGAGCGGGTCGGGGTCTGGCACGGGCTCGGGGGTGAAGCCTCTGCGTAGAAGCCTGGGGGCCGGAAGGTTCTCGCGGACGGAAGGAACGGCTTCAT
Organism: Balaenoptera acutorostrata; assembly: GCF_949987535.1. Classification (NCBI taxonomy): domain Eukaryota; kingdom Metazoa; phylum Chordata; class Mammalia; order Artiodactyla; family Balaenopteridae; genus Balaenoptera; species Balaenoptera acutorostrata. Next base: position 124,621,808 of record NC_080069.1, read on the forward strand.
CACAGCTTGGTCTACTGACCCCTGTGCACCTGAAGCACCTTCGGGAGGAAACTATGCGCGGGTCGCCCTGGACATCTACCCACGTGGTCCGGGGAGTGTGCCCGCCCAAGCGGTCCACTCAGGGCCCCGCTGCCCAAAGCCCCGCCCAGGGTTTCCCTGGCGACTGGGGCCGGGCCACGCGGTGAACACTGCCGCCCGGTGGCCAGTGGGTGAACTGAACGGGGCCGGTGCCCTGCTCCTCTCCAAGTCAGTCTGCTGCCCGGAGGGAGGGGCGGTGGAACTGGTGGGGCTGAGGACCCTCGGCCGGCCTCGGGGCTCCCCCGTCCTGAGAGGCTTCCCCAGGCCTCCCTGCCCCACCCCTTCCTCCGGGCCTGGAGGGGACAGGGATGGGCGACAGATGTGCTGACCTCTCACCAAGTAGGCCTTGGTGCCCCCCCAGTGCTAGGCCCTGTGTCTGGGGTGTGGGACACAGAGATGACCCCTGCCCCCAGGGACCCCCCCCCCCCAGTCTGGAGGTGGGAGCCAGGTGTCACGGAGAGCAAGGCATCAGGGGCCAGGCCTCAGAGGTGACAGGCAGCAGGGGGCTGGCTGCAGGGCCCCAGTGCACCCGGGTGCTCCTGAAGCAGCCCAGGTGGGTGGGTCAGCGAGGAAAGAGGCCACCAGGGACTTCCTCCGTCCTCTCTGGTCAGCAGAGGCAGGGCCTCCGGCCAGGCTGGGCCAGGGCCGAGTGTGGACGTGCTCTGGACACGACTGCTGACCCTCCTGTGGCCCCGAGCACGTCCCGTCCTGCAGCTCAGCAGGGCTGCCTCCAGGGCTGGGTCAGGCGCTGCTCACGCTCCAAGCCTGGCCCCCTGTGACGGGGGCAACTGAGGCACGGCCAAGCCCAGCGTGACGATGGAGCTGGCAGCAGGATCCTGGCTGGGGCCTCGCCCTCTCGTCCTGTGAGCCACAGGCCCCAGCCAGGACCCATGGGAAGGACTCTCACAGCCAGACGCTGTGGCAGCACTGCCCACGGGGCACGGCCGTCACCCGCTCTCAGGCGAGGACGCGGAGGCCACGTCCCACGGCAGACTCAGGACCTGAACCCTGGGCTGGGAGACTGGGCTCCCCATGTTTCCCCGAGATGCAAACAGGAACATTTGACCAACCCCTCCCCACCCGCCTGCCCAACCACCCAGAGGAGAGCCCTTGGGTTATAGGGGCGAAGCATCTGGGGGCCTCTTCCATGGCCTTTCCTGCTCTCTGCAGAAACGGGGGCCCTGCGGAGGGCCCTGGGTGCCTTCCTGCACCCGGTGTCATCAAGGTAGACTGCATGACTACAGATGCCCCGTGGGGGGGGGGGGGCGGGCACCAGGACACCGCTGCCCCCGTCTGTGTCCTGCAGTTTGTCAGGGTCTCCCCCAGCCCCAGTGCCCTGTTCCACCCAAGAAAGGGTGGAACCCTGACCTCACACCAGCATCCCCGGGGGACACTCTCAAAGTCTCCACTGCCTGGGCCCTGACCCCAGGGTCGGGAGGGGCCCACACAGGGGACTTGTAAGGGTTCCCCAGGTACCAGGACTGAGAACCATTCCCCTTCTCTGTACCTCGTTCTCTTCATTTGGGAAATGGGAATAATCAAGCCAATGGCAGTGGAGGTGGAGGCCATAAGCACCTGAGGGCCCTTTCAGATCAGGCCTCAGCCCGGGCAGCAGGGGGCATCCGGGAGAGACCCCTGCCCATTTTACAGAGGGGAAGCCTGAGGCTCAAGAGAGACCTGTCCAAAGTCTGTAGGGCAGAGCCCGGGACCTGGGGCCACTATGGCCCAGGCTGGTGTGCTGGGGGGAGGGGCAGAGCGGTCATCACCCCTAACCCTGGGCTTAGTGCTGGGGTAAATAGTCACCCCAACTTTGGGTTTCATATGCTGGGGGGACAGTTGTACCCCCAGTGCTGACAACCCCCAGAGGGCTGGCTGTGTTCCCCAGTGTCCCCACCTCCTCCCGTGTCCTCCCAGGGCTGGGAGGGAACAAATGTTGGAGCCCTGCTGGGAAAGCTGCCCGGCCAGGTCGCCCGCACGGGGCCCACCCTGAGGCCAATCCGCTCATGTGGCCTGGGGCTGGAGGTGCCCCTGGCCGCCCCTCCTCATAGCGGGGCAGCCCTCAGGCGGACCTCATGCCACAACCGATGGGCAGAAGGTGAGCACGAAGGGCCGCTGACCTGGCGTCTCTGGGTCCGCCGCCCCCACCAGCCCAGTCCTGCGAGCCTGCGCCTGCGGCCCCGCCCCGCCCACCAGAGGGCGGGGCCTGGGGCGGGGCCTGCAGGGGCCGGGTGGTGGGAGGGGACAGGACCCCCACCGCCACGACCGACCGTTCCCTTGTAGGAAACCCACGGAGCCCCCCGCACCCACTGCCTGCGGCCACCTCCTCGTGTCTGTCCATCGAGACGCACTTTCTGTACACAGAATAACACGAGCGGCTCCTAAGTGTACAGTGTGGTTGTGACACGTGTGCTCCTCCGGGTCGTCCCCTCCCCTTCCAGCGTACTCCCAGCGGGCCCTGCAGAGCTCCGGGGCGCCTGCCCCCACCCCTCCCCCGGTCGCTGCTGCTCTGGGCCTCAGTTTCCTCATCTGACAGATGGGGGAGAATTTTAGCTTCCACTTCCCAGCAGCAGAGTGAATAATGCTAATGCGTTACTCAAATTACAGCCCCAAACCCAGGCCAGGTGCCCCCCCCACCGCTGCCCCTCCCCCCAGCTCCCCTGCCCTGCACAGTGCCTGGCCTGCGGTGTGGCCCGGCAATGGGCAGGAAGGCGGGCGGAGAGGAGTGTTTCCGCCGAGGCCCCGGGCCCAGCGAGTGCAGACCCTGATAAGGGCGCACATGGCCAGCCGCACGTCCGCCTTTTGTCCCCAGCTCCGGTCATTCTTTCCTGCCAGGACAGAAGGACTGAGCGCCTGGCGGTGGCCTTCCTCCCCTCCGCCTCCTCTCTGCCCCGGGCTCCGAGGTCCAGGGTCTGGGGGAGTTTGAGGCCCCAGGTGACAGGGGCCCCAGGACCAGGCAGGAATCTGGACCAAGCTGACCAGGCTTCCTTCCTGCTGGGTCCCCTCCAGGGCCAGCACTCTGCTGGCTCAGTTCAGGGCAGTGGGGAAGCGGGGAGCATTTGGCCAGGGAGACTCCAGGGACTCAGGCCCGGCTCAGGCTCCCTCGGGAGCAGACACTGCCCCCTTCCCTGCCTGAGGTCCCAGGGAAGCACGGGCCTAGCTCAGCCGGACTCAGAACCCACCTCCTAGGCTGCTCATCTGTCCTAAAACGACCCGGTCCGCGTGAGCCCGACATCAAGCAGAGAGAGGGCTGTCCCCCCACCCCCACTGCCGACGTGCCCACAGGGATCTCTCCCACCCAGTGAACTCCAGGAGCTGCCCTTGGCTGAGGAAAGTGTGCCCAGGTCTGAGGGTGGGCGGTGGGCTGCAGCCAGAGCCCAGGAAGGCTGGGCTGGGTGTCTGTTTCTGGAACTCCCAAGAGAGTGGGAGAGAGGGCCTGGGACCCCTGGGGTGCTGCCTCCCCACTGGCTCTCTGGTCCCCCAAAAACATGTCCCCATACCTTGTGGGGTTGGTAGCAGGGCCTGGTGGGCAGACACTCGAGCTACCTGCTCGGGAAGCACTCTGGGGCATTTCTTTTTCTTTTACAACAGCTTCTTGAGGTGTAGTTCACATACCATGCAATTCACCCATTCAAAGGGTACAATTCAGTGAGTTTGGATATATTACACTATTAATTCTTTTACGTTGTGGTAACATATATCAATATATGACATAAAATTTGCCATTTTGACCGTTTTCAAGTGTACCATTCAGTGGAATTAATCACATCCACATTTGTACAACCACCACTGCTGTCTCTTCCCAGAACTTTTTCATTTTCCCAAACTGAAATTCTACATCCGTTAAACAGTAACTCCTCATTCCCTGCCCCCATCAGTCTAGTTTCTGTCTGTCTGGATTTGTCCATGCGGGACATTTCATACACATGAAATCATATGACATTTGCCTTTTTGAGCCTGGCCTCCTTCACTCAGCTTCACATTTCCAAGGTTCATCCATGTTGTAACATGTGTCAGTGCTTCATTCCTTTTTATGGCTGGATAATGTTCCGTTGCCTGGCTGGACCACATGTGTGCTTCATCCACCATTCATCGGTGGACGGACATTCGGGTTGTTCCCCTCTTTTGGTTATCGTGAGTAATAATAGTCACGGGCTGTGGTGTCCCTGCTTTCAGGTCCTTTGTGTGCACACCTAGGAGTGGAATGGCTGGAGGTAGTTCTATGTTTACTTTTTGAGAAATGACGGGCCCCTTCATTTAAAATGTATTTGCAGGGCTTCCCTGGTGGCACAGTGGTTAAGAATCCGCCTGCCAATGCAGGGGACACAGGTTCGAGCCCTGGTCCGGGAAGATCCCACATGCTGCGGAGCAACTAAGCCCGTGCGCCACAACTACTGAGCCTGCGAGCCACAACTACTGAAGCCCGTGCGCCTAGAGCCTGTGCTCCACAACAAGAGAAGCCACCGCAATGAGAAGCCCGCACACCGCAATGAAGAGTAGCCCCCGCTCGCTGCAACTAGAGAAAGCCCACGCGCAGCAACAAAGACCCAACGCAGCCAAAAATAAATTAAAATAAAATAGATTTTTAAAAGTAAATAAATAAAATAAAATGTATTTGCTATGAACTGTGGTCCACCCACACCAAGGGGTCCCGCTCAGCCACGGGCAGGGACATCACGGACCCACTCACAGCCAAGACCGTCTCTGAGGCCCGGAGCTGAGCGCAGGGCACTGCCGTGTGGTTCCAGGATGGCAGGGGCCAGCCGAAGGCACAGTCACCACAGGGGGGTGTGGGTGCGTCGGGGGATGGGTGGCCCCTCGGTCGACTGTGGTGGGGATTACAGGGGGATTACCTCTACCAAAATCATGAAACCATGCACGTAGAATGCGTGCATCTCAGAGGGTGTTTAGGGCAGTGAGGCTGCCCACATGAGCCCATACGGTGGGCACGCGTCTTTACACCCCTGTCCAAACCCAGGGGATGCACCACGCCAAGAGTGACCCCGGGCCGCACGATGGACTCTGCGTGGTCAGTGTGGCTTCGCCCCTGTAACAAGCGCACGGCTGGGAGGCATGTGGACGGCAGGGGCGGCTGCACGTTGGGGCGGGGGTCTGCGGGAACTCTCCCTACCTTCCTCTCAATATTGCCATGAACCCAAAGCTGTGCTAAAAATAGTCTATCTTTTATCCTGGCGCCCTCCGCCTGTAAGTGGCGGGTGGGGTGTTGCGGGAACACAGGGGCCCCCAGGACCCCAGGTGATGTGATGGAGGCATGGCAGTTTCTCTTTTATGCTTTTGGGCATCAAATCCAACTGGCTCTTTCAAAACGAGCACTTATTACTTCGTGGGCTGGACAACACACACAAAAAATTGATTTTCATTTTGGAATCGTAAAATACAATATAAATAAGCAAGCTTGGGCCCAGAGGGCCCTTCCTGTCCTGCCCCAGACACAGGCCCCTGGCGTCCCTGCCCCTGGAGGACTCGCGTCCTATCTGGCTCCGGGGTTGGTGGGGGGAGCGGGGGGCACTCCTCCCCTTGCCCGTGTCCCTCTGTCCCTCCACAGCACAGCCCACAAGTTCCAGGGAGTCAGCCCAGCGAGGGGAGGCGGCTCTTTCCCTTCTGAATGTTGTTCCTTCAAATGGTGGGGGAGCCGAATGGGGTGAGGGCTGGGGCACCCCTGTGCCTCCCGAGTCAGACCCAATAAAACAGTCATGGTCGTCCAGGATCGCATTCCTGAGCCCTCGAGCCGCTTTGCCCCATTAACCCAGCGGAGCCTGGAGCTGGGACTCGGTGGCGGTGGAGGTGAGCATCCTTCTCTGAAGCCTGGGGCGGGCGGGGGGGCCCGGGTACGACAGCCACCTGTACCCGCCTCCTGAGCCCTCCACCAGCCCGGGGCTCCGTGGGCAGCTGTCCACGGTCGCCCTGAGACGACGGGCCCTCGGGGCTCCCAGTTCCACCTAGGGGGCCTGGGGCTCTTGCAGAGCAGCCTTCCCGCCTGTCCCAGGGCCGCTGGTGGCCTGCCTGGCCCGCAGCCTGAGCCTGGGGTTTCCGGCCATTGTCGGGGGTGGGATGGGGGAGGGGTTTGGCTCAGGAAGCTGTGATCCCCAGGCGGGCCTGGCGGTGCTGGGCGGGAGGGGGAGGGGACATCCTGGCTGAGAGTCCAGCTGGCGTCCTCTGGGCCGGGATGGCAGCCCGTGGCAGCAGCACCAATACCCTAGATGTGGGGGTGATTCCCACACCTGGGTGCCTGCCGGGCCTGGGGAGGGGCCTGACCCGCATCCCCTCCCTCCCCAGGAAAGGACGCAGGGCCCCCTTCACAGGTCACACTCCGGCGCAAGTGGGGAATGCAGAGCCATTCCCCAGAGCAGGATGTTGGTGGAGAACTCACAGGGAGTCAGGAGACTCCAAGCACCGCTCACCTGGGACGTCTGGAATCCTAGACACAGGGCAGGGGAGGGCGGGGGCAGGAAGGGGCAGCAAGAAAGCGCTGGGTGGCCCGGATTCTAATCCTGGCTCTGTCACATGCCAGGTGGCCTGGAGGGGCGGTCGGCCTCTCTGAGCCTCAGTTCACTCCTGGTGCAGTGGGGGCCGAGGAGGAAACCCAAGATTTAACCAAGGGGTCCTGAGTAATCATTGCCACAGAGGACATTGGGGCCCAGAGAAGATGGGGCTTGCCCAGGATCGCCCTGGACCCTGGGGGTCCTGAACACACAGCCCAGATCAGACCCCAGACTGCTGCTCTTCCCAGGGTGCTGGGGGCCCAGCCTTCCTGATCCTGGTCCCACATCCCTGGATTGGGGGCCAGGGAGGCGAGAACGGGGTCGAGCTGGGCCTGTAGGTGCTTCCCAGGCATCAGGGTGAGTGCCGGGGACCCCCTGCAACTCCCAGGGGCTCCAGTGGCTGAGTCCAGCACATCCAGGGGAGGGACAGGCTCCTGAGGGGTCCAATGTGACCCCTGGCTCACAGTCTGCAAGGAGGGGATGGCTCACGGGCCACGTGACGTCCCGTGAGCCTCAAGGGGCCTTGGTTCAGCTCCAAGCCCTGCCCAGAAAAGGCCACAAACTCTGGGTCCCACGTGTGCATTTCCTACTCCATCCGGGGGTCCTGGCAGGATCCGGCAGCAGCGCCTCCAGCCCTCCTGGGGTTAGCAGGGAGAGTGTGACCGACCACCACCAGCTTGGGCAGCTCCTCAGATGATAAAGCACAGAGGGACCTCTCGGCCCAGAAATCCCACTTCCAGACACGTTCCCGAGAAAAGGGAATACAGGCGTCCACATGAGAACTTGCACACGCGTGTTCACAGCAGCCCGAATGCACATCAGCTGAGGAATGGACAACACATGTCCATCTGCACAGTGGAACGTTATTCGGCCGTAAAGAGGGACGAAGCACTGACTCACGTTACAATATGTGTGAATCTCAAAAACATGATGCTGGCAGGGGGATGGGATGAACTGGGAGATTGGGATTGACATGTATACACTAATATGCATAAACAGATAACTAATAAGAACCTGCTGTAAAAAATAAATAAATAAAAATTTTAAAAAACAAAGAAACATGATGCTGAGTGAAAGAAGTCACACACACAAGCCCCCACATCGTAGGATCCCTGCTGTAGGAAACGTCCAGAACAGGCAAGTCCACAGAGACAGAAAGTAGATCGCTGGTTGCCCAGGGCTGGGAGGTGCGGGCCATGAGGGCTATGGGGAAGAGACAGCATAAGGACGCAGGTTTCTTTCAGGTGATGAAAATGTTCTAAAATTGACCGTGACGATGGCTACTCAAGTGAACGTACTGAAAGTCGTCGACTTGTGCACTTTGAGCTGGTGGCTTGTGGGGTATGTCAATTACATCTCAATGGAGCTGTTATATTAAAAAAAGAAACCACTGGCTGGCCCTCGGCTCTCACCGAGTGCCGGCCCGTCCCGGAACTCTGGCTAAGGTCACACAGCTCTCGGGGCAGAGCCTGCTTGTTTGGAGCAGAGTTGCCTGCCGTGGGCAGGGGGTGCTGAGCAGCTGGGGGCCGGGGGAGGCTTTCTCCTCCTCTCCTGGGACTGGTGGGGGGGTCTCTGTCCCTGAACACGTGGGCCTCTCTGGAGACCTGTAGCCCCAACGGGATGGCCACGGCGCTCCAGCCCCACACCCCACAGCCCCTGGGCCAGGCTCTGCTCTTCTCTGGGCCTCAGTTTACCCCGGTGGTCCCTAAGACCCCAGGAGCCCTGCACCCAGGGACGGAGGAGGGCCCTGCACCCCCTCGCCCAACCACGGGGCACGGGAGCTTTTCACCGGGAAAAGAACCCAGACTAAATTTACGCCCAGGCCCGTGCACAGCGGGGAGAGGTCAGGAGGCCCCCACCCCGGCCCCTTGACGCAGTTCCCTTTCCCCTCTGGAGGGGGTTTCTATTGTTCTCGAAGCCTGGCTCCCAATCTCCCGCACACTCACTTCCTGTTTCCTGGCTGAGAGGAAACAGAGATTTCTGGCTGGGTAGCCACCCCCACCCCACCCCACCCCCGCCTGTCTCTTTACATTTTTAAGGATATTAAATTGCAATGATCACAGGCGGCTTGGGAGCTGATTGTGAGGCCAGGGGGACCTCAGGGCCACCCACGGGGAGCTCTGCACTTGGGGGGCACGGGCCCCTTTGAGAACCTGGTGGAAGCTGTGGGCCCCTCCGCCCCCTCCCCCAGAAAGGGCTTGGGCGCAAGCTGTCCACCGTGACAGTGTTTAGAGACCCCCAGATCCCCCCCAGGGCTCCCCATCTGATCTGACAAGCGGGGAAACTGAGGCAGGACAGCTTCCAGCCTCTAACCTCCCTGACCTTTCCGGAGCCCACAGCCGCCCCACGGAGAGGCAGACCCTCCTGGCCACATGGTCTCCCTGCGGAGGGGACCCCCCCGCTGCTCCCAGCAGCCCCCCTGGCCCCCCAGACGGATGGGATGATGGGCGGTCCGGACGCGGGGCCCGAGACCTGCCTGGGGGTGGGGGCCACCGTGCCCACCGCCCTGCAGACTGCTGGAGGTTGGAGGTCAGACTGCCCGTGACGGTCTTCGTGACCCTGAGAGGTCAGCCGTCCTCCACAAACGGGGCCAGATGGCAGAGTGAACCCCGCAGGGTGGGCCTGACGGCAGAGTGAACCCCGCAGGGCGGACCAGACGGCAGAGTGAACCCCGCAGGGCGGGACTGACGGCAGAGTGAACCCCGCAGGGCGGGCCCAACGGCGGAGTGAACCCCGCAGGGCGGGCCTGAGAGCCTGCGGGAGCCACAAACACGCAGCACGGCAGCCCCAAGCTTCAGCCGTCCCTCCTGTTATTTTCTTCCCCGAAGGCCTCGGAGAGCCTGGCTCCCGGCTCTCCCTGAGTGGGCAGGGCGGGGAGGAGACAGGATGGCCCAAAATGGGGGCGCTGAACCGTGGCCCACCTCCATTAGCCTGCTCCCCACCCCCCACATACACACGTCGGTTCTCTGGAACTTCCCTTTCCCTCCCGGGAGATAAAGTGTTTTTTCCCCTCCACGTTAACGGCCGCCCCATCCGTCGGGCTTGGCAAATTGCAGCCTGACCGTGAGTGGGGCTTCCGTCCAGGGTGCCAGGCAGGGAGCGCAAGCCTCCCTCCCTCAACCCCCACGACAGGGGGAGCTCTGAGGGGCTGGGGGCAGCGTGGGTTCCAGGCAAAGCCGGGCACTGGGACAAGCCCGGGCCATGGGGCTGAGGACCCGAGGATTAGGGCCTGGCCACAGCCCCAGGAGGGAGGGTGTCAGGCTCTGTCCTCGGCTCTCCCTGCTCAGCGAGGCTCCTGCAGGGGTCAGCCCGGACCACCACTGCCCATCTGCCAGCTTCCAGGCGGGACTGGGTGCCCAGCTCCTGGCCATAGTCAGCACCTTGACCTTGACCTTGACCCCGACCTGGCCAACAGCTCTAGAAACAAACATTTCATGGAGGCTCCTGGGAGCCGGGGATGCACTGCACACCCACAGCAGAAATTACGCCAGGGGACCCCCAAGCTTACTCCCCAGGGGTGGTCTCTCCTCTCTCCACTGCCCAGACCACTGGTGCCCTGGGACATTCACTGTGCCTGCATTTTACAGACCGTTCAGCGAAGCAGAGGCTCGGAGCTCGGCCCCTTCAGAGCTGCCCTGCTCCCCAAGTGCCCCCTGCCCGGCTCTCACCCCCACCCTGGTGTCTCCCCCATAAAATGAATCTGTCTCCAGGGAGGAAATCTGTTGTTCAAAAAATAAGATTTTCTCCATCTCCCTGTATTAAAGAAATAACAACACAGCAATACCCCTGCAAAATCATCAGAGTGGCTAAAGTGAAAGAGTGGAGAGCAATTAAGTGCTGACGAGGCTGCCAGGCACTGCGGGTGGGGGAGACCTGGAGAAACGTTGGGCAGTGGTTGGTTTCATGCCTCTCCTGGAAGCAGCGACTCTCCCAGGAAGTGTGGTGACCAGGATGGGTCAGTGGCAGAGCCCATGGAGACCCTCTGGGAACCGAGGTCGGGGGGCGGTGAAGGACATGTTCTGGGCCTCCGCCTGAGCAGCAGAAAGGTTGTGACAGCTGCGTGGGTGGTCCCCAGGGAGGGAGGACGGGGAGCAGCAAGGAGAAGAGGCCAAGGGTCCCCTGAGGGTCTCCTGCTGCCCAGGCAACCCTGGGCTCCACGACCAGAGCTTCCATTTCCCGCCAGCCGACCCTAGATGGTCATCTTGCCTTGCGAGCCTCAGCTGCATCAGCTCAAGGGTAAGACGTGAGCCCTGCACACGCCACACGGCCGTGGGCACTTCTAACAGATGTGCAAGGCAGGAGTCAGTGGGGGTTGGGGGGGAGGTGAAGACCCCCAGCTGCTGGACAGACCCCATTCTCCCTGTGGGACCTCTGGCTCCCTTTGGGGCCTGGCCCGGCACTGGAGACAGCTCACTGGACCCAGGGGAAGGCGAGCTCCCTTCCAGCCCCACTGGGGACGGGTCACTGGGCCAAGCGCCCGCGTCCCTTGATGAAGGGTCAGCCGCATCTGGCGTGAATCTGGCTGACAGAGCCATTCTGTCCCCGAGGCCAGCAGGCCACTCCGGGGGATAAACAGGAAGCCCCATCTCTCCCCTGCTCTGTCCGCTGGTCCTTCCCTCCTGCAGCCCGGCTCACACGCCGCGCCCAGCGCCCCTCAAGCCGCCTCAGATGCCCACGCTGGCCTCTGCTGGGGGCTTGGTCCATCCACTCCTGGGCCTGTGGAGGCCAAAAGCCCGGCGGTGAGGGCTCCCAGGAAGGTCCCAGGAGGACCAGGAGACCCCGGCCGCCCCCCCCATGCCCCCGGCCTGACCAGCACGCTCTGGGAAGGTAAGGCAGCACGACTCACCTGCAGTCAACCTCAGCACGCCTGTAGGCAGGCTGGGAGGCAGCTCCATCTCACCTACTGACCATGGAGCAGATGGGGAAACTGAGGCCCGCTGTGGCCAGAGGCTCCAGCCGTGCGAGCCAAAGCTGGGACCAGAACACCAGCTTCCCGACCCCACTGGGGCCCTGCCTTGGACGCCACACCCAAGGCCAGCGAGGCTCCGGGCCCGGGTCTCTGAACCACCCAGATGTGGACGGCCTGGACGGCCTGGAGGTCGCTGACCAATTCCACCAGGTGGCCAGCTCCACGCTGGGCCTGTGGGGTGGGGGTAGCCGGCCAGAGGGGGGCCTGCCCTGCCCTCAGGGGAGGCACCAACTCCTTCCCGAACTGACTCCTGCTGTGTTGGTGTGCTGGATGATCTCGAACAGACTCCAGGGTCGGGCGGGTTGGGGGCGGCAGGGGGGCCTCCTTGAGGATGGGGGTAGTCCTGGCCCACCCCAGGTAGACTCCCCCTCCAGCCTGGACCACAGAGTGAGCTCCACCCACCCCAGCACCCGGGAAGGGGGCCCATGGGGCAGGAAGCACCCCTGACCCCTCTGCCAGCCCCCAGGACCCTCCTGGAGTCTGAGAAGGTGCCAGCCAGCACCAGCCCACCCTCCTGTGCAGCCCCTCCCCGTCCCGGACCTGCCGCGGGTTAGAGCAGGACCCTAGCCCATCTCCCGCGTCTGTCTCTGAGGCTCTGGGACCTGAGAGTGGAGGGCACCGTGGGGTTTTAGGCGACAGGCCGGGCCAGGCTGGCGTGTGGAGCCAAAGCCTCCTTTCCTTGCCATGGTTCTGGTCTCCGCCCAGGAGGGGCTGTGGGAGGGCAGAGCTTGTCGGGAGGGGGTCACAGAGCAGTGGGGGTCCCAGAACCAGTGGGCAGCAGCGGGGGAGCCAGGGCAGGGAAGACTGGGATGTGGAGGACTCGGGACTCCGCCCTCCCCATACCTGTAATTCCACCATTCAACCCACCATTCTATCTCTGTGCTCTGGGCATCCTTCCAGAAAGTTCCCTAACAGGCTCATGCTTTAGAGGGAGGGGTGGCCCATTAACCGTTACACAAAGTTGGCTAATTAGCTACTCCCAACCTCAGCCCGTCCCCTGGCAGGGATAGGTCTGCCCCTGGAGTGGGGGCGCAGGAGGAACTGGGGGCTCACTGAGAAAAGAGAGAAAGGGGACAGCTTCTGTCCTGATCCATCCCTGCTCACCTGAGGTGAGTCTCTTTCCTCCCTGGGCCTCAGTCTCCGCAGCCACACACAGAAGGCGCGGGGCCCAGCCAACCCTGATGTCTGCTGTTTCTTCCACCCAGGGGCACAGAGCAGATCCCTGGGCCTAGAGTTAGGGTTAGGCTTAGGGTTAGGGTTAGGGTTAGGGTTAGGGATAGGGTTAGGGTTAGAGTCTAGGTGATGTGGGCAGAGGGTCACCTCCTTGGTGGGAGCAAAGCCCAACCTGGCCCCTACACTCTTGAAAGTACACTCAGCGGACATACTCAGCGTATGGTTAGGGAACCCTAACCCTTCTGGACAGACGTGCCCTCGGGTGGGAGAGCCAGGGGGGCGAGAGTGGGCCACGTGGGTTGGAGGGGAAGAAATGGGGGGATGCGCACCCCCCAGACCTCCTCCCGCTCAAACCAGCAACGCTCGACAGCCCGGAGCCTCCTCAGCCGTCACTACCACCTCACTGGCTGGCAGCTCTCTTGGCCCCATGGGACAGATGGGGAAACTGAGGCCCGGAGAAGAGAAGGCCCTGGGTTGACCCCAGCCTCATGCCTGCAAGAGACCCTCCCATGGGGGTGGGGAAGGGAGCAGTCTCTGCTGACCACTGAGACTCGCCAGAAAGGTGGGCAGACTTCCCTCCTGCTCTCGGCGGCATTCGGGGGGGCGGTGCGGGTTGGAATTTCCCAAGCTGCTCCGGCCTCCCTCTTGGCCCAGACATCCAGTTGGGTGGGGCCGGAGGGAGGTAGGGCTGAGCAGAGATGCTCAAGGCCAGAGAGTCGGAGAAGGTCCCACCTGTGGGTGGGTGAGTGCTGACCCCAGAGCAGGGCTTGGACCCAAGGACAATGGGGTTTGGGGGGCGCTGCTCACTCAGAGCCCTCAGCCAGGTGTGTCCTCAGTAGCTGCCCAGTTCCTTTGGGCACCCAGCCAACCAGCATCGCAGCAGCAGGTGTTCGGCCTGCGGGTCCCCAGCACCGCCTCAATGAGGAAATTGAGGGTCCGAGCTGGGGGCTGGACCACCTGGAGGAGCTGAAGGAGTGCCCCCTTTGGCCACCTAGAGGCTCCTGCCTCCGTCCCGCAATGCCCCCCTCAGCCTCTGGAAGCCAAGGGAGGAGGGGGGCCTGGGAACACGCTTTGCCCTCCTCCGAAGAGGAGTCTGGAAGTAGGACTGGGGGTTTTCGCCCCTGCTCGCACACGCCCAGGAGTAGGGGGCCCACCGCCCCACTCCTAGAGAAGGCCTGAGCCTCTGAGCTGACGTCTGCCCCTCTCCGTCACCCCCACCATGGCCGCTGTCGGCCCCAGGGCCTCACAGAGCAGGCTGTCCTCAGACCACCCAGCCTCCGGCCCCATCCCCAGCTCTCTTCTGGCCGCTCCCACCCCCGGGCCCTGGCACACACAGCCGAGGGTGCCGGTGCACGCCCTGGGGGTCACAGGAAGAACAGGCCCCTCTGTGGAGCCGTGCTCATGTGCTCCCACCAGCTTGGTGGACCCACGGCCCTGGGAGGGCCCTGTGGGCCAGCCACGTCCTCTGTCACACACTGGGCCCAGCTGGGTCCCAGGGTCACCAGCCAGGCTGCAGCTGGGCCCAAGCACGGTCTCTGGCTGCTTCAGGGTTAGACTCTAAAGTCCCCGGGGATAGCTCCCCCACCCCTGCCCCAGCCGCTGGGCCCGGCCCCTCCCTCGGCGGCCCCCCACCGCCCCTCGGCCTCCTGTTTGTTCACTGACAGATCCCCGTTATCAGCGGACAGCACACACAGGAAGTCCGGCTGGGAAGGGCCCATCCCAATCCCGATTTACACGGGGACGGAGCATAAAAAGCCGCCCTTCCTTGCTCCGGGAGGAACCTCCCTGCCCCAAGTCCACCGTCCCCATGGCCGAGACGAGTCCACCGTCCCCATGGCCGAGGCGGAGGCTCCAGCCGACAGGACAGGCAGGCGGCCTCGGGAGTTGCCTCAAGGCGGCCGGCGAGGGGTAGGGCCCAGCCCTGGCCTGCGGGGGCAGCAGTGGTGGCCATGGCCGAGCCCGGCCCGGGGCAGCACCAGGTACGGCAGGGGCAGCCTTGGAGGGCAGGGAGCGGGAAGAGCAGGACGAGCGCCCCTCTGCGGGCCCTGTGGACCGCGGGCCCCCGCGGGCTGAGCTCTGAGGGTCTGCACTCCGCTAGCTGGGGCCACCGTATCACCCCCCACTGGTGCCATCCTCACCTTGGCCAAGGGCACCCGCTGGGGGTGGCACAGTCTGGATGCCAGTCTGGCCTGCCCGACCCTGATGCTTACGCTGGGCGGCCCAGCCGCTGCTGTGACCCCTGGACGGAGAAGCCAGTGCAGCGGCCTCCCTGCCCCTCGCACGCCCTCCCGAGCCCGCTCTGCTTTCCCGGGGAAGCCCCCGGGGTGGCAGTAAGGCCACCTCAGCTGGCCCCTCTTCTCTGCGACCTGCGTGTGCCGAGAGCATCATCCCCCAAGGGTGGGGGAGCACCCCGAGGGTGTCGGGGAGGGGCGCCGGTGGGGGTGGGAACCCCAAAGCCAAATCTAGAGCCAGGAGGAGCCATGCAAGTGGGGGGCACTGAGCACAGCCCCAGGAGGAGCCCCCGTCTTCTGCCGCGCTGGCTGGGGGGCGGGCAGAGGCACAGCTTGGGGCGGCGCAGCGTGGGCGCTCTCTTGGTTCCCCTTGCGCCCTAGGGGAGCCCCCCACCCAGAGCAGCCCAGGTCCCTGAGCGGGGGGCCCTTCCTGGCCCCGGACAGTCTTGTTGTCACGTCCACCCCAGCAGTCTGTGTGACAAATAAGATGAGAAAGCAGGTGCTAACGGTCCACCCAGCTTAGCCGGGGAGCGAGGACCAGCCACCCAGCTCGCCAGGCTGCCCCATCCGCTCAGGCCTGAGGTCAAAGGGTCAAGTGACCAGCTTCAGGGCCTGGATGGGGGCAGGGAAGAGCGCAGGGCAGCTCTCCCTCCAGTCCCCCTACGCCTGGCCCGTAACTCTTTACTGCCTGGGGCTGCCTGCTTGGGTTGCGGGGGGAAGAGACACCGCCACGCCAGGGACCCCCCCCCCTTCACAGTCACAGGCATCCCAGCCCCAGCCACCCTAGCCACCCTCAGGTCATCTTCCAGGGGCTGCCAGGGGCTTCCAGGGGCCCCCGGGCCAGGAAGGGGCTCCTGTCCAGCCTCCTGTGTCCCCTCCCTTCCTTTACCTCCTGTGCACCAAAGTAGGCCTGATCCAGATGCCCCCCGAGCTGAAGGCCCCCCTCCCCATGAACCTGCAGGATGCCCACCCAGCACCCCGGGCTTTGCAGAGCTTTCCATCCGGGGTCTCAGGACCCCCGGGCAACAGACACACCAAGGCTGAGGGTGTGGGCAGGCCTGAGAGGCCCGTTCAGCTCTGGCCATCAGAGGGGTGGGGGTCTGTAGGCCAAGTGCAGGCCGAGCTCCCATAGCCGCATGGAGGCTGGCCCCGTCCCCCTCCCCAGCCCCTGGATGTCACGGTGACCAAGGCTGTGCGCTAACCCACACTGTATCTCTGATCGGCAGACCCCGGCACAGGGGAGGAATGGGCGGCCCCCACCGCTCAGAAGAGCAGCTGCCACCAGTGTCCGGGGCATGAGGGAGACTGCTTCTCCAGGTGAGTGCCACAGGTGGTGCTCTGGGCAGCAGCAGGGGGGCCTGGCTGGGCCTGGGCACGTTTTACACACGTGCACACACACACACACACACAGACACACGCACTTAGGCGAACAGGGCCTGGGCTCCAGTTCCAGGGCAGAAACTGCCAAGAGGTGCAGGCCCAGGGGGTCATGCACGCTAATGGCTGTAACAACGCTGGTGCAGAAATGACGGAGCTCCCCAGGGGAGGAGGTGGCGGGGCACGGGGCACCTGGTTCCAGCTGTGCCAGCTGCCGTCTCTCAGTGGGCACTGCTGGCCACTCCACCACATGGGGCTGCTTTAGCCCACGTTGCAAATGTGGAGAGGGAGCCTGGAGACAGAGGAGAGGTGACTGGCCCAGGAGCCCCCAGTGGGGGACTCCTTGGAGGCCTGAGGAGCACTCAGGGGTGGTCCCAACTGTCCTGAACAAAGGGGGCACCAGGTGGGAGCGTGGCAGGCCCCCTAACCTGGCACACTGGCTGGGAGGGAGGCTTGGTGTCACACCTAGGACCCAGCTGGGCTCTGCCGAGCCCCGCCGCCACCTGTGTGATCTCTGGAAGTACCGGCTATGAGCCTGGGGATCACTGCCGTCCACCGCACGTGTGGCCGCAGGGCAGCGGGCAGCTTTAGCCAGCCCCTGGTGCCTAGGGAGCTGGCCACCCGGTTGCTATGGCCATCCCCGGGAGTCGGTGCTCAGCCTGGGGGAGTCGAGAGCTAGCTACCCGCGGCCAGCGCGGGCTCCCCATGCGGCCTCCGGGCACCTGGCTGCCGGCTCAGCCCTGCGTCCCCGCGAGCCGGCTGGGAGGGGCGGCAGCGCTCGGAGGCGGGTAGTGCGTCAGGAGACCCGGTTCCAGCTGACTCACTGCTCGGCCCCGGGGGCGCCGTCCGCCGCGGGGCCTCAGTTTCCCAACCTGCGCAATGGGGGTGGGCGGAGGTTCGGAGCCCACCCAGGGTGAGGGCGGGCCGGGAGCGGGCCGGGAGGGGCGGGGCCGGGGTTGGCGGGCGGGCGGGGCCGGGGCCCCTCTGCGCGGTGGCGACAGCGGCGCGTGCGCGCCCCGGATCGGGCGGTGAGTGCGGCGGGAGCGGGGCGCCTGGCTGGGGGCGCGGGGACGGCCGCGGGCGGGGGGGTGTTCGCCGTTCGGGCTGGGGGCGGGGGCCTCGCCTCGCGCGGAGCTGGGGGGCGACGCAGGGCGACCGCGGGGAGCCCAAAGGTGAGCGGGCCGGGAGCGCCGGGCTCTGCCGCGCGGGCACCCGACCCCCAGCCCGGCCCCGGATCTCGCGGCTGGGTCCGGAGAATGGGCCCAGCGGCCTTGGGAAAGGGCGCCCCCTGCTGGTGACAGGTGACCCGGGCCGGGCCGCGCGGGGGTCCGGGCGGGGACCCGGGCGGGGGAGGGGGGGGCGCCGCAGCCCCTCATCCCCCTATCCGGGCCCTGCGGCTCCCCCAGGGCCTGACTCAGAGCCTCGCGGGCCCCGGACCCCGCAGCCCAGGCCAGCCGTACCCTGCGGTGGCGGAGGGGGGGGAGGTGTCACTCCACCCTCGCTCCCACTCCCCACGGAGCCGGCCGTGCAGGGGGAAGGGGAGACATGGGGTGGGCGGTGGAGAGGGCGCACCCCCAGGGAATCAGTCTTGTAATCTCACTCCACCTCTCCGCATCCACCCCCGCCCATCCTAACGTCCAAAACACCCCTCACGGTGGAAGGGGGGAACCCAGGGCTATCGCCCTGCGGTGGAGTCAGGCCCCTCCCTCTGCCGACTGTCTCCCCGGGTCAGGTGGGAAGGAAGGTGGTGGCAGGGCTCCTGCAGACACCCAGAGCGGATGGGACATTATGCTTATCATTCTGGAGGCACCACAGACCACCCTGCCCTGGCCCCCCCCGCCCCAGCAGGGCTGTAACACCAAAGGGAAATGAGATTCTGCCAGCCCAGCACAGGCTGGTCAGCGCCATCGGCTTCCTCTGGCGTAGGGGAAAAGCGTGACTTTCAAAAATCAACTCTCTTCTTTTAAAAAGCACATTTCCTTTCTAACCAGCTTCCGATAGGTAGGGGAGGTGCTTGGGGTGGGTGTTTGTGGAGGACAGTTACATTTGCATGAGATGCACCGCCCTCCAGGTGCCCGGTGTGGGAGAGCTCAGGGTCTGCAGAACCCCGGAGGCCCCTGCCCAGCCCTGCCAGTCCCCCGGCCCACCTCTGCCTTCCTGGGGCCCACTCCGCAGGGCCACCTGTCCCCACCATTTCACTTCTTGCCTGGACCACCACCAGGCTCTCTGCCTAACAGTGTGCCCCCCGCAGAGTTCATCTGCCAAGCCAGCTCTGACTGGCAGGACATGTCCCTGCCCAGAAACAGCTAAGAAGCACCCCCCCCCCCGCCCCAAAACTAAGTCCAACACCTCAGCTGCCCTCTGCAGCCTCTGCCTGCTCCGCCACCCAGCCCTCCCCTCTCAGGCCCGTGACAGAGAACAGGAGGTGCAGGAAAGCCCTCGTGCAGCTGCCTTCCTGCCCAGCCCAGGGCCACGTGGTGCCGTGGGACGAGCACGGACCGAACACCCAGCTGAATCCCCGCATGGACCTGGCGTGGCATCGCCTCCCTCTGGGTCGGCCTGGGCGGGCATCTAGGGCTCAGTAATGCTCATGGTGGTTTATGGGACTGACCATAAACCAGAGGAGCCAGAGGAGGGGCCTCCAAGACCCTAGTGGTGTCTTTGAGGAAACTGAGTCCCAGAGTCCCAGAGAGGGAGGTGACTGTACCCAGCCTCTGCTCCCCGCCCCCACCATACACACCAGTTCATTTCCTTCCTGTGCCCTTTCCTTCACTGGCGGCGGGGGGGTGTCCCCTGCAGGGCCGGGCTCAGCCCACCTAGGGGAAACCTCGGATGGGGCGCCCGGAGCATGGGAGAAGAGAGCTCCCAGCTCCCCAGACCCTTGGCTGTGCACACGGATAGCAGCCCCGCCCCCGTCCCCTCGGCTTGTTGCAGACCATCAGTTCCCGGCTGGGGCTTCCCGGGAATCCCTCTCCGGGCCTCCCCGGCTCCCATCCACAGCCAGGGCAGGGACGGTGACCGGCTCCACTGGCGTGCGGGGCGGCTGCTCCAGTCCCCCCACCATCTGGGCGCCCAGTAGGGCCACTGACTTGGGAGCCCTGGAGGCTGTCTGCACTACCGGTTTAGTCCCAGCAGGGGAGTGACCCCTCTCTTAAGTGCAGACCCCGGCCCCACCCTGAGGAGGACCATGGTGGCCCCTGCCCGCTGGGCACCTGCACCCCAGTGGACCCCCAAGCCACCACGGCTGGCTCCCCGTCTGGCACGTGAGGTCACTGAAGGCCTCAAGGGCCAAGCCAGCTGGGATGGGTTCCCGCCCTGCCACTAACACCCCAATTGCAGGCTGAGGTGGGGAGTACAAGCCCTGCCCTGTGGGAAGGGCACCAAACCCAGCCAGGGGACGGAGACGTGGTCCAGATGCCCGCCCTGGGCCCCCACCTTCCCCAGTGAACTTGACCAAGCCCAGCACTGTCCAGGTGTCCCTCTCCCCAGGCGAGGGCTTCAGCATCTGTTCCCAGACCCCGGGTGTCGTGGCCCTTCTGTGGCCCCTGGGCGGGCTGTGTATGGCTGGTGAGGGGCCGGCCTCCTTGTCCAGGTGGGATGGGGGTGGGGAGAGCTGGCAACGCCCGTGGAGGCTCTGCCGCGGCGGTGAGAGGTCCCAACAGAGTGGACGAGCTGGGCAGGTGTCACGGAGCCAAGAGGCCGGTCTCCACGAGGGGCACGGGCTCGAGGCGGGATCTGCAGAGGGACTTACAGGGTTGTGCCGTGTGCGCCAGGCCATCCTGAGGAGAAGGCCATTCCATCCGGAAACACAGGCCATGTGGGGCTCCCAGGAGCTGCTTCTGCTTTGGTTCCTGGTGCTGGCGGCGGGCGGCGCCGAGCACGTCTACCGGCCTGGGTGAGCCGGGGCTCGGGCCTCTGGGTGCTCGGGAAGTGGGGGTGTGCGGCCGGGAGCCCTGGGCCCCTCCCCAGGGCAGCCCCAATGTTTGAGGAGCTGTGGCTTCCCTGGGCTCCTGCTGACCATCCTTCCCATGGTGACACTGGGAAATCCCTTCCCCACTTTCCGGCTCCCTTGGGTTCTGGGGCTGGGAGGGTCACAGCCCTGGGAGCCCCCTACTGACTTTCTGGCCCCCATCACCCCATAGCCGCAGGGTGTGTGTCATCGGGGCTCCCAGGGGCCCCGTGTCCGAGTCCTTTGTGCAGCGTGTGTACCAGCCCTTCCTCACCACCTGCGATGGGTACCGAGCCTGCAGCACCTACCGGTGAGCGCCGCCTGCCGCCGCAGGGCCCCATCTGCCATGCGCAAGCCCTGGGTCCGGGAGGGCAGTGCGCCCCAGAAGGGAAACCGAGGCCCAGAGCAGTGAAAGGACTCGCCGAGGCCACGTCTGAGTGGGTGGCGGAGACTGACACCTGTTGTAACCTGGGCAGTCCCGACCCGGGAAGTTACCGCCGTGACCTCAAGTATCAGCTACAAGGGCATCTGGTGCATCCGCTCCCCACCCTCATTTTAGAGGGGTCCCCCACCTGTCTGCTCCCCTCCACTTTGGGGGCACTCCCACCCCCACCCAACATCGCTGGCTACAATCTCTTACCCGCTTGGCTCCCTGAAACCTTCCTCGTCCTGGCCCTGCCCTTGGGGCTCCAGGGGGCACCCCTCTCCCCATGGCAGCCCCCGACAGTTACAGATGGAGATCCTACCGCCCCCAGCACCTAAGATGTCCCAGTCTGTGCCAGTGAGAGGGGCGTGCATCTCTGGTTCTCTGCTGTGGGAATGCGGCTTTAAAAGAAGTTATTTTCCGTGAGGTTCTTGAAGACCTCCCTGGTGGGGGATGGGAGATGGTGTGGCAAGCCCCTTCCCCTCAGGGCCTAGATCCCCGCCCCTAGAATAGGAGGCTGTCCCCCGGGGCGCCACCTCTGCTCCACCCAGGCTCAGCCAGGCTTCCTGCCAAGCCTCGGGGTCCTGCTCAACACGGCAGGTTGGGCCGGGGAGGTGGCTTGTGCCGTGACCCTGGGGGAGAGGACCTCTGGGGGCACACCTGGGTGACCTTGTCCACGCTGGGGGAGACGGCTCATGTGGTTCTGGAGGGCATGGGGACGGAGCCAGCCTGGAAGGCAAGCGGATGGGGAAACCTTGGCTGGGCCCCTCTGAGCTGCCCCCACCCCTCCCGCAGGACCGTCTACAGGACTGCCTACCGCCGCAGCCCTGGGCCGGCCCCCGCCCGGCCTCGCTATGCCTGCTGCCCCGGCTGGAAGAGGACCAGCGGGCTGCCCGGGTCCTGTGGAGCAGGTGCGGGCCCCTAGCGCCTGGGGTCAGTTAAAGTGGAACCCAGCGAGGGAGCGGTCCACCCCGCTCTCCAGACCCGGGGCCAAGCACCAGCTGCTTGTCTCTCGAAACCTGAGCGAGCGTCTCCGGCACGGCACCCCTTCCCTGGCTGCCACCCCTGCGGGGCCCTGGGGACCCTCCTGAGTTGGTGACAGGCCTCCCCACCCACCCACAGCAGTATGCCAGCCGCCGTGCCAGAACGGAGGGAGCTGTGTCCAGCCCGGCCGCTGCCACTGCCCTGCAGGATGGCGGGGCGACACCTGCCAGACAGGTGAGGCTGGTTCCGCCCTCCCAGAGGGGGAGGGGCCTCCGGGCACCTCCTGTGTGTCCTGGGTAGCCCACCGATGGGTGGGTCTCGAGGGGGCTCAGGGTGGGCCCCCCTGCCTGACAACCCTTTCCCACAGACGTGGATGAGTGCAGGGCTGGAGGGGGCGGCTGTCCCCAGCGCTGTGTCAATACCGCGGGCAGTTACTGGTGTCAGTGCCGGGAGGGGCACAGCCCATCTGTGGACGGGGCACTCTGCCTGCCCGAGAGAGGGACCCCCAGGGTGGCCCCGAACCCCGCGACAGGTAAACTCCCCGCTTGCCCCCCTTGCTGATGCGCCCGGGGTGGTGGGGGTGACGGGCGCACTGGAGGGTGGATGGGTGATGGCCTCCCACGGGGACCGCGGGGAGGGCCTCAACTCAGCCCCGAGTGGAAGGAGGCGCCCACGCCGGGGTCCCGTTCGTGTCCCTGCCCGGGCAGCCTGCAGACACAGCACCTCCCTCCGCTGGTGACGGGACATTATTACTTTTGGTACGCGCTGTGACACTTCAAACTCGTACCGTGAGTAATAATGCGCCGTTGGCAGCCCGGCACCGAGAGCGAGAGCGCGGCACGGACCTCAGCCCGGACCACCTCAGCCCGGACCCCCTCAGCATGACGGGGACCCCAGCACCGAGGGGCGGGCGGGCGGGGTGAGGCTGCGTCTGCCCAGGGCCACCTCCCGGACCTGGAGGATGGCCTTGGTGGACGGCCAGCACCCAAGGTCGGGGGAGGACTCGCCACGACCGCTGGGGCGGGAACCCGGTGCCCAGGGCTGCGCCCCGCACCTGGAGCGGAGGCTGGAGGCCCCGCGTCGGGAGGCGAGGCCAGCCGCGGTGGGGTGCAGGGTGGGGAGCCCGGCGCCCCTGACTCGGCCCCTGGCTCTCCCCAGGGGCGGACGGTGAGGTGAAGGCGGAAGTGCAGAGGCTTCAGTCCCGGGTGGACGTGCTGGAGCAGGTGAGGGCTGGGCTGGGGCCCGGGGGCCTCGGCCTGGGGGCGAGGTTCAGTGGGGGATGGGAGATGGTGTGAGAGCCACAGCCCCCTGGGCGGGAGGCTTCCCGGCTGCTGACAGCCTAGGGTGCCCTTGGCCTGGGCACCGTGCTGGGCAGGGGCAGCGGCCGGTGTCTGGGATGCCAGGACAGGAGGGGCGGGGCCACAGAGAGCGAGGACTCGGCTCAGCCCACCCCCGCCTCTGTCCCTGCGGGGACAGAGTGCCCCTGCGGCCTTTCCGCAGGGTCCTTGGCCCGAGACCCCTCAGCAGCCCTTGTCCACCCCTCCTAGCTCCTCCAACCAGGGGTCCCAGGCCTCAGGGACCATTGGCCAGGCTGGCCTGTGTGACGTCCGTCTGTGCTGCCCCCTGCCCCAGTCTCCTGGCGCAGAAGCTCCCTCTGGTGGACGTCCAGGGCCCTGCAGCTAGAACTGAGTCGGGGTTGGCGGTGCCCTTGCTGGCCACCCTATTGTCCTTAAATCCTTGTGGAACAGAGAGGGTAAGGGGCTGGCCCAGGGTCACACAGGCCCTTCCCCACCGGGCCCTCTGCCTGCCCCGTAGAAGCTGCAGCTCGTGCTGACCCCGCTTCACAGCCTGGCCTCGCGGGCCCTGGAGCACGGGCTCCCGGACCCGGGCAGCCTCCTGGCCCACTCCCTCCAGCAGCTGGACCGCATTGACTCTCTGAGCGAGCAGATCTCCTTCCTGGAGGAGCAGCTGGGTTCCTGTGAGTGCCGTGGTCCCTGTGACCTCCCCACCCGCAGAGTCCCCCCTCTGGTAGCCTAGGACCCCCGAGGCTGGGGCCGGCTCCTGCCCAGAGAGGCCAGAGGGTGCGGGGGGGTGGGCAGCCACAGGCCAAGTGGGCAGATCTGGCTGGGCCGGAGGGTGGTGGGGAACGGAGACTGCTGACCCCAGCCCTGCCCCTTCCACCCACAGGTTCTTGCAAGAAGGAGGTGTGACAGTCCGACCCAGGCCCCCGCTCTGGCTACCAAGAGCCCGAGGACACCGGCCCCACCCTGCCCTGCCCTGGGCCCTGCCCCGCCACCTCTCTGACCAGGAAGGCCCCCCCCTGCCCCACGTGGGGAGGTGGTAGTGCGGGCCCTCCTGTGCGAATCCAGCCCCAGCCCAGCCAGCACTCTGGCCTTGTGAGCAGAGCCCGGCCAGACCCCTGCGTCCCCCGGCCGGCTCTGCGGGCCTGGTGGGCCCACGGCTGAGGAAGGTACGAGGGCTTCCTGCCCAGGGCCTGGCGCCTGTGCTGCTCACCAGGCAGCCCTGATCATTGTCAGAATAAAATGAGACTTGAGCCGCTGTGTCCGTGGATGGATTGCGGGAACATTCTGAACCTGACGGGCTTCTCCCTGGCCGACCACCACGTGCTGGGAGGGAGGAGGCTGCCAGCGCGCCCCCTGGGCCCTCCTAGGCAGGGTCGGGGTGCCCCCTCTCCAAAAGGGGCTGGAGCAGGTGGTTTCGTGAAGGTGACGCTGGCCACAGGGACAGCCCCCGCCTCCCCGCCCCCCCCCCAAGCTGGCCCCACCCCTAGCCAGCAGCCAAAGAGCAAATATTCAGCCTCCTTCCCAAGTGCCTGCCTGACCCCTGGGCATGCCTGCCACCCCCAGTGGAAGAAAGTATTATAGGATGACCGTGGGCCCAGGCCCTGGCAGGGGGCACCACCAAGGGCGGAGGATGGCGCTCCCACACTCCTCCCGGGGGGGACGAGGCGAGGGCAGCCCTGCCCGCCCTGAGTGACCACAACTCACCAGGTACTTCCCAGAGTTCGTTTATAAAAAACAATGACGAGCGCAGTACCAATTCAGCAGACTTGCTCCCCAAGGCCGGTGGGAGCCACAGACCCTGCTTTCTGGGTCCCCTGAGGCCCAGGTGGCATGAGACCAGATGTCCTGGCCCCCCAGAGCCCCGCCTCTCCCTGAGAGCCTGATGCAGGCCGTGGCTGGGACCCCGGATCCAGCCTCTGCGCCCCCCAAGCCCAGGCAGGAGGGTGGGGGCCGGGCAGATTGGCCCCGCCCCATCAACCCATCGGGGCCCAGGCCCACTCCCGCACCGGACCCCGGAGGCACAAGGGTGGGTGAGGCCCTGCCCTCAGAGCTTGGGGGGGCTCCAGGTGACTTTCCTTTGCAGGGACATCAGGGTCCTGGACCCGAGGCCAGTGACAGGAAGGGGTCCCTTGCTTCCAGGGCCTGAGGAAAGCTGGGGGAGTCGCGGGAGGGGACACAGTGATATTTGGTGGGCAGGGGTCCCTCTGTCCATCGTCTAGCCAGGTCCTGCCCCGCCCCAGGCCTTGGCTACTGGGATGCCTGGGCATCGGGCCCTGCGGGGGCCCCATTCTCCTGGGGGAGCTGCGATACGTGGAAGAAGGTGGTCCTCATGGCCTGCTGGCAGGTGTCCAAGAGCTCGGGGACGTCGGCGATAGTGAGGCCAGCGGTGGGGATGGCGTCCAGCACCTCCACCTTGACGGTTCCTGGTGGGGTGGGGGGGCATCAGCAGCCTGAGGGGCTCTCCGGGGGGGGGCCCCCTCCTCTCCTCGGCTGCCCGCCAGCCTCCCCCGCAGAGCCTCCCAAGGGGCTGGGCCGGGCTCTTCCCTGGACACCCTGGTCCCGGGTGGTTGGCTTTTAATTGAGAATATCCGACACAGTCGTACACACGAGTCCCAAGTATGTTCTCAGTGGGTGTGGGCAAGTGTGTGCTCCCCCGTGAGGACCACCCAGGGTCCAGACGTTTCCTCCCCCAGAAGGTACCCACCCTCCCTTCCACTCCCACCCTCCACAGTGGTTCAGGCGGCCTCGGGGTCTCAGATGTGGGTGGAGGCAGCTTCTATCTTGGACCCCACTTCCCACCTGGGCACCAGGTGCCCTTGTGCAGGGTCTGGAGGGAAGGGCGGAGGGAGGTCCCAAGCTCCATGGCCGGGGGGCACGGGGGTGCCCGGGAGGCTGCTGCCCCTGAGAGTTAGGCCTGGATGCGCTGGCTCAGAAGCCCACCCTGGCACAGGAAGGGGCCACCTCAAGGCCCCCGAGCCGTGTGCACGGCCCGGGCCTGTGTGTGTGAACTTGGGCACCCAGCCCACCTTCTGGGCACCTCGGCCTCCCCACAGCCCAAGGCTGAGACTCTAGACCCTTCCCTCCCTCCCTTCTTCCTTCCCCAAGCAGTCTCTGAGTAGCAGGGGTCTGTAGTGACCACCCAGAAACAGGAACTGTTCTCTTAGGGGCGCGGGTGTCGCAGTGACTGAGAACAGGCGGGCCAGCGGGTGCACAGCTTGGGGGTACCTGGGGTGAAGAGCTTCGTCTTGTAGTTGTAGAAGGAGGAGAAGCTGGAGTAAACCACGGGGATGATGGGCACCTGGGGACGGCAGACGTGGCAGCCTGAGGATGGACCGGAGCCCTCCCCCAGCCCAGCCTGATCCCCAAGGATGAGCTCTGGGGAGAGGCCTGCCTGGCCGCCAGCCTGCCCCCACCCTGGGGCTGTTCCCAGGAGTCCCTGTGACCACATCCTGCCCCAGGGTGCTTCCGCACACTGACCCCTGGGCCTCCACGCCCTGGGTGGCCCAGAGTCCATAAACTCATCCTGCACATCACCATTCAAGCATTCCCTTCTCCAGGAAGACTTCCTGGGTTGGCACGTATCCATCTGATGCACATCTGCATTCCCCACGGGGTCCTAAGATTACCCAGGGCCCTGTCCCGTTTAGCCAGAAGAGGTAACTGAGATCTTTCTGCCCACCCCTCCCTTCCCAACCTCTCCCCCATCCCAGGGAAGATGGGGGCAGCTCCAGCCAGGGGAGGGGGCAGGGTATTCCTGGAAGACACCAGCATCAAGTCCAATGGTGACTCCAATGGTGATGCCAATGTCGGAAATGGCACCTGGGGGTAATCATCAACCCGGGGCAGGGGAGAGGGGTGACAGCAAACGATGTCTGGTCTCCTGGCTGACACTCGCTGCCCCCGGCCCCCCAAAGCTCCTTCGGTATCTCGTCTCTCCTCTTCCACGACCCCTTCTCCACCGGCGAAGGGAAGTGACCTCAGTCCCAGGCCTGTGGCGGGGGTGTCCTCCTCCTCTTGCTTGGGCAGGGCTGGGGTCAGAGCCCAGGCTCACGCCCCCATCCCCACACGCCCACTGCCAGCTCGGGGCCCCTCCACCCCACGCTCCAGCTCCCACACCCGCCTGGCGCTGGCTGGGAGCTTCTGGAAGGAGGGCTCTCCCATCCTTGCTCAGGGCCACCAGGGGGTGCTAGAGGCCACCTGTCACAGGTGAAGGACAGGAGAAAAGCAAACCCCTGCCCAGCTGCCCCCCTGACTCCGATCAGGCAGGATGAAAGCCCCCTCTCCCCTGACCCCAGACGACGGCTGCCTTCCCCTACACAAGTCCCCCAGCACAGGACCGGGGTGAGACAGGGCACCCCTCACCTACCAGGAGACCCCACCCCATGGATGGATGTGCCCCAGCCTCTCTTGCCATCACCCCAGACCCCAGGACACCTCTAGGACAAACTGCATCCCTAGGAGTCAAGGACCAGAAAAACATCAAGCCCCGTGGAGGGCTCCCAGCTCCCCTATCCTGGCCCATCGCCAGCTCCGGCCCGACCCTGCCTCACGCCGCAGGCCCCGCTCCCCCTGAGCCACTGCCCACTCCCCTGCCCAGCTGGGGGTGCTGGGGGCCTGAGCCTGGCACAGCCTTCCCGAGACAGCTCAGCCAGCAGGCCTCCTGCCTCCGCCTTGATGCCAACCCCAGCCTCCCTCCGCAGGTCCCTCGCCTGGCCAGCTAGAAAGCGGGGTGCTGGGGCTCCAGGCACAGGTACGGTGGTGGCGAGCATCACTCGAGCTGGCGCTGGGCCTGATCAGGTGCCAGCCTCAGCGCTCAGCGCGGGTAAAGCGGCCCTGCCCTCCTTAGCGGGTCAGGGCCAGGTGCTGGGGGCGGGGAGGCCCCGCCGCCTGCCCAGCGGGAGGCGGTCCGTGAGCGCCAGTGGCCTCGGCCTGGCCAGGAGGTCACCTTCAGCCTTAAGCCAACCTGGACGCGCTTCCCACCCCTGGCTGCGGCCCTGCCGTACCTGGGCCTGGATGGCCAGGTAGAAGGCACCTTTCTTGAAGGGCAGCAGATCCCCATTGTCATTCCGTGTGCCCTCGGGGTAGATCCACACTTTGAGCTGTTGGAGAGACAGGAGGCGGGTCGGGGCGCTGCCCCTGGGGGGCCACCCAGCCCCAAGGAGCCCCACTGTTCAGCGGAGAACACCACCGCTACCACCACTGACAGCCGAGGCACCGCGCCTGGCTTTTCTGTCTGCGGTTTACGGACACGCACCAATGATGCGTTTTCTTCTGCCAAAGGGAGTCACACGCGCGGGCTGTCCTGACAGCACAGAAGCGTTCACACCGCCAAGCAGGCCCCGAGCCCCAGGCGCTCACCTTCTCCCTGACCATGCGCTCGCCCACATCAGAGATCACGGTCATGGCCATCCTGGAGCGCTGCCGGTTGATGAAGAGAACGCCGCCCAGGTACATGATAAGGCCCACGGGCCCCAGGAAGAGCAGCTCGCGCTTGGCAATCTGCACGCAGCGATCAGGGAGGACCTCCATGAGGCCTGAGCCCAGGTCGGGGGCCGGGGGAGACAGAGACAGAGCCCAGCCTCAGAGCCTCCCCGAGGAGGAGCGAGCTGGCCCTCGGCCTCGGCCGCCAAGAGGCCTGGGCCAAGTCACGCCTTCCCGCTGGCTACCGGGGCATCACCTGGCCTCTGAGCCTCAGTTTCCCCTGCAGAGGGAAGGTGCTAAAGCAGGGCTCCCGTGCCCGGCGCCTTGTCTCCTGTTACCAGCCGGAGGCCTGTGTCTGCAGGGGGCACAGGTCCCCGGCCCGCATCTGCCCCCTGACCTGCCAGCTCTTCCGGGCCCAGCCCCCACCAACTGAAGCAGCATACCCCTCCTCCCCCCCTCCCCCAGGCAACTGGGAAGGGCCGGCCCTCCCACCAAACCCTCCGCGGCCGGCCTACCCATCATGTCCAGGATGCTCTGGTGGTTGGAAATGATGACACAGGGGCGGTCCTCCTCCAGCTTCTGGCGGCCCTTTACCTCAAAGCGAAGGCCGTACAAGTACTTGAAGGACCGGATGAACCAACTGATGATGCTGAGGAGGGAGATGGGCCGTGAGCAGAGGCCAGCGCCCACCTTGTACCTCAGGCTCCGCCCGCAGACCTGGCCAGGGTCATCCCGGTGCAGGACCAGAGACAGACACAGCACGGGGACCCCCCGCCCGCCCTGGCAGGCTGGCCACTGACCCTGAGCTCGCCTTCCCCTCGGAGAACCTTCAGGTCCTGTCCCTCAACCTCTCAACGGGATGGCGAGTGCCTCCCTGCCCCCCTGCTACCCCAGCCGGCGAGGGTAAGGTCACACAGGAGCAAGGCCTCGGGGGCCCGGACGCCCGGCAGGGGGGAGGGCGCCTCCTTCCGCGTCTGCATTCCCAGGCCTGCACCTGCCACCCAGCCCTCACCCCACACCCCTGCTCGTCACCACAAGCGGGGCGGCCCAGCTGGACGGGGCTGAAGGCCGAGGGCCCCCGGGGCCGGGCTGGCTCCGTTCTCAGACGTGTCAGCGACCGTGTCAGCGACCAAAGGACCCGACACGGAGAGGCCCCTGCAGAGGAGGCTGGGCCCCCACCCACGGGAAGTGACCGTCCCCTCAAGGCAGAGCCACACCGGGAAGAAAGCGTGGGTACCAAGCGGAGGCCTTGTCGAGGAGCTGAAGGTTGCTTCCAGTCTCCACCGCTGGGGAGACCGGCCCGGCCAGGCATCACTCCTCCCCTGCGTCCTACAGAGCAGCGCCCCAGCCCCTTTCACAGACACACCCACGGTCACATGAGGATGGCAGTGGAGCCAGGATGTGTGTGGGCCCCGCTCCCAGCAGGAGGCTGCCCTGGGCACTCGTGACCTTGAGGGGCCTGGCCCAGCAGCACTCGACAGGCAGGCACGACCAGGCATGTCCCTGGGAACGGTGTCTGCAGGTGGCTGGCCGGCAGGGAGAAGGGTGGCCCTGGCCCCCTGCTCTGCGGGAACACTGCACACACTTGGCAAGGGACAGGTGCCCGTGAGGGGTCAGCCTGCTCGGGGTGACGGAGTCCGAGGCTTGAGGTCACTCCTCTGCAACTCAGGCAGGTCCTCTGGGTCCTTCCCATCCGTGGGTGGCAGGGGGCTGAGGGTGGGCCCCAGTGACCCAAGGGTTCCTGACCCAGAACTGTTCCGCTTCTCCCAGAAGATTTGTGTGCGCGCGCACACACACACACCCACACTAGGGTCATTTGATCTCCCCACAGTCCTGACTGGAAGGGAGGGATTTCCCACTTTATCCAGAAGGGACTGGGCTCAGAGCTGGCCCTCAATAGAGCAGAGACTCAGAGCTGGGCCCTTGACCCAAAGCCACACTCAGGTCTTTAAAACTACACGACATAAAATTTACCATCTTAACTCGTTTTAAGTTCAGTGGCATTAAGTGTACTCACATTGTTGTGCAACCGTCCCCCCCATCTGGGACTCTTTCATCTTCCCAGACTGCCACTCTGTCCCCATTAAACACTCACTTCCCCCGCCCCCCTTCCCCAGCCCCGGGCCCCACTGTCCACTTTCTGTCTCTATGGATCTGTCTCCTCTAGGCCCTCACATGAGTGGACCCTGTCAGATTTGCCTCTTTGTGTCTGAAAGGCAGACTCGTATCCAGCTCACAAAGCCTAACTCCCCACGTTATCGCGCGGTGCAAATGGGGAAACTGAGGCTCCAGGAAGCAGCTGACCCTGGGCTGCTCTCACAATCAGACCGGCCAGCCTTCCCCGGATCTGGACGCCAGGCCTTCTTCCTTAGCTTTGTAAGCCTCAGCCAGCTCGAGCCAGACCTTCCCGTTTGTCCCCATCCGGCTCGGGGTTGCCAGGCTGGTCACTCTCGGGAGAGCTGACTGGCAGTCTCAGCTGGGGAGCCTCGGGCATCTCAGCTGCAAAACACAGCTTCTCGGGTCATCTTGAGGGTTGAAGGGCACAGGGAGAGGGCCTGTGTGTCCAATAAACACGGGGAAAACGCAATCTCACTGGCAAAGAAATGCAGGCTGAAACAAGAAACCCCGTCTTCATCCTTCAGATCGGCAGATGAAAGCCTGATAACAGGAGGTGTTGGCCTGGTGCTAGGAAATGGCCCAAGGGCTGCTGGCAGAAGTCGGAGGCCACAGAGGTTTCTGGAGGCCAGGTTAGCAGCACTTGGCAAAAGCCCTTAACAAGCCTATTCCCTTTGAGCTGCAATCCTCTTCCGGCCATGGATCCTAAAGCAGTTGTGAGGCAGGCATAGGCACGGTCTGAATTAGGAAAATCTGAAAACACCTCAACGTCCCCCGTGGGGAGAGGTAAAATAAACGGGGCTGTGGCAGAGGAAAATTGCAAAGATCTGCATTTATTTGCTGCCAGGGCTGTTCCCTTGACTTCTAATAACTACATATCGTTTCCATTTCCCTCCCAGGCCACATCTGGAAAGGACAGTGTTTCTCTCTGGTAGTGGCATCTGCTGGCTCCATTTTTCTTCTTTTTAAAAAATTGGGGTGAAATACACATAAAATTTATCATTTTAAACCATTTGTCAGTGTCCGGTTCAGTGGCACAGGTACATTCACATTGCTATGCAGCCATCCCCAACCATCCGTCTCCAGAACTTTTCTATATTTTCTTTTTGTATCTAATTTAAGGGATCAGTTGTATATGGGTAGGTTTTTGATTTTGTTTTGTTTGAACTATGAAAGATGCTGTGTATAAGACTCAGCTGAGCAGGGGCTCTCTGCAGCTGCTCTGCTGCTTGTTTCCCGCCTCGCCCACTCCGGCTGGGAGCCCAGGCCAAGGCAGAGCCCCCGCACCAAAGGCTCCAGGACGGACAGACAGGCCCAGGGCTGCCCCACAAGCTGCAGCAGACGGAGGCGCCCATGGCAACTCTCCACACATTTACAAATAATTGCTCTCAGACTAACTAAAAGATACAGCCGCCGGGTGAGTACAGGAAGCTGGGAAAGAAAGGTGCATCTCGGGAGTGGAAAGAGGCAACGGATGTTCCTCAAGGGGAGGGGACCGGTCACTCCCAGCAGGCAGCGTGCACGTGGGTGCCCACTTTTCCTTCTCCTAATGTCCCATGTTTTCAAGGTTTTCTGTAAAAGTGGTGGGAAAGTATCTATTATCATTTTAATAGTGCTTCCTTGAAGAAGGAAGCAGACCGAGCTTTGCAGAGGCCCCTCCAGTGCCCAGGCAGGGAGAGCCGGTCTGTCCTGGCCTGGAGCGCAGCACGCTTCCAACCACGGGGACAGACACCCCACAGCCACGCCCGGCATCTCCTGAACGCTGCATGCCACGCCTGCGCCTAGAACAGACGTGAACTGTCCTGTTTCGGTCAGACAATAACCCCACAAGGTCGTACACTCATTACACCCAGGTGAGGAAGTCAAGGCTCAGCAGAGCTAAGCGACTTGCCCAAAGTCACACAGCAGGGAGGCCAGGATGGGCCGGAGCCCACCTCGAAACCTGACTTTTGAAAAATGTGTGAAAAATGTCAAGCAGAGGGCCTGCTGGAGGCGGGGTGATGGCTCCAGGGTTGCCAGGTGGAGTCTCGAGCTCCTTTTGAGGCCTCCCCCTCCTCCCCTGGGGGGCTCTATGGCCCCCACCCCACCCCCAGCAGGGCTGCAAGTGGCTCTGTCATCCTCTCCCAGCAGGAAGCTCAAAGCAGCCACCCTCCCCAGGCTGCCCTGCCTGCCCAGCCCAGGCCTCATCCTGAGCGCCGACACCCCCTGTGCCCCAACACCACCCACCTGACCCCAGCGCCCCGCCCCTCGGCCGCAGGAGGCCCGGAGCTGCTCCCTCCTCTCCCCTACGGGGAGCAGGGCAGGAGTCACGGGTGCACGCCAGGGATGTGCCCGTCCCACACCCTCCAGCCCTGAACCCCACGTCCTGCCTCCCCTGGGGGCAGAGCTAAGGTTGCCTGAAGCCCAGGTGGCCCAGGGCTGGGTTGAGTGCATGGCACAAGGTTTCAGAAGCACTGCTGACAGCTGCCAGGTAGGTGATTGATGCCAGCTTTCCATAGCAAGGCAGGTGGCCCCCAGGACAGGTTCCTTCCAAGTGCCCTTAAGCAGAGGGGACCTCCTGGCCCCTCCTGGGTCTTTCTCAGAAGCCCTCCACTTAACCCTGACCGGGGCCGCCGGCCTAGAAGTGAGCGAGCGTCATAAACGCTGCAGATTTTGGGGGGCCTGAGGCCGACCTCCTGTGCTCGCCCGAGGACACCTGGGCCCGGCCCAAGCTCAGGGTCAGACAGACCCTGACTCCCTCTCACCAGCTGTGACCTTGGGCAATGGACTTGACCTCCCTAAACTTCCGTTTCTACTCGTGAAATGGGAAGGGTGTGGAGGGACTGAGCGAGATGAGGCTGGAACGCCCAAGGGAGCCCTCCGCAAACAGCAGCTGTGTCGCAAACAGCAGCTGTGTCGGCGACGACACAGAACAGAAGAATCAAAGTAAATGAGAGCAAGAGGATCCTCCCCCGGCGGCACCTGCTCCAGGCGGCTGGGAAGCAGTTCAAGGTCAGGTCTGAGCTACCTGCTGACCTCTGCCCTCAGCCCCTGGACTCGGCGTAGGTGGCTCTGGGGAGACCTGGCAGCTGTTTCGGCCGAGAGGCGCCAGACCTCAGCCAGACCCCACGGGCTTTGCCCAGGAAAGGGAGGGGCTTGATGGGGTTTGTTCAGGGCGGCCCTGCCAGGAGGGCAGCACACACAGCCATTGATCTGCTCAGGGGACGGGAGGTCCTGGGAGGGCCACCTGGCAGAGCAGCAGTGTTTTCCAAGTGTCATGTGAGCTGGAGCACAGAGGGGGCCTGGAGCTGGGGGCTCCAGCCTGTTCAGGTGCCCAGAGGTGTTAAGAGGGGCCTGGAGGGAGGCGGGGCCGTGAGCAGAGTGTCCAGGGCTCTCGGGAGCTCTGCTTCCTGGGCCCGCAGCAGTACACCCAGAGGGGAGGCTCTGCCCCTCACTATCCCACCACAAGCAAAGCCAGGGCAGACCTTCCTGCGAGACCAGGGCCCCAGGCCGGCCGCCAGGTGCTGCGTCTGCCTCCACGCATACCCCAGGGCCACGCAGTGGCTGGCAGCGCTGGGTTCAAACCCTGACCGGCATCGACAAGCCACCCGCCCCTGGCTGCAGTGATGCCCGTCCTCGATGTTTCGAGCGGGGGGGGGGGCCGGGGGGGGCGGCTCCATCTGCCCTGCCCCCACCCCACCCGCAGCCTAGCTATGCCCCCCAGGTCCCGGCCACTAGGATGGACGCAGAAGTGGGCAGTTCAGTCCCCAGAGGTCCTGCCGTAACAGTGGCATGCTGGACCCCGAGAATGGGGGGTCCACAGGCCAGAGGAGCCGGCAGCTTTCTGTGGCCCCAGGCTGCCCGCCCTGGTCGCCTGTGATGCATGAAAAAGTAAACTCTCCGGGTTAAGCCGCTGTTGTTAGGTTTCCTGATCCTGCAGGGAACCCAATTCTAACACACGCCGCTTCCCTGGGCCTCGCTCTCTTCTCTGTCGAATGGGTGTAATAAGGGCATGTGCCCCTGGGACGAGGAAACAGGACCTGCTACTCCAGCCTCACCCTGAACGCGGGACCCTGCCACTCTGGGAGGGGTCCCTGGCCTCAGCCCACAGCCTGGTCAGAACAGAGTCTGCCTCTGCTTCTCAGTTCCCAGCACCGCCCTGCACACTCAGAGCTCGCAAGTAAATGGCAAAGTCCTCCTTGGGTGCTCACCCAGAGCCCCATCATGGGGAGGGGCGGCTGCTCACGGGGAACACGGGAAAGTGAGGGGGCGGGCGGAGTGGGGCTGCACCTCCTGGAACTCAGGGATTCCCCCGAGCCTGGCCTCCAGCCCCAAAGCAGCCACGGCGCTGCCCCCAGCCCCTAATGCTGTGAGAGAGGAAAAGTGAAAAGCGTGCACTGTGGAGTCACTCTCAGTGGGTCTGCAGCCCAGGGCCCCCGTGTCCCAGCTCTGGGATCCCGCCAGCCATCTCCCCACTCCCCGCCTTGGAGGCCTGAGTTTCAAGCTGCTGCTCTGCAGACTCATCTGTAAAATGGAACACGTAATAATCCCTGTCCCCAGGCTTGAGGCATCCGCGGCGCACGGTGCGTGCTCAGGAGATGGAAGCAGAGGCTGGTGTCGAGGATGGTGGGAAGAGTCCTTCCGGAAGTTAGGGTGGGACTGGAGCGGGGAGCCAGCCAGGCACCCACGGCGCTCAGTGGTCCCAGCCCAGGAGGGGCCTGAAGCCTGTCCACACAGCACCCCAACCTCCACTTCCGTACTCCTGGGCCCTGTCCCTGGACCTGCTACCTAGAGGTACAGGGCACCTCCTCATCCTCTGCATTTCTCAGCCCCCCCGCAGATGCACGCCTTGGGGAACTCGTGTTCACAAGGCACCCTGTCCCTACCCCCTCTCTTGGCCATCACTGGGGAGCCTTGGGGGTCATCACTGTGACGCACCTCGTGGGACCTGGGGGTGCAGGGGAAGGAGGCTGTGGGCTCCCGAACCCCCAGGCCCGCCCCTCTCTGGGGAGGACACAGCACCTCTGTTATGTCCTGGACTGGTCCCTCTGCAGAGCCTGAGTCGGGGGCTGCCCTGGGGAGGGAAGGGCAGCAGGAAGCTCCCTCCTGAGCACCATCAGGGCCTCCAGGGTCCTGAAGAGGATGCCCCAGTTGGCCAGAATCTTGGGGGAGGCTGGGGGCCAAGCCAGCAGAGGCTGGAGGGCCGGGCTGGGCAGGGTGGGGCCGGAGCGCCAAGTGCTGGTCAGGCTGGCCTGCCAATCCAGCCACCGCGTCACAAAGGGCAGCTGGTGACTTCTGATCTGACGCCAGGAAGCAGCTTTGAAGCCCAGGCCTGGAAGAGCGAGTTGGGCCTTTGAAAGACAAGGAGAGGCCACCTGATAATACGGAGCCTGGGAGGGGGAGGGTCACCTCCAGGAACGCCTGTCACCTGCTGAAAACCTGCTCCAGCCTTGCTTCCCACCCAAACCCAGGACAGCACCCCCTCCAAGGAGCCCACCGGCCCTTGCTACCTGAAGCCACCCCCTCCCCCTGCCCCTCCAGGCCGGTCCCCAGCAGGTGCTGAATGGAGACTCTGGCTGTGAGCCCACTGCCTGCAGGGGATCCTCAATCTCAGGCCAGGCCCTCAGAGCTATATTTCTGGAAACAGGCCCTCCCCACCCCAGAGGGTTGGCTGCTTGAGAAGACAGCTGGAAGGGCAACAAGTGGGCCGCCCCTGGGATCTGGGCTCCCTGGGACGCTGGCCTGGGCCATTTTGGGGGGCTACTAGAGACCCATGGCCCACCCACCAGGCTCCCCGGCTCCTACTCCACACTCCCACTCCTGGTGCCACAGGAGCCACAAGCCCCTGAAAACAGGGCCCGGAGGACCCACTGAGCGTGGGCCAGTCCCGGCAGGATCAGCCCGCCCAGATGAACAAGGACAGGGACGGCAGAAAGCCAGGAACCCTCACCCACTGCCCTGTAAGCACGTGGGTGGCGAGGGCCTCGGGGACGACAGTATGCCCACACCAGGCCACAGCCAAGGGCCATCATTGCAAAAGCCGGTGAGGAACGCCAGCAACAGCCCCTCCCAATCGGAAACTGGGAGAAAGGGCAAGGAGCCCCCTCTCAGGCCACCGTGCCCCCGCCCAGCCTCTGACCCAGAGAGGCCCCCCGACTCTTCTGCTCAGCCCAGCCTGACCCCTCACCCCAGCAAATCCAAGCTCCCCAGCCCTGGAGGGCGTCCCAGCCGCCACCCGTTCTTCCCGCCCAGAAGCCGGACCCCAAGGACTCCCCGCCCACCCTCCCCCGCGGAGCCACCACACCTTCCTAAGCGGAAGGAAAGGGAAGGGGAACCGGCCTGGTGCGCGAGCACCAGTGCGCTCATCGCTCGCGGCAGGTGGGCGCGAGCGGGTGGCGGAGAGAAGACGAGGAACGCCCCAGGCCCCGAGCGGAGGCGGGTCCGGGCGGGGCGGGGCACGCGGGCGGCCCACCCTCCCCGCGGGGAAGCAGGACCGAGCCTCTGCCCGCTTGGCCCGGCCGCGTTTCTCTCGGGGCCGCCCGCACCCCGCACTCCCTGCGCGGCGCCGAGGGCGAGACCTGTTTAAACCCCTCCGTGCTTGCCCCTGGCCGGGGCCCCGGGGCAAGGGCGCGGGGACACTGTGACGCCGGCTCCGGGGACCCCGGCCCACCCTCGGCCGCCTCCCCAGCCGCGCTCTCCGACCCGCTCTCCCCTCGGCCGCTCCGAGAGCCCGGGAGAGGCGCGGGCAGGGCAGGAAGGAGGGAAACGACACGGTAAAGTTAGGGAAGCGGAAGCGGGCGGCGGCGCAGCGCTGCCCCCGCCTCGGTGTCTCTCCCCACCCCGCCCGGCCCCCTTGCCTCATATTCTCCACCGTCCGGCCGCCGTGGCGCAGCAGGCAGACGACCACGGCCACCGCGGAGACCGTGAAGCAGAGCACGCAGTACAGGCCGATCTTGGCGTAGAACTTGGCGGAGCGGCTCAGCTGCAGCAGCAGCAGCGCCAGCAGCAGCGCCGCGGTCAACCACGGCCAGAGCTCCATGGCCGCGCCCCGAGCCCCGACGGCGCGGGCCTCCGGCTCCCTGCCCGGGCTCCGGCCGCGTGCTGGCGGCGGCGGCCCCTCCTCCTCGCCCTGACCCGCCCGCGCCCCTTATTGCGAGGGCGGGGGACGGGGGGGGGGAGCGAGGGGGCGGGGCGGCCGGGGTGGCGAGCGGAGCTCGAGTGAGGAAGAGGCTAGGTGCGCCCCGCCCGCGACGTCCACACCCGCCGCTCGGTCACCGGCCCGGCGCCGCCCCCGCCCCGCCCCGCCCGCGACACTGCTGGGGCCCTCCCGCCAGGCCTCCGGCCTCTGGCCCTGCGCCCCTCCCCAGCCCCCGCATCCCCGCAGCGGGTCGCCTGGGCCGTGGCACCCCGCAGGTCCCCACCGCCGGGCTGCCTTCCCACCACTTGCGGGCACCGCCCCCGAGCCCTAGACCGCGGCTCCAAAGGCGGCCGAGGACGCGGCTGCCCTTGCCAGCCCGGTTGCCACACAAAGGGCCCTTGAACCGCGCCCGGTGACCGACGGGTAGCCTGCCGCTTCGGGTCCGCTCCAGCAATTGAGGGGAGACCCAGCCTTGTGCGGCCCAGTGGGCGCAAGGACTGAGGGGAGGGGGCTCTGAGTAGGCATGAGGCGTGTTTCTGGGCGGGGCTGGGAGCAACGGCTTTGGGTGCCAGGGCCCGCGTGTTATCTCCAGCGCTCCCGGTGCCAGGCCAGGGCCGGTATCAGGCGACTGTTCACCACATCAGCGGATGGGCCTGCGCTGGCCTTGGGGAGGAGCAGGGACCCTGCCCGGTGCTCCAGGTCACCCGCTGTGGGCGCAGCCAGCAGGCCTCAGAGCAGATCGAGGCTGTAAAACCAAGTTTCCTTTCTGCACAAGTGCCCTCCACCTGTGTCCTGGGTCCCGGGTTTGCTGCAATTTACCAATGGCCGCACGTGTGGAGCCCCAGGGGCCTTAAGAATGCTGTTATTGGCCTCTTCCCTTTTTCAGATGCTGAGGTGATCTGTTACTGAAATACTTCACTGAAGCCTCCCCCCTCCCCAAACTGCTATTTTGGCTGACAAGTACAAAAGCTTCCATCATGGAGTGAATGGGGGTCTCAGGCCCAAAGGGAGGAGTGGTTTCCCTGCTGTGGGTGGAGTAGCCCATTCACAGGTGTTCTTAGCTTTTCACAAAAGTGGAGCGTCATTTCCTCTGCATTACACCTGTGGGCGATTTACAGTAAAACCTATGAGAGCATTCTCTAGTTCAGCCTTGCTCCAAATCCGTCTGGCCATCATTCTGCATCAGATAGAACAGCTTGTCTCTTTTTCCCCTCTTGGAACAGGATACTGCTGCCCCCTCTAGAGGAGGCCTGAGAGCCTCCCGGGGAGGGGGTGCTGTGCCAGGGCTGGCTGCAGGATTTGGGGCTCCCTGGACAGACCACAGCGAGACTCCAGAAAAGGCTCGTGGGTCAGGTGGGCGCATGACAGCCAGCAGTGCTGCAAGGAGCCCCAGGCCCCGAGCGGAGGCGGTGTAGAAATACATTGAGCTGGAGGCCCCAGAGGGTCCTTACAGAGGAACAGAATCCCACGCTCACAACCACCACGGGCAGACAGAGTTGCTTTACCCAAGGGCTCCTTCTGGTCCTTTAGCTCCCAGCCCACCACCCTTGCCAAGGCAGCCCCACCCACCGCTCACATCCCTTCCCGGGCTTCACTCTTCCGAGCGCTTCCCAGGACTCAGTTACGCGTTCGTGGGTTTTCGTGTTCGTGGCCGTTCTCCCCCACCTCCCAGGGCTGCTCCACTGAGCCATGCTGCTCTGGCGTCTGACACCCAAGAGAATAATGCCTGACACACAGTAGGTGCTCCACAAATACTCCCCAGAGCAAACACCTCCCCATTTTACAGAGGTGACGGGGAGAAGCCGGCCCCCGTCCCCATATCCCACACCCACTGCCCCGGGAAGGCCGCTAGCGCCTGCTGCGCTGCCCTGTCTTCCTGCTCCCAGGGGCAGTGGTTCTGGACGCCGCTGTTTTGTCCTCAGACAGACAGACAGGCTGTTGCTCAATTTTGCCTCCTTTCCCAGTTCCTTCCTCCTCTGGGGAAGTGTTGAAAGAAAACGTCCACTTTTCCCCTGATAGGGAGGGGGAGGAGGAGGGGCCTCAGACTCCGCTGGGTCTGAAACAAATATTCAATATTCTCCTGTAATGCCCCATTTGGAAGGCTAACAATAACTCTTTTTGTTTCTTGAAAGTGAATCACCAGAGAATCTTCTGGGTTGGTGGAGATACCGAGACATGAAATTTTCCTCTAAAATGAGTGATTCATGACGAAGCAGGGCCTGGCGTGGGCTCTCTCCGGGCTCCTCCCACGTGGAGAATGCTACTTTAACAGGCAGGGATGTACCGGCGTCCTGCCTGACCCTCTTGGGTGCCCCGAGTCCCCACAAGCACCCAGGGAAGGTGCTGGGTGAGTTTGTTGCTAAGTCAGTCCCATCCCCTGCTGGACGACAGCTGAGAGCCCTCCTGGGCATTAGCTGGGACCTGCCCAGCCAGACAGCACCTGACACCAGGTGACACAATCGGGGCTGAACCGGCACCGCCTCCTGAGGCCACAAGAGCCCGCAGCAGCCGAGGGGAGGGGCCCTGAGGTCCTTGTGTTTATCTGGGGTTGGGTGGGGTATCTGGAAGGAAGGGCCAAGCCTCTGCATTTCTGGAGGCCCAGATAAAGCACCCCTCCTCGCCATGTGGCTTTAGGGGCAGGGGCGGGATGCCCAGCCTTTGAACTCCAGAGAAA
This sequence comes from Balaenoptera acutorostrata, assembly GCF_949987535.1. Lineage (NCBI taxonomy): Eukaryota > Metazoa > Chordata > Mammalia > Artiodactyla > Balaenopteridae > Balaenoptera > Balaenoptera acutorostrata. The sequence goes on from NC_080069.1 coordinate 124,662,124, forward strand.
TGGCTAAGGTCCAATATCCCCGAGCCTCAGTTTCCCTGTGGCCTGTTTCCAGGAGGCCAGCGGGAAGCAAGGCCACTCCTGACTTTGCCTCTGGCATCAGGAGGTGGATTCCTCTCCCTTCAAACCTGCCCAGGTAAAAGGCCAGGACGCCAAAGCCAGGGAGGGGACAAAGTCTCAGCAGTTGCTGGAGATCAGGGACCATTTAGACGGAGAGCAGCCAGTTGCATAGCTGGTCGGGGGCGCAGGGAGGAGCCCCACTCCCTCTGGGGAGGCATCTCCAGGAGTCTCATCTCCTGGGGAGAAGCTCCTTGGGAGGAAGGAAGGTGGGGAGAGCAGAGCAGGGCCCTGCAGAGGGAGGCACCTGGGCGGCCCCGGGGCACGCAGGTGAGCTTGCTGGGGCCTGTGTTCTGGGACCTCTTGGCGGGTGTGCCGCTAGGCACCAGTGCCATCCCACCACCAGTAAATAAAGTAGCCTGTGAATCTTTCATGGACGTGTGCTTAAGAATAGATGAGGTGACGCCTCTGGGCCTGATTCCCAGGTCTCTGCAGGGGGCGGTGCTGGGGCCACAAACTCCCCAGGGAGTGGCGAGAGGACTGTACGGCCGGGCTCCAGGGGTGCTGGCCAGGGCACAGGGAGCCAGTGACACAGAGCCTGGGCTCCGGGGTCAACAGGAAATCGCCATCTGGCTGTAATGTCAGGAGCTCCTGGGTCACAAGACCAGGGGGAGGGGCTGGGAGGGCAGAGCAGCTTCTCCTCCCAGAGAGGGTGTCTGGGCTGGGAGATAGAGGGCCGTAGGAGCGCAGGGAGCGACGGGTGAGTGGGGCAGATGCCGCTGGACAGAGCAGGGGAGACAAAGGCCCCAAGAGGAGCCAGAGCTGAAGGCCCCGGGGTGAGGCCCTTTCCGCAGCAGCCCCTCCCATCGCTGGAGAGCTGGGCCCCCCGTCCCAGGTGGCGGCCCCCTCGCACAGCCCCTCATGGCCACGACACACGTGTCTGAGTGCCAGGCTTGGGTGGGAGGGGGAGCAGGGACAAGAGGGGCCGAAGGCAGAAAGCATCCAAGCAGAGGCCAAGCTGAGGCCCTGGAGCCGGCGCCCTAAGGGCCCCACCGGCCTCCCTGCCTCTGACATCAGCCGGTACCCCAGGTCTCCGATGGGTCCTCAGAGATGGCCTCACTCAGCCCCACACTGGACAGACAGGGGCCCAGAAGGGCGAGAGGGCTCTCCCAGGGTCCCCGGCCAGCAAGATGGAGCAGGAGACAGGGTTTGGTGCCCAGGGTCGGACCCAGGCGTCCCTGTCCAGCCCCCTGGATAACCTCGGACCAGCCCTTCCTCTCTGGGCCTCAGTTTCCTCAGCTGTGTGTGGGGCCCGTGAGCTGAAGGGGGACAGGCTGGGTGGCGTGCCAGGCCTATCCTTGGGCAGCTGCCCTCAGCCGCCTCACCCCTGGCCCAGCTGGCATCAGACTCCGTCAGCTGCCCCGGCGCTCCGCAGGCCAGCCCGTGGTGCTGGACAGGCCTGGAGGCCAGACAGGTCGCCCGCTGCCTTACACCACCCACTCCCGGCCTCGGCTGCTGCCCAAGGGGCTGCCTCTCGGGCCATGGGGCCTCGGAGGTGCCCTGGTCCCTTCTGTCCTGCCTCACCACCGCAGAGGGAGGAGGCCACAGATACTAGGGAAGCCCCCCGCCCCAGGGCGGGTGGGGGCGTCCTCTCCACCGTGAAGGGGGAGGGACGGGGAGGGAGGGGCCAGGGCTCTGCCCCGCTGACCAGGCCTCCTTCACCCTCCCCTGCATGTGCTGAATTGAAATCCCAAATCGGCCTGCTCCCCTCACGCCCGCCACCCTGAGCTGACTGAGGTCAGGTGGGACGTCTGTCTGGTCCATTATGTGGTCGGGAAGGGCCTTTGGTGGCAGCTCTGCAAACCCACCCCGGAGACTCAGACTCTCCAGTTCAGGGAGCAGCTCTTCACTCTTCCTCAGACGGCCCCTTGACCAGAGGAGGCGGAAGGTGGGAGGCTGGGCGCTCCACTCTGCAGATACCCGGGCCTGGGTTCCGCCCGCCATCGCTGGCCGGTGGCCTTCCCCCGTGTGGGCCATCGTCCCTCCTGGTCCAGTGGGAATAAGGGACCGGGGGAGGCAAGGCCCTCCCCGTGGGTTCCTTCTGCCACGTTTCCTCTCTGTCCCCGAGCTGCGCTGGGTGACCCATGGCTGCCACCCAGGGCCTCCAGGGAGCCCCCAATCCCCCTGCAGCCAGGCCAGGCCTGGGCCATGGGGTGCTGTGTGCATGGGAAGGAGCCGGTGTCCCTGCGTCCCGCTGGCCCTGGGGCTCCGTGGGCAGAGGTAGGCGGCTTCCTGCCCCACCTCGCCACCGCCCGTTGGCTCAGTCCCGCTGTCCGGCCCCTGAGACCTCTCCACGCAGCTCCCTGCTCCATGGCCGGGGCCTCAATGGTTCACTGGTCAATGAATGAATGAGCGCGAGAGCGAGTGAGTGAAGGACTCCTCCCTTACAAGTCCAAAGAGGAGCACGCCTGCTGCCTGCAGCCTGCCAGCTCCCGGGCGGTCGGGGGACACTCGAGGCCCTGAACTGCTGAGCTGGGCCCACCGCCCACAGAAAGGGACCGAGGGACTCGATCATCGGGGAAAAGCCACTGGCGGGAACGGCTGGCTTGCTTCTGCACCAGGGATGGCCCTCCGGATAAGCAGACACAAGAAGGCACTGGTCATTGAAATGACCTGCACACAGGCCTCAGGTGCTGTTGCCGTTTCTGTCTGTCCTGCCCTCTCCGCCTTTCCCCGTGGAGACCCAGTCCCAGGAAGCGGGGTATCTGAGCTCCGGCTTCTGCCCCTCTGCGGCACTCACACACACCCACTCAAGCGAGCTGTGGAATGCTGGCCACGTGACACTGGGGCAGAGCAGCCCCAGGCGGATGGGAGAGTGAGTCAGAGCTCTTATCTCCGTTCATAAACCCAGTGAAACTCCAGGTGAATTCATGACCTAAATATGACCAAGGAAACTCCTGTGGGAGCACAGGGACCGTGGTGGGAGCAGAAGCCTGGCAGGTGGAGATGAGGGAGAGCCCCTGGGTGAAGAGGGAAACAGAGACATGGCCCAGGACCACCTGGCACAGTTACGCAGGTTGTGCGCTGCACAAGTCTAGAGAGTTCCAACAACATGAACTACAGCAGCCGTCCCTTTCAGAGTGAGCAGACCCAGTTCTCTGGCCTTTGACCCTCACCACACCCTTCACCATTCAGAGGCCTAGATAAATGAGTCAAAGTCAATGGGTCCTGCTACCTCTGGGTAAGAGGTCAGAGGCAAGGTTCCAGAGCTCAGTCTAAGCCTCCCCGCCCTGCCCTGCCCCGCCCAGCTCTGCCTGGATGTCAGCCAGCACCACTGCCAACATTCACCTGAGTCACCATGCAGGGCAGGTGCGGCCTCCTGGTGACCCATCCGGACATCAGTCACTGAGCTGATGAACTTGGAGCCAGGGCTGCAGCCTCACCCTGGACTCCTTCCCTGCACTTGCCTGTGCTGTCCCAAGAATGGTCAGCAGACCTAGCAAATAAAATAATAAAATACAGGGCACTCTGACTTCCCTGGTGGCACAGTGGTTAAGAATCTGCCTGCCAATGCAGGGGACACGGGTTCGAGCCCTGGTCCGAGAAGATCCCACATGCCACAGAGCAACTAAGCCCGCACACCATAACTATTTTTTTTTTAATAAATTTATTTATTTATTTATTTATTTATGGCTGCTTTGGGTCTTCATTGCTGCACACGGGTTTTCTCTGATTGTGGTGAGCAGGGGCTACTCTTTGTTGCAGTGCACGGGCTTCTCATTGCGGTGGCTTCTCTTGTTGCGGAGCACGGGCTCTAGGCACGCGGGCTTCAGTAGTTGCAGCATACAGGCTCAGTAGTTGTGGCTCACGGGCTCTAGAGCGCAGGCTCAGTAGTTGTGGTGCACGGGCTTAGTTGCTCCACGGCATGTGGGATCTTCCCGGACCAGGGCTCAAACCCGTGTCCCCTGCATTGGCAGGTGGATTCTTAACCACTGCGCCACCAGGGAAGTCCCACCATAACTATTGAAGCCCCCGTGCCTAGAGCCTGTGCTCAGCAACAAGAGAAGCCACAGCAATGAGAAGCCTGCGCACCGCAATGAAGAGTAGCCCCCGCTCGCCACAGCTGCAGAGAAAGCTCGTGTGAGGAACGAAGACCCAATGAACCCAAAAAATAAATAAATAAAGTAAAATTACTTTAACAAAATAAATATCAGTAATAAAATATTTTTTAAAAATACAGGGCACTGGGCTTCCCTGTGGCTCAGTGTTCAGGAATCCGCCTGCCAGTGCAGGGGACACAGGTTCGATCCCTGGTCTGGGAGGATCCCACATGCCGCGGAGCTGCTAGGCCCGTGCACCACAACTATTGAAGGCCGCGTGCCTAGAACCCATGCTCCGCATCAAGAGAAGCCACTGCAATGAGAGGCCCACGCGCCACAACTAGAGAAAGCCCGTACACAGCAACAAAGACACAACGCAGCCAAAAATAAATAATAAATAAATAAATTTTAAAAAAATACAGGGCACTGGGTAAGATCTGAATGGCAGATAAACAAGGAATACTTTTTTAGGACAAGTATGTCCCATACTAAAAAATGTCATTCGTTGTTTATCTGAAATGGAAATGTCACCAGGTGTCCTGTATTTTATCCGGTGACCCCTTCCCCAGAGTAGCGCCCCATCCTGTACCCCAGCCCCAATTCCCATTCTCGGCTGCACCTGCCAAGCCGGCCCGGCCTCTGCCGACGGCTAAGCAGCACTGCCTTCTAGTGGAAGCAGCCCTGGCCGCAGGGCGGAGGAACGGAGGGAGGAGCTCCGGATTCCCGGGCCCGCCCCCCCTTCCCGGGCCCCTCCGCTCCCCAGTGGGGCACAACCCCCTGAGAGTCAACCTGGCCCAGGGCTGGCTGCCCCGGCGCTGCACACAGTGGTTGGCCCTGGGCGGCCGGCACTCTCGAGCTCTTGTTGGTGCCCACCCTACGGCCGAGATGGTGTCGGGGGTTGTGCAGGGTTTGGGGGGACTTCTCTCCTCCCACCCGCTGGAGCTCCGTTTGAGCTCCGTTCCCTTCCTCTGAACCCCGCCCACCTGTGCACCCGGCACCGGGTCGGAGCCCGGCGCAGGCCGTCTTTCCCTGTCCCCTCGGTGCGCACAGGGCGGGAGTAGCAGCGCCGGCCCACGCGCCCCTGCAGGCTGGGGGCAGCAGAGCTTGCCACCCGCCACCAAGGCTGTGGACTCCCAGCTCTGGCTCCGTGACTGTCCTCCCCCATCTCTCCCTCCCTCTCCTTCCCTCTCTCTCCCTAACCCTTCTCACCTTTGCCTCCCTGCTTTCCTCCCTAGCTCTGCACTGACAGGCCTCCGTCTCCGGTCCAGCGCCCCAGGTCCTCCCCGCTGGGGCCAGGGTGGGTCCTCGACCCTTGGCCTCCGTGGGCTCCTTCTTCTGTGAAAACATTGAAGATTTATTTTATGCCTGTGTTGTTATAAAAAGAACCCTAGGAGTTCTTCAGTACTTTTTCCTTCTGTTTCCTTTCTGATCTGAAAAGAGGTGAAAGCACTTCTGTGGGCCCCTAAAAGCCCGTGGGCCCAGGGTCCTGAGCTATGGGCCTGGCGGACAACGGCCCTGCTCGGGCTTCGTGTAGGGGTCCTGGGGGGTCACAGCAGCCATGAGCAGATGTGTGCGGCCCCGGACGTCCTGCAGCCTCTCCGTGCCCTGGGCCGTCCTAGCCGGCAGGTGGCTTTTCCTAGTTACCCTTGGGGGTCCTGACCCATGGGAGACCCCGGGCCTGGTCACCAGCTCTGCTTCCAGGTGGACCCAGCAATACGGCAGCCACGACCCCCACGCGGACGGGCGCCGTGAGGGGGCAGGGGCTCCCGGGCAGATCCGCTCACCTCTGCCTGGCCCTGGGCCCCCCCACACCTGCCTCAGCCCCCAAAATCCCTCTAAGGCCAGCACTGGGGAGGCCCCACCTGCTCTGTTGGGGCTGATGGCCCTGCCATCTGAATAGAATCCCCACCGAAGGCGGTGGCCGCTGTGGAGTGCTGGCTGGCTCGCTCCTGGCGCCACGGGCTCCCGGTGCACGGGCCGTGTGGGGTCAGTGGGGCACTGCCGCCCCAGACGGGAGGGATGTGTGCGGGGTCCACCCTGGCCAGGGCCTCCCCAGGGCACACGCAGAGTCCTCCCACCGCACTGTGCTGCCAGACGCAGCCAAGCCCAGCCGGTGCGGGGCCAGATCCTGGGCTCTGTCTGACCCCGAGTGTCCGTGAGAGCTCGGTCCCTGCCCCGCGGCAGCCCAGGCAGCACTGAAGGTGGATCTGTTTTCACACCACCCTCTTAATGCCTGGGCAGAAGCTCAGGCCCGCCCAGGGAAAATGGCCTGGCTGGCGAGACAGAGCGTAAAGAGGCCTGGCAGGCACTCAGCGCCTGGCCCAGTGAGACCACAGCGTCACAGGAGCCCGTCTTGAAGGCCACAGGGGTGCCGCAGGGTGCTGCCCACATGCTGTCCTCTGAGGAGGCCCTGCCTTCAGAAGACTGAGCCCCGCAGGGCAGCCTCGAGGGAGAGGCCTCGCCCCCCAGGGCATGGCTTGTGGGTTCTGATCTGCTGTGGTCGTCCCGCAGAGCTGCCTCTAGGTAAACTCTTCCCTTCCTGTGCCCACCGGGCCCTATCCCACAGAGAAAAAGTTGGGCAAGCTTCCCCTCCGTGTTTCTCTTAGAGGAGCACTGCACAAAGCGAGGCCAAGATGCCCACACCGGGAGTCCACCCCAGCCCTCTTTGCCCTTTGGAGACCGGATCGAGCTGGTGTCCCACGGCGGGGCTGCCTGACGCCTTCTCCAGACCCTCAACATGCGTGAACAGTCCCTGTATGTTTGCACACACACCTACACACGTGCACAGCTCCCCTTTCTTAGGGCCATGACATTTGTCCTTCTGTGACTGGAGTGGCACTGCGGGGTGTCTTCAAGTGTTGTAGACGTGAAAGAGCCCAGAGTGGGACACGAGCCGTTTTCATGATCTGTGTTGATAACAGTCCTAACTTTACCTCTTGCAGATCCTGACTGTCAGGTGAGCTGAAGCCCAAAAGCAGGTGGGGGTGGAGGAGAAAGGGAAGCAGGACGGGAGAGGGGAAGGAATTGGGAGAGAAAGTGGGGAAATGGCCCCTGCGGCTGACTCATTCCTTCTCACGGAAGGTCTTAGATGATCTTTGTAAAAGATACAGGTAAATGTGCATCCACTGATGAATGTACATTTCTGTTCATGAATGGAATAATAGTCCATTGTACGTGGTCCATCCATACAATGGGATACTGTTCAGCCATGAGCAGGAACGAAGTTCTGACACATGCTACCACACAGATGAACATCAAAAGGTAATTTTAAGTGAAAGAAGCCAGACACAGAAAGGCATATATGGTACGATTCCACTTATATGAAATATCCAGAATAGAAAAATCTTTAGAGGCAGAATTCAGATTGGTGGGTGCCAGGGGCTGGAGGGAGGGAGGATGGGGAGTGACTGCTTATGAGGTCCGGGAATTTCCTTCTGGGGGGATGAAAATGTTCTGGGATTAGATAGAGATGCTGATTGCACAACATTGTGAATGTGCCAAATGCCACTGAATTCTGCAATTTAAAATGGCTAATTTTATGTTATGTGAATTTCACCTCAGTAAAAAAGATACAGGTGGGCAAGAATAAACAAACGTCACCTGTACCCTCAACATCTAACCAGTGTTATCACTGTAGCATCTAAGTGTGTGGCTTTCCAGATTTTAGGATTTTTTATTATACGCACCCATCAGTATACCCCTGCATACCTGTGTGTAGTTCCCACAAATGGGGTCACACTCCCCCGACTTTTCTTTGCTCTGCTTTTCTCAGCAGAATTAGAGTCCTCAGCTATATTCTTGGGGATCCACAAATTCCAAGTGAAGTTTTTAAATGTTGTTTTTTCATTTGGATGACACGTGAAAGAACTTCTCTAAACGTCATCATAAAAATAAGCTTCCTTTTGGCATCAGAAAGACTTGTTTCTCCCCCAGATCGTGGACTTTTGAAGGCATTGAAGCAGGCTGTCGCCTCCCTGTGGGTGTGGGGCAGGCCCCCGGGCCCTGGAGAACGTGCATCTCTTGAGAAGCGCCCAGCGTTTGAGGGCCCAGGGCTGTAGCTCTGTTTTAAGGTTTGCATGATACTCTGTTGCCTGAACAGACCTCCATTTACGTAACCAGTCACCTCGACGGGGGCGTTTAGGGTGTCCTGAACTTTTCTCTTAGCAAGGCTGGTTGAGTGACCGGCGAAATCTGTGCCCCTTCCTTAATGATTAACTTAGGACGGGTTCCAGCAGGTGACATTTCTGGGTCAAAGGCTTTTAACCTGCTGCTTTCCACGGTAACACTGCATGGACCCCCCCACCCCGGGGTGGCTGAGGAAGAGACTCCGCCGTCCCCTGTCCCCGGGCCGCTGATGGGGGAGGGGGCAGGCCCTGGGCAGCGCTAGCTAACCGTGAGAACGCGGGGCCACATTCCGGGGGGATTCAGCCTCCTACCTGCTTCCCTCGCTCCCTTCCGGGCAGCAGACTGTCCTTCCCGGTGATCCCACCCTCAGCACCCCCTCCCATTCTTCTTTCAGCCCCCGGAATGCGTCTGCTCCTTCCTGCCTCAGAGCCTTTTCCAATGCTGTTCCCTCTGCAGGAAGTTCCACCCATGCCACCTCCCCTCCACAGCAGGCCCCTTTGGGTGGGTCCCAGCCCAAACGACCCTCTCACAGAGGCCCTCCTGATCTGCCGGTCACTCAGGCCCCCTTAATGCTGGGCTTCCCCGTGGGACCCCCCTTCCATTCTCCCGGCAGTGTCAGGCTCTCCTCTGACCCTGAGGCCCCCGCAGCCGGGGCCGAGTCTGTCTCTGTCCAGCCCCGATCACTGGTGGATTCCTCATCCCAGCCCAGGGCTGGGCGTGCAGGCACCTGTGAACCTGCACGCGTGCACACACACACACGTGCACACACACACACACATACACACACACACACTCATACACACACAAACACAGACTCATACACACACACAGCAGGGCCCGGCCCAGGGCTGGGCATGCAGGCACCTGTGAGCCTGCACGCGCACACGCACACACACACACACACACACGCACACTCATATACACGCACATACATAAACACACACATACATAAACACACTCATACACACACAAACACACACATAAACACACACTCACACACACACATAAACACACACACACACACTCTCATACACACACACACACACATAAACACACACACACAGACTCATACACACACACAGCAGGGCCCGGCCCAGGGCTGGCTGACAGACGCGTGGCCCTGGGAACGCTCGTCAGGAGGGTGCAGGCTCGGGCCACTGAGACTGCGGCCCTTGCGCTGCCGAGTCCACGGTGCCCTCTGTCTCCCCGAGGCCGGCTGGACCTCGGCCTGGACCAAGACCTTGAAGGACAGTGACCTCTGCCTCCCTCCAGAAACAGCAAGGGGGTCAGGGTGGGGATGGAGGAGGTGGGGGGAGGGGGGATAGAGGGAGGGAGCGACAGAGAGGGGAGAGAGGACACAGGAGGGAGGGCAAGGGGACCACACAATCTAAGGGCGTCAGGGGGCCTCACCCGGACAACAGGCCTGTGGCATAGGCCAAGACAGCAGGGGTGTCGGGGGGGAGGGGAAGGTTGAGCCAGAACCAGCGGATGGGATCCAATCCTGGCCCCATCACTGCAGCGCCTGGCTTCTCGACCCAGCTCGGCCATCTGTAGAGCGTGCAGGAACAGTCCTCCGTCTCAGGGCTCCTGTGAGAACCCTCTGGGAAATATACTGCATTGTTTGGTGTCACGCTAAGAAAGTTCTGTGCTGGGTCTAACCTCAGGGTCTCCTGCTGTGGCTTAATCCCCTTGTAGCCTCCCTGTAGACCTGACTCGTCCGTGGGGATGTGTAGTGCAGGCCCCCAGGAAACCCCAGGGACCCTCACTCCCGGCATAGGGAGGAGTGCTGGTGTGCAACTTCCAGGGACCGCGGCTCTGGCCTGGAGCTCAGATCGCTGGCCACCACGTTGTGAGGCTGCTCAAGCAGCCCCGCTGAGAGGTCAGCATGGCCGGGAACTGACCTCCAGCCAGCATCAACCTGCCAGCATGTGGTCCTCCAGTCCCACTTAAGCCTTCAAAGGACCGAGAGGCCCGGCTGACGTTTTGACATCGATGTCATAGAGATCCTGGGTCAGAATCACATGGCTGAGCTGCTCCGGGATTCCTGACACACAGCACTGCTCGCTGTTCTGAGCTGCTGGGTTTGAGGTGCTTTGTTATACCGCAGTGGATCACTGATACGGGATGCTTTTGCAACTGGATGCGTGGAAAAGAATCCAAAAAAAGAATCCATAGGAAGAATATTCTGGAAAGAAGAAGAGCAAGGAGGAGTCCAAAAGGCATTTTGAAAAGAATCCCTGAGCGTCTGGAAAATAAGATCAGTCCAGACTCCGGGGCAGGAGCTGGAAGCCTCACAGGACCAGGCTCACCAGCCCCATCTGTTCAGAGCCCCTGCTGCAAGCCACATTCCAGACACGGAACTTTCTGGTTCTTGAAAGCACCGCCCGTAACAAATTACCACGAAGGGTGACTTAAAATGACAGAAATTTAGTCTCCCAGTTCTGGAACCCAGAAGTCCAACATCCCGGTGTGGAGGGCCGCACTTCCTCGGAGGCTCCAGGGGAGGGCCCTCCCCTCTCCCAGCTCCTGCTGGCCAGCTGTTCCTCAGCTTGCAAGCACGGCTCCTGCCTCGGCCTCGTCTTCTCCCCTGTGTCTGTCTCTCCTCTGCGAGTCTCCGATAAGGACACAGGTCATTGGATTTGCCCCCCACCCCCAAGGGTGGTCTCCTCTTCTCAAGATCTTAAATTAATGACATCTGCAAAGATCCTTTTTCCAAATAAGGCCCCATTCACAGGGTCCAGGGGTGAGGATGTGAACACATCTCTTTTGGGGGCAACTATTCAGCTCACTGCAGGCAGTGCACTAGACACCCAAGGGACCCTCCCACTGCAAAAAAAAAAAAGGATTCTGGTATCTGAGAAGCGGAAGTCTCCCAAGACCTCTGACCTCTGTGGAGCAGGTGAGCGGTGAGCAGGCAGGAAGACCCCGGCCCCGAGGGCAGATGCCCGCAGCTGTGCCCTGAGCCCTGAACCTCCAGCTCTGCGGGGCCCCCACCCGCACAGGCGCAATCCCTCCCAGCACCCCGGATTTAGAGCTACGGGATTCCCATGGGTTAAGGTCAAGCAAACATGAGTTCAAGATCAGACTGACAAGCACGTGGTGGAGACGCAGCGCGAGTGAGAGAACGGGCCAACACACGTCGGATTGAGACCCCCAGGACCCTCAGACACCTGACTAGACAGAACAGCGAAGTGTAAGTGCAGAGAGAGGCACGAGGGACTCACAGCCCCGCTGCTGCGTCACCTGAATCTGCCAACATCCATCGTGCAAAGTGCAGGTTCCATGTCTGCCCAGGGTCCACTGCCTCTGGGCCTCTGCAGGTTCTGTCCCTCTGCCTGGACTGCATCCTCCCCTTCCCTCCCCCTGCCCCCATCCTTTGGGTCTTAATGCAGACATCACATTCCCCAGGCCTGGGCTGGGCCTGAAGGCATCCACACCTCCCAAAACACCTGTCTGAAGGGAACTGCGTGACCCCTGACCTCAGTCCTAGGTCATCGGGGCCTGAGGCAGTGGGATGAGCTATGTCTGGAAGGGCAATGTGTCCAGGGCCCAAGTCTCCATTTCTCCATTTTCCCCGTGACATACTTGTGCCCGAGGCTGAGGGGTACCAGAAAAACCTGGAGTTTAGTTGAACACGTGGCTGCCCAGGAAAAAAAAGACTACATTTCCCTGCATGCTTTGCAGGAAGAAAGGTCATATGACTAATCTCTGGCCAATGGGATGTGAGCAGAAGAGATATGCTTTTCTAGGTCTTGTCTTTAAAGGGAAAGTCATGCTCTTCACGTCCCTTTTGCTCTTCCTCCTTGCTGGAGTGTGGAGGTGATGTTTGGAACTGGAGCAGCCATTCTGGACTGCCAGACAGAAATCAGGTGTTGAGGAAGTCCCTGAGAAAGTGCAGTCTCCATATCAGCCCTCGGACGCTTACACTCAGAGTGCTGCGTGAAAGAGAAATACACTTTCCTCCTGATTAAGCCATTTCTATTTTGGGGTCCCTTGATAAAACGTGTTATATTTTCACTGACTCTTGGGCCGTTTCCAATGATGTATCTGTTTGGTCTGTGTATTGGGTTGGATAGTGGCCCCCACCCCCACCCCCCCGCCGCCGCCGCCGGGTTCATGGTCACCCAGAACTTCAATTAGCAATAATTGCGCCTCGGATAAACCTCACTGGCTACCATACTGCCACTGCGCAAAGCTACACCCAGAACTTCAGAATGTGGCCTATTGGGAAATAGGGTCTCTGAAGGTCATGTGAGGACACAAAGACAGAGAAGGCACAACATGGCTCTGAGCAGTGTCGTGTGTTTGGCTTCATTTGCAGCCTGATATGGTGCTTCTTCATCACAAAAGCCGCCCCACAGTGGGCTGGCAGTCAAGGTGTCAGAGGCCCTTCCCCGCTTCCCAGTGCCCACAGCTGCTGGTGTCACAGAGCATTGGAATGGCCTCTCCAAAGTTCGCTTAGGAGATGTCTGACTCTACCTCCATCCCCTCCTCCTGGCCCACACACCTTAGCCAGGCAGCTTGGTCACTGAATGTGGCTGTCCCCAGAGAGGAGCACCTCTGTTTGGTCACCTTGGCAATGACCAGCATGAAAGGGTGGGGGTGGGGCTATGCAGATCCTTTGGAGATAATCAGGATTCTACCCCAACCCCCCTGAGCAGATGCTTCTCCCTTCTCCTAAGGGGACTCTTTGGCCAGCCTGGATGGTCCACAAGGGTATTGAGGGGATGCAAACTTAATTCTGGTCCAGCCACCTGGACTCTCTTATGGGACCATCCTGGTCATCAATCCGAGTATAACGATCATTTGGTTGAGGACATTGGGTGCCCGCGGGTGGGCCACGTGGTCCAAAGTGTGGGGTGTAGTGGGTCTCCATAAGTTTTATAAAAATGTCCATGTCAGGAATTCCCTGGTAGTCCAGTGGTTAGGACTCTGAGCTTTCACTGCCGAGGCCCCGGGTTCAAGCCCTGATTGGGGAACTAGGATCCCGCAAGCCGTGCGGTGTGGCAAAAAAAATAAATAAAAATAATAATGCCCATGTCCCTTTTGCACCGGACCTGTGTCAGTTGGGGTCCCATCAGGAGACAGAAGGCACATGGCAATCTCAACCGGGAAAGTTTGCTACAAGAATTACTAACTGTAACGGAGGATTGGAGTGAAGAACAGACACAAGAAGTAACCTGTAGGGAATTCCCTGGTGGTCCAGTGGTTAGGACACCACGCTTTCACTGCCGAGGGCCCGGGTTGGATCCCTGGTCAGGGAATTAAGATCCCACAAGCCGCGCAGCAGAGCCAAAAAAAGAAGTAAACTGTAAAACTGTAGGGCTGAGCCGGAACCCCTGCACCCAGGCTGAGATCTTGTTGGCAGAGCTCAGCTGTGGCTCTCGGGACAGCAGAGAAGTCACTGTGGTGTTGGCAGAATTGCAGGAAATCTGTCCTCCGGAACTTGCTGGAAAACCACTATCTGGGAGCTGGGGAAGCTGCTTGCAGGGCAGTGTCTTGTCGGAGGCACTCCGCTACAAAACCATCCCAGGGCTCATCTTTTCAACAAATGTGCTGGAATGATTGGATATCCATGCAAAAAAACCCACAAACAAAAGCCCCAAACCCCAAACCAAAACATTGCCTTGACCCATACCTTGCACCATGTACAAAAATTAGCTCAAATTGAATCACTGACCCAAATGTAAAACCTAATACTGTAAAACTTCTAGAAGAAAAACACAGAAGGAAATCTTTGTGCCCCTGGGTTGTGTTAAGCAAAGATAAGATTTCTTAGGGCTTCCCTGGTGGCGCAGTGGTTGAGAATCTGCCTGCCAATGCAGGGGACATGGGTTCGAGCCCTGGTCTGGGAAGATCCCACATGCCACGGAGCAACTGGGCCCGTGAGCCACAACTACTGAGCTTGCGCGTCTGGAGCCTGTGCTCCGCAACAAGAGAGGCCGCGATAGTGTGCACTGCGATGAAGAGTGGCCCTCGCTCGCCGCAACTGGAGAGAGCGCTCGCACAGAAACGAAGACCCAACACAGCCAAAAATAAATAAATAAATTTATAAAAAAGCAAACAAACAAACAAAAAGATTTCTTAGACTGGACACGTGCAAATGAATAAAAGGAAAAAATGGACAAATTGGACCTCATCAAAATTAAGAACTTGTGCTCTTTGAAAAGCACTGTTAAGAAAAGAAAAGACAAAAAAAAAAAAAAAAAGAAAAGAAAAGACAACCCACAGACTGGGAGAAAATCTTTGCGAATCACATATTTGATAATGTACTGGTTTCCAGAAGATATAAAAGAATTCTCAAAACTCAACAACAAGGAAACAATACAAAAAAAAAAAAAAAGATGGGCAAAATTTTTGAATAGACTCTTTGCCAAAGATTATATACAGGTCGCAACTAAGTACATAAAAAATATTCAACATCGGGCTTCCCTGGTGGCACAGTGGTTAAGAATCCGCCTGCCAATGCAGGGGACATGGGTTCGAGCCCTGGTCTGGGAGGATCCCACATGCCATGGAGCAACTAAGCCCATGCGCCACAACTACTGAGCCTGCGCTCTAGAGCCCACAAGCCATAACTACTGAGCCCGTTCACCTAGAGCCCATGCTCCACAACAAGAGAAGCCACAGCAATGAGAAGCCCATGTGCCACAACGAAGAGTGGCCCCCACTCACTGCAACTGGAGAAAGCCCGCGCGCAGCAACAGACCCAACGCAGCCAAATAAATAAATAAATTTATATAAAAAATATTCAACATCATTAGTTGTTAAGGAAATGCAAATAACAACCACAAAGAAACACCATTGCACACTCAGTAGAATGGCCAGAATTTTTTTTTTTAAGATTTTTTTTTTTTTGATGTGGACCGTTTTTAAAGTCTTTATTAAACTTGTTACAATATTGCTTCTGTTTTATGCTTTGGTTTTGTTTTTTTTGTTTTTTTTTTTTCTCCTTTGTGATGAGAACTCTTTTTTTTTTTTTTTTTTTTTATTTATGGCTGTGTTGGGTCTTCGTTTCTGTGCGAGGGCTTTCTCTAGTTGTGGCAAGTGGAGGCCACTCTTCATCGCGGTGCGCGGGCCTCTCACTATCGCGGCCTCTCTTGTTGCGGAGCACAGGCTGCAGACGCGCAGGCTCAGTAATTGTGGCTCACGGGCCCAGCCGCTCCGCGGCATGTGGGATCTTCCCAGACCAGGGGTCGAACCCGTGTCCCCTGCATTGGCAGACAGATTCTCAACCACTGCGCCACCAGGGAAGCCCTATGCTTTGGTTTTTTGACCGCGAGGCATGTGGGATCTTATCTCCCCGACGAGGGATCAAACCCGCACCCCCTATATTGGAAGGCGAAGTCTTAATCACAGGACCACCAGGGAAGTCCCAAATGGCCAGAATTTAAAAACGGACAATACCAAGTGCTGCTGAGGATGTGGAGCAACCAGAACTCCCATACCCTGCGGTGGGATGTGAACGTGCAGCCAGAAAGCGTCCTGGCAACGCTGGAGGAAGTTAAACCTACCCTGACCACACCGCTCAGCATCCCTGCTCCGTATCACCCCAGTGAAAATGAATTTCCTTCACACAGAAACTCGAACGCAGGCTTGATGGCAGCTCTGCTCCTGATCCCCCAAAGCCAGAACCAACTCCGAGGCCCTTCAGGTGGTGACTGGCTGACCAAGCTGGTGCCTGGTGTGCCCCTGGCAAAGAGGGGGTGCTGAATTTCCGGGCCCTCTGCCTAACCACAGAGGCCAGACCTGAAGGCTGTGGCTGCTTTATTCCACTTACGTGACGTGCAGGGGAAGAGCCCGGGCTCCCCAGGGCTGGGCCGCGGGAGGGCTGGAAGGAAGAGGGGCCCCGGGGTCTGTCGGGGGTGGAAATGTTCTGTAGCCTGAAAGCGCTGGTGCCCACGGGGCTGTCTGTGTAAACACCGGCAGAGATGCACAGTGAAAGGGCGCATTTTCCTGTATTTACACAGTGGGAGAAAGAGGCAAACGCTGCCGCAGTGTCCACGGCCCCTCCAGGCCGGGTGGTTGGCGCGGGACCCTACTAGGGACCTAGCCGCCACACGCCCCGGTCCCTGGGCTCACCGCCCCTCCCGCGCCCCCGACCCTGCCCCGTGGGACCTCCTCAGGCCGCCCGGCTCCACCACCTGTCTCTTCCATGCAGGGGCGCGCGCGACAGCCCCGCCCGTGACAGTCCCCTCCCGTGACGGCCCCGCCGCTCAAGGGTGCGGGCTCGGGGCGCGGGTGGGCGGGGCCTCGGCGCCCTCCCCTTTCTCTCCGGGGCGGGGCGCGGGGAGGGGGGGGCGGTGGGGTGGAGGCGGGGCCGCGGGCACCTCCCACCAGCACCGCCTACGCGCCCCGGCCCTCCTCCCCCCTCCCCTCCTCCCTCCCTCCCCTCCTCCCCTCTCCCCCCTCCCTTCCTCACCCCTCCCCTCCTCCTCCCTCCCCGCCGCGCGCCCCCGCACCGCCCCCTCGCGGCCACGCGCCCTCTCTCGCCCTCTGCTCCCCGCCCCCACCCCGCGCGCGTCCCCGCCGCGCCCCCTCCCCGCGCCTCCCCTCCGCGCGCGCCCGCCCGGCCGTCAGAGGCGAGCGCTCCGGCGCGGACGCGGGGCGGGGAGGAGGCGCGGCGGCCGTTGCGGGCCGGCCCGCGGGGCTGAGGCCGAGCCGAGCCGAGCCGGGCCGGTGCACGGCCCGCGCCCACCATGCGGCGGCTGCGGCGCCTGGCGCACCTGGTGCTCTTCTGCCCCTTCTCCAAGGGCCTGCAGGTAGGCGCGCCCCCGCCCCGGCCCCGGCCGGCTCCCGCCCCCGTCCCCGCCCCGCCCGCCGTGGGGCCCGGGCCTCGGCGGGGGCGCGCGGCGTCCAGCCTGGGGCCCGGGGCGGGTTCGGGACTCGAGGCCGATGAGCGCTGCGGTGCGTGGCCCCCGGGGAGGCTGGGGGCAGGGAGGGCACTGGGGACTGGGGTGAGGACTGTCCATGCGGTGAGCGGAGCGGCCGGGCCCCGCGGATGCTGCAGGGTGGCACCCCTGCCTCTGGGGCTGAAGGAGGCCCCACCCCGCCGCGGGCTGGACCTGCTCCCGCAGGCCCAGAAGCCACACCAAGTCCGCTCCGCTTCCCTCGACTTAAAAGACCAGGTTTGTTTTTCTGTGATGGAAAACTTGGGACACACAGAACCACCCTAAGAAGGACATACCCTCCCCCCGGGCCATCCCCCAGCCAGCCCGAGATTAGGAGTGTGCCCTGACCCCACAGTGACCTTGGACGAATCACTGCCTCTCTCAGGACCCTGCCATCTGCAGGGGAGGCCCAGGCTGCCTCAGGTGCCAGCTGTCAGGAACCCTGTCACCTCTGCTTTGGGTGACCTGAGCCAGGCCCACATCAGAGTCTCAAATCATCCAGGCCACACCTACGACCTCAGTGCCCTCCAGGACCCCAGCCCCTGGGCGGAAGGAGACAGCCCTGATCAGAGCCCAGGCCACGGTGTTCCCCTCTGGGGAGAAGGGTGGGAGCCAGGTAACCCGGTGCTTGTCTGCGCCAGAAGCCCTCCCTGCCCGCCTGGGGCCTTGGGTTCGTGGTGGTCCCCACCCAGCGCTGGGCAAGGTGGGAGCTGAGGGTCTGTGTCCACCCCCATGCTGGGAGGCAGGGGGTACAGCAGCCCCCGTCCTGAGGGAAAGGCCTTGACCGAGCTGCCGCAGGGGAGGCCAGAGTCGCGGGTCCCGGACCCTGGGTGTCAGGCCTCTGAGCTCAGCCCGGGAATGGCAGATGGGCATGGACAGGAGAGGGGTTCTGGTGGGTTCCCAGTGGCTTGAGCCCAGGACCCCCCTTAATGTCAGGACACACCCTGAGCCTCAGTTTCCCTGCCTGTGAAGCACACTTCTGGGTTGGTAGTGAGGGTTGGAGGTCGTGGCGCATGTGGGTCCCTGGCCCCGAGTGACCCCCCCCCCAAGCGGCTTCACGAGGAGCCGGGCAGGCCCCAGTGGGGGAGCAGCTGCACAGGACCCACTGAGGAGCAAGGCCCTCCCTGTCCTGGGGGCGCACTCGCCCATGGGTGACAGGACCCACGGGGCCAGGGCAGGGACTACTCCTGGAGGAGGTGCCCACCTAAGATAAGGGCCCGGGGCTCGGTCACAGCTAGCCAAGTGCGGACGGTGTCCTGGGAGCGGGGCTGCCACGCGAAGGTCCGAGCTGGAGGGCGTCCGGCGGGACAGTGGGCAGTGTCCAGGGTGGGCCCTGCAGTCAGTCTGGGAAGCTTGGGTCCGGCCCAGGGCAGCCCCTGGGTCCAGTGCAGGCTACAGCGTGCCCTCCTCCTGGCCATCCCCCCAGGACTCCCAGCGCTGGCCCCCCCAGAGGCCCTGCCCACTTCCGCCTCGGGGCTTGGTTCACCAGCGGCTGGAAGTCCTCTGACCTCGTCCTGCCAGACAACAGCCCCAGCTCCCCGGCCCCCCACCCACTGTTCCTCTGCTTTCCTGTTTTTCCCTTTGAACAAAACTGGAGGAAACAGATGCAGTGGCAGGGACTAGTGGGCCTGAGAGCCAACCCTCTCCCTCTGCCCCAGGGCCACCCCAGGCCCCTGGAGCTCTCAGAGGTCCTCCTGCCCGCAGCCCCTCCCCGGCTGGCCGGCCGCGTGAGTCGGTGCTAGGGAAGCAGGAGGTGAGGACCCCGCCTCTCCTGGAAGAACCGTAAAAATGAGCACAGATGCCTGGGCTGGGCCTGCAGGCCCCTGCCCTGTCCTCAGTGGGGACCCGTTGGCCCCATTTCTGGGCCCCAGCCCCCAGGTGACTAGGACCCAGGACTAACCAGGACTGGAGCCGCTCCCTGGCCCGCGGGTGGCAGGGTGCGTGACCAGGGCTGGCAGTGGTTCTCCTCTGGGGCAGGCTGGCCTGAAGCCCCAGGCCCTCCTGCCCTCCTGCCCTCCTGCCCTCCTGGTCCCTGGGCCCGGGCCCTGTTCTCTGGGGCTCAGCTGCCTGGTCAAGGTGTCTGAGCTCTTGCACGGGACAGCGCCTGGTAACCCCATCCCATCAGCTGGCCGCCCCTGGACAGCAGCCAGTGAGGCCTGTGAATTACCAGGGTAGGGGTAGGGAAGGAAGTTGATGGCCCTGCAATCCCGGCTTGGGGGCTGGATGGGAGACAGTGCCCCCAGCTCCTGCAGGGCTCTGGGACCCTCCCACCCTGTGATTCTACCCGTCAGCTGGGGAAACCTGGCAGAGGGGCTGAGCCCTCCATAGAAGCAGTTCCCGGCCCACCCCAGACTTCTGGGACAGAGCCTCTGGCAGCAGGGCCAGGGGCTGCATGTCTTGGTTATCTATTCTTTATCGTGGTAAATTATACATCACATAAATTTAACCATTTTTAAGTGCACGGTTCAGGGGCATTAAGCACATTCACATTGTTGTGCAGCCGTCACCATCCGCCTCTAGAACCCGTCTCATCTTCCCAAACTCAAACTCCGTCCCCTTTAAACACTCATTCCCCATCCTCCCCAGCCCCTGGCCCCCCCAGCCCTTCTTGTCTCTGTGGATCTGACTCCTCGAGGCCCTCGCCTGGGTGGAATCACAGGATCTGTCTCATGTCTGGCTCATTTCACTGGACATGATGTTCTCCAGAGTCACCCATGCTGTAGCCTGGGTCAGGATTCTCTGCCTTTTCATGGCTGAATAATATTCCATCGTGTGGATGGACCACATTTGGTTTATCCACTCATCTGTCAATAGACAAGCGGGCTGTATCCACCCTTTGGCTTCTGTGATCGTGGGTGGGTGAGGCTGTGTCTCTTAAAGGCTCACAGGGTGACCGTGCCTCCAACCCCACGCCGCGTGCTGGCCCGGGTCCAGCCCGAAATCTCCACCAGCCAGGGGCACAGTGCGCGGGGGTGTGGGTGCTTCTCCCGCCTGACCTTGTGCAGAGGTTACCTGTCACTATGAAATGCGGGCAGGACAGGAGGGAAAATTGTTCAAAATCTCTTTATTCAGCAAAATAAAGAGCGTCTACCCCATATCTCCCTCATTTTGGAATTTATTTTTACCTGCCCGTGAGATTTAAAGGTCTGGGAGACACCAGGCCCCGGCCCCACCCATAGTGGGTAGGCGGAGGGGGAGGGAGACGTTGGGCTGGGCGGGTGCTGGCCCCCGGAGGGGGGGCACCCCTCGGGAAGGCTGGGGTCCGGGACGTGGGGTCAGCACCCCAAATGCGGCTCTTCCTCATGGCCCCCTCCCCCGCAGGGCCGGCTCCCGGGCCTCAGGGTCAAGTACGTCTTCCTGGTCTGGCTGGGCGTCTTCGCGGGCAGCTGGCTGGCCTACGTGCACTACTCGTCCTACGCTGAGCTCTGCCGCGGGCACATCTGCCAGGTGGTCATCGTAAGTGTCACCTCGGGCCAGGCCTGTGGGCTCCTGGGCCAGTGCTCCTGCCGTGGCAGCTTAGAGATGGCGCCGGCTCAGCGGGTTCTAAGACACATCTGACCGTGCCGACTGCAGAGCTGCCCCCGGCGGGCCATGGGGGAGGCCAGAGAGGAATGCGGAGGCCAAGGGGAGGCCGCGCAGATGCGGGCGGCCGGGGACGGACAGATGGACGGAGCCAGCTGTAGAGGTGTCCGGGAGGGAGACACTTTAGCCCAGACGGGGACAGGCAGGCACTGGGGGCCTTGAGGGCCCCTCCTGGGGCCAGGAGTCCAGCAAAGGAGGCTGCGGGGCATGGTCTTCGGGGCCTCAGACGGGAGACAGCGCTAAGTCGCCACCGTGGCCTCTACAGCAAGGCCGTGCACGTGCACGTGAGGGCGCGTGAGCCTGCGTGTGCTTGTCCACGCGAGTGCTTGTGTGCCCACGAGCGTGCACACGGGGTGGCTCACTGCTCCTGCTGATGCCCTGTGACTGGCTGGAGGGCAAGGTGATGCCAGCCGAAGGGGCCCTGGCAAACCTCAGACTCTGATCCCCCGGGCCGCCCTGCCTGGCCTCCCCGGGCAGGTTGGAGCCCTTGGCGAGCCGACCAGGGTTCTGAGGCCTCCATGCCACTTGGGGATGGACCTGGGAGGACCTGCCCTGCCCCAGCGGAGCTCCTGGGGTCTCGAAGTGGGAGCCGTGGGAGATGCCCGCCTTGAACCCATCCCCATTTGCCTCGCACCAGCCGGCGGCCTGGAGTTTCTCCTCCTCTGCAGGATGAGGGCATTCCTCCTGGGGGTCTGTGTGGCACCCCGGAAGGGCTCAGCAGGCCTGTTCTGGGCAAGGTCCCGGGGGGGCCACACTTGGGAAAGTCCAGAGGTGGCGGTGGGAGGGGCACGGGGGTCCAGAGCGGGAGAGCCCATGCGTCGGGACTTGTAAGGGGCCCATTGATGGTTGGCTCAGGCCTCCTGGGGGCGGGGCTGCCACCAGGCACCGAGGGCACAGTCCCAGCTCAGAGGAGAAGGCCTCGGGCCTCCCGGCCATTCTCAGGCAAGCTCGTTTATTCTAGAAAGGCTCACTGGGGCTCTCCAGGGGCCGGCCCGAGCTGGGTGCTGGACACATGGCTCTGCCTTCACAGTCCGGGGGGTGGGGGTGGGGGCTGGGGAGACCCGGGGGCAGGCGTGTGCGGGGATGGAGCCCGTCCTCTGGGTGGGGGCGGGGAAAGGCCCTGCTCTGGGGACCCCTCGGGGGTCCGCCTGGTGCTGGCAGTGTGTGGAGGGGCCTTTGCGGGCAGCAAGACCTGGGAGGAGGCATGAGATGGGGTCTGGACAGTGGCATGCAGTGAGTAGGTGCTCAGAGCTGGCGGGTGTTTTCTGAGTACCTCTTGTGTGCCCCCAGCAGCCCCCCAACATGCAGAGGACTGGGGGGCCCTGGGGGAGCAGAGGAGGAACCTGCCCCTCCCAGCCAGAGGAGCTGCAGCTTCCGTTTTCCCAGTGCCCTGGCTGCTGGGCCCCACGCTCCTGAGGCCCGTCCCTGGCGCCGTGGGGACACCCTCTCCTTTCCAGAGGAGACCTGCCCGCCTCATGGGGGTACCAGCCGTCTCCGAGATATTCCACAGCTTGTCCAAGGCCACTCAGTGTGTGTGTGGGGAAGGCAGGACCAGGGGCCGCGGAGCCGGTGCCCATGGACCTCTGGGTGCTCGACCGGGTCCCCACCACCGCCCAGTCTGCACACAGTAAACAGGCTGGGAGGGGAGATGTCTGATGGGTCGCAGGAGCCCTGAGGCTGATGGACACACTGCCCACCTCAGCTTCCGTGGAAGCCCCTCCCCACACTGGTGGGCGGTGTGGCCGACAGGTCCCTTCCCCCGCCCTGGCCCAGCCCTGCCGCCCACGCTCCCTGGCAGACCACCCCACAAAGGCCCTGTGGCCCTGGGGCTTTTGGGGGGTCAGAACAGACCCCTGTGGCGGAGGGCCTCCCTCCAAGGTGGCAGAATGAGTGTGTGGTCTCTTGGTTTTCCTCCTGATGAACGGCTGTCGTGGCCTCCTCCCTGGTTCCCATAGGTGAGTCCAGGGCCTGTGGCGCCTCCCGCCCCTCAGCACACTCTCTGCACCGCCCTTCCCTCTCCTTCCTCCAGGCCCTCGCCACCAAGGGCCTGGGCACCATGGCAATGGTGACGCACATCCAGGAGTTCACCCCACACTCGCTCCAGACTCCACGGCTCCCCCCACCCCGGCCTCACCTTCCTGCTCAGGTCAGCCCAGACCCCCAGGACTCAGGGGGCTGCAAGGCCTCGTCTAGAGCCGAGAAGGGGCCAGCGGGGGCGGCAGCTACTCCAGAGCCTGACCTAATTACTGCAGGAAGCTTCTCCCTGTGCATCTGGCTAAAGAAGGGGCCGGCGGGCGGGCGGGCAGGACGAGCCCCCGCCCCCCAGGCCACTTCCTGTGTCTTCCTCTCCTCAGTGTGACCAGTACCGCAAGGGCATCATCTCAGGCTCCATCTGCCAGGACCTGTGCAACCTGCGCCAGGTGGAGTGGAGGACCTGCCTCTCCTCTGCCCCGGGCCAGCAGGTAAGCCCAGCAGGTAAGCCCAGCAGGTAAGCCCAGCAGGGTCAGCCCAGCAGGTAAGCCCAGCAGGGTCAGCCCAGCAGGTCAGCCCAGCAGGGTCGGGCCAGCAGGTCAGCCCAGCAGGTCAGCCCAGCAGGGTCAGCCCAGCAGGTAAGCCCAGCAGGGTCAGCCCAGCAGGTAAGCCCAGCAGGTAAGCCCAGCAGGTAAGCCCAGCAGGGTCGGCCCAGCAGGTAAGCCCAGCAGGGTCAGCCCAGCAGGTAAGCCCAGCAGGGTCAGCCCAGCAGGTAAGCCCAGCAGGGTCAGCCCAGCAGGTAAGCCCAGCAGGTAAGCCCAGCAGGGTCGGCCCAGCAGGTAAGCCCAGCAGGGTCAGCCCAGCAGGTCAGCCCAGCAGGGTCGGCCCAGCAGGTAAGCCCAGCAGGTCAGCCCAGCAGGGTCGGGCCAGCAGGTCAGCCCAGCAGGTCAGCCCAGCAGGGTCGGGCCAGCAGGTCAGCCCAGCAGGTCAGCCCAGCAGGGTCAGCCCAGCAGGTCAGCCCAGCAGGGTCGGCCCAGCAGGTAAGCCCAGCAGGGTCGGGCCAGCAGGTCAGCCCAGCAGGGTCGGGCCAGCAGGTCAGCCCAGCAGGTAAGCCCAGCAGGGTCGGGCCAGCAGGTCAGCCCAGCAGGGTCAGCCCAGCAGGTCAGCCCAGCAGGGTCGGCCCAGCAGGTAAGCCCAGCAGGGTCGGGCCAGCAGGTCAGCCCAGCAGGGTCAGCCCAGCAGGTAAGCCCAGCAGGGTCGGGCCAGCAGGTCAGCCCAGCAGGGTCGGGCCAGCAGGTCAGCCCAGCAGGTCAGCCCAGCAGGGTCGGGCCAGCAGGTCAGCCCAGCAGGTCAGCCCAGCAGGGTCGGCCCAGGGCTCAGACGCCCTCGGTGCAGCCAGAGGGGCACATCTGCACGGCGGTCCCTGTGGTCCTGTGCAGGTGTACAGCGGGCTCTGGCAGGGCAAGGAGGTGACCATCAAGTGTGGCATTGAGGAGAGCCTGGACTCGAAGGCTGGGGCAGACATGGCCCCCCGGCGGGAGCTGGTGCTCTTTGACAAGCCCACCCGGGGCACCTCGATTAAGGAGTTCCAGGAGATGACCCTCAGCTTTCTCAAGGTCAGTTGGCCCTCCTGGGGGCCAGTCAAGTTCATGCCCAGGGACGTGTGACAGGGCAGGAGGCAGGCTGGGTGGAGGCCACACGGGCCAGCCAGGTGCCTGGCTAGCCCCCCAGCTCCAAGCAGACCCTCCCTCAGGGAGCACCCATGGGCTTGAGGCCCCGCCCCGGGGGCATCTTTGGGGAGAGCAGGAGGAGGAGGAGGGGCGGATGAGAGGTGAATGGGCCCCACCCAGTGCTCCCACCTCTGTGCCGAGGGCCCCAGGCTCCGAGAGCGCTGGGGGGGAGACGACGCAGGTGGGCTTCCGGGAGTGGCGAGGGGGCCTCGCAGGTCCCCGGTTGTCCCCTCCGTCCTGTCGGCTGGAGGCGGGGCTCCCCCTGCCTGGCGGATGCGCGGGGTCCGGAGCGCAGCCTGCTGGCCGGCTGGCCGACGCCCTGGCCTCCTCTCTCCTGCTCCCAAACCTCAGGCAAACCTGGGAGACCTGCCCTCCCTGCCCGCGCTGGTCGGACAGGTCCTGCTCATGGCCGACTTCAACAAGGACCACAGGGTGTCCCTGGCCGAGGCCAAGTCAGTGTGGGCCCTGCTGCAGCGGAACGAGTTCCTGCTGCTGCTGTCGCTGCAGGAGAAGGAGCACGCCTCCCGCCTGCTGGGCTACTGCGGGGACCTGTACATCACCGAGGGGGTCCCGCACAGCTCCTGGCCCGGGGCTGCGCTCCCGCCCCTGCTGCGCCCGCTGCTGCCACCCGCCCTGCACGGGGCCCTGCAGCAGTGGCTGGGGCCCGCGTGGCCCTGGCGCGCCAAGATTGCCATCGGCCTGCTGGAGTTCGTGGAGGAGCTCTTCCACGGCGCCTACGGGACCTTCTACATGTGCGAGACCACGCTAGCCAACGTGGGCTACACAGCCAAGTACGACTTCAGGATGGCTGACCTGCAGCAGGTGGCGCCCGAGGCCGCCGTGCGCCGCTTCCTGCGGGGCCGCCGCTGCGAGCACAGCGCGGACTGCACCTACGGGCGCGACTGCAGGGCGCCCTGCGACACGCTCCTGCGGCAGTGCAAGGGCGACCTGGTGCAGCCCAACCTGGCCAAGGTGTGCGAGCTGCTGCGGGACTACTTGCTGCCCGGCGCCCCTGCCGGCCTGCGCGCCGAGCTGGGCAGGCAGCTGCGCACGTGCACCACGCTGAGCGGGCTGGCCAGCCAGGTGGAGGCGCACCACTCGCTGGTGCTGAGCCACCTCAAGACCCTGCTCTGGAAGCAGATCTCCAACACCAAGTACGCCTGATGGCCGGCCGGGCCCTCCCGCTCTGCCCAAGAACCACTCCTGCCCTTGGCCCCCTCGCCCTCCCCGCCACCAAGGGACGGGGCTGCTCCAGGGTCCAGAGCCTGCGGGTCCCCAGAGCTCGGGCAGCCGTGGGGCTCCTGCCCGTACCCCCGCCACCCCCAGGGGTTTCTAGGCTCCCAGACAGGACTGTTCAGCTGGAGCAGGAGAGGGAAGGACCTAGAGCCCGAGCACCAAGGGCTGGCCGAGGGACCTGCCCAGACCAAGGTTTTGTTACTTTGGAGAACATGTGTGTAAATAAATAGATTTTCCGTGAGCACCCCGAGTCCCCACAGCCCACTCCAGACCCCAGCCTGACGGTCTGCGGGAGGGCGAGGGCAAGGTGGGGGGCAGCTACATCCTGGCAGTTGGTTGGCTGGGGTTATGACTGGAGCCAAGCACAAGGGCGCTGGAAGCTGCGCCCCCAACCCGGATCCGGTGTGGTTCAGACGGGGATGTAAGGGTGGGCTGACAGAAGTTTCCTCTCCAGTTCTTCTCTCGTAAGAGCTTCTACACTAACTTCTCCCTGTACTGCTTGCTGCACAGAACAGTGCGGTCCAGCCTAGGAAGGCTTCTCCACTGATGCCAATGAGCCACTAGGTGTAACACCCGCTGTCCGGGAAAAAGTCAAGGGTCCCCTTTTCCCTGTGCCCTCCTCCCCCCAAAACAGAAGCTGTGAGCCCAGGAGCCTGACCCCCTCACCCCCTCAACTCCTGCTGGGGCCTCAACCGATCAGACAGAGAAACGCAAGTCAAGACAGTTTATTCAAGACCCATTTATTCTCTAGTTCTGCCCACATGGAGACACCCTCCTTGAAAAGGGGTTGAATCCTTCCGTTCACTTTAACACCCTGTGCTGAAAACATGTCTTCTGAGGTTTCAACCCCGAGATCCACAGTCTTAAAGCACTGATTCTTAAACCTCATCTAGATTTCTCCCCTTGGATGGGGGGAGATGACCCAAACAGAGAAGAACAGCTCAGGACTGTGGGCTCTGCTCGCCCAGAAGACCTTGCAGCTCCCCTGACCAGCCGGCTGGAGCCAAGATTAGGGCCCTGAGACGAGGGGCGCCTGCTGGGCTGCTGCCACCGCAGATGGGCCACGCTGCTGTTGGGCGCCTTCCTGCCCCACCGCCACCGGCCCCCAACTCCTGTCCTCTTCATTAGGCTGGCTGTCACCTTTAGTTTCCCTGGAGTCTGGGGATTCCAGACAGTCTCTGCTCACACTTCTGGATCACGCCTGCTGCCTCAGAACTGCTGATTCACACTAGGGGGGAAAAGCACACAGAACTGCTTTTCAGCACACCAACGTTCCACACCAAAGTTATGTGATAAGCCTACAGGTTCTTTTTCATCACAGGACACTCCCAAGGCCATGACTTCCTCCGGCTGCCCACTGCCCTTGCCAGCAGACTGGACGTGCGTGGCCACCGTGCTGAGTCGGGCACACCCCCTGGCTCCCCTCCGGCACGTTCTCCTGGAGAATGAGGGCGGTGCCCTGGGCGCATCCACAGGATCTGCAGACAGAAAACCGAGATGACCCACTAGCCGCGCCTCCCCGTGCTGGATGGACTGGACCACAGTCAAGCCTCCTTAGCAGAGCAACTGGCTTCTGGAATGCAAGCACACAGCTGCTTAAGCCTCTTCAGCCTCTCCTGCCAGACACGCCAAGCCCTGCTCCCCTTGTCTGAACATTCCACCCAGTTTCTAGGGGAATTCAGCCAGGGAGGTTCTACCAAGTAGGATGGGACAGGAAACCCAGCTGCTGCCGGGCTAAAAGGTGGACCTACCGGAGGTACCGCCACCTGCCACCCTCTCTGCTCAGCAAGTCTGCTTGCTTCCGGCAACTAAACTGTCACCCCAACCCCACTCCAGTTGACAAGCCACAGCGCACGATACGAGGAAGCGGGCAAAAACTCCGGTAGCTGCTTAGTAGCGGCCAAGAGTAGCCAAATGTTCAAGATTCTCAAAAAAACAAAAAACAAAACACAACAAAAAACAACAAAATAAAGAGCACACTCCCAAAACTTGGTTTAAGAACCAACCAGACACATGCTGTGCAGGCAGCTCCCGCCCGCCCTATGGTCCCTCCCAAGGGCATGAGGGCTGGCTCTGAGGCTGGGTCACACTAGCTCTGGAGGGAGCCGGCTGTCGTGTCGTGAGGAGCCCCGGGCCCCCGCCGGCAGCCAGAGCGCGCCGTCTTGGAAGTGCTTCTTCAGGTGCTGCGGCCACAGCCACCCAGCCAGGCCGCCCGGGCCACAGGCCTGGCAATCTGCTGCCAACACGCCGTCTACCGGGGGAGGTGGCCGAGGTCAGGCCACTGTCCTGCCTCACCACCAGTTCTGCCCACGGTGGCTTTCAGTGTCAGCTACTTGGACATTCTCACCTCTCCTCAAAGCACACCCACAACTCATACCATGTGCTTGTATTAAAGGGTCCAAAAGTTCTGTCAGATCCCCAGCCAGGCACCCCGCTCCCAACTTACCTGTCCTGAAGCCAGTCCTAGAGTGACAAGAGCCACACCTGCAGGTCTATTCCACTGACCAGATGCACAGGACCGAGCTGGGCCCACGGACCTGAGAAATGGAATCCAATCTGTGAATCCCTCCCAAATTATTTTCTATAACAGGGTTTGTCAACCTCGACCCTATCAGCACTTGGGACCCGGTAGCTTCACTGCGGGGCCGTCCTGGGCACCACAGGACATGTAGCTACAGTCCTGGCCCCCACCAACTAGATGCCAGCAGCACCCCATCCCTTTCCTGCCCTGCAAGTTGCCACGTGCCCTGGGAGGGGGACAAACTGCCCTTAATCGAGAGCCACTAACCTACAGCTTTTGTTCAACCCTCCAACTTAAACATTTCAGGAAACAGCAAAATGCACTCTCCACCTGCAAGGAGACCAAGACACCCCTGGTTTGGGTGATCATTTTTTATAGGGTTACGGTCGGCCCGTCGAGGGGCTCCACAAAGGGGCCCGACTTCTGCCTCACCGAAAGGACAAAAGCCAGGAGCGAACCTCTGGCCTTCCTTCCAGAGTGACTCGTCTCAAGGTCCTCAGAGTACGAGCGCTCGTGGACCAGTGACTCTGGGCCCCCCTCATCCCCACCTAGGGTCCTACTCTGAACAGGGCCTGGAAGCCCCACAGGGCCTTGATACCAGCTCAGCGGCCCTCAGCCAGGGATGCAGGTCAAACTTGCCCAAGGATTCCTAAAAACTCCTCGCCAGACAGACCAACAGAACACTCATTTCCAGTAAGGAGACGCTCTCCTGGTCAATCCCATTGTGCCCAAAGCTTGCCATATGCCTGTACACATATCTCATTTAATTCTCACAACGAGCTTTATTTTATAAAGAAAAAGAATATCAGTGTCTTCAAGGGCCTGCGCACAGCTCCCACCGCAAGCGCACGTGGAAACAAGGTGCTCCCTCACGCAGCTTTTGGGGATGTCCGGCTACAAACCATTCTTAGTGCCCACTGTTCTGAGCACTGAGCGTAGAAATAGCCGCTTCCTCTCCGCCCCAACGTCACAGGTGCAGCAGGGCAGCCGCACCCGTGGTGCCGGCAAGTCCGGCATCTGCAGGGCAGTGTCCCTCGCGCCCGCCCAGCAGGCCTCCAGGAGGAGCTCAGAAAAGCACCGCCTCTCACCTTGGTCTGGACTGTGTTGGCTGGTCATTCTTGCCTAGCTTCACAGGCCAACAGCCGCTGTCCTTCCTGTACTGAACAAAAGTGGTTGGCCCAGAATCAGAGTGCAAGAAAAGCTGGCTGCCGTTATTACTGTTGCCAGTATTTAAAACTAGTGAAGGCTGGGCTTCCCTGGTGGTGCAGTGGTTAAGAATCCGCCTGCCAATGCAGGGGACACGGGTTCGAGCCCTGGTCCGGGAAGATCCCACATGCTGCGGAGCAACTAAGCCCATGTGCCACAACTACTGAGCCTGCGCTCTAGAGCCCGCGAGCCACAACTACTGAAGCCTGTGTGCCTAGAGGCCGTGCTCCAGTGAAGAGGAGCCCCCGCTCGCCGCACCTAGAGAAAGCCCATGTGCAGCAACGCAGCCAAAAATAAATAAAATAAATAAATTTATATATAAAAAAGAACTAGTGAAGGCTGCTACTGACACATGAACCCTTCACCTTTACACTGTCACCTTTCAGACCCGCAATGGGCAGCCCGAGGCAAACATTAAAAAGGGCTGCCTATGCCGGCACCTGGCAGTAAGCTGGTGTGTGACGAACCCAGGGGATCACAGTGCAGCCAGGAGGGCCCTCCTTAGAAATCTCTGCACCCTCTCCCAGGGAGCTACTAGTGAGGTCCTAGGTAGATCAACGGATCAAAGAAGTACACTAAACAAGGCAACACAGGAAACAGTTCTCTAGAATTTAGAAAAACCTCACGTAAGGTAGCACAGCTGGCCTTCGGAATTGTCTCTGTAACGTTTAAACCTGGCAACTTTATTTCTAGAGTTTCTGGCTGCACAACCCATGATAAAATTTCTTTTAAGAGAGAGTAACTACCCATGAATCCACCCAAAATAAGTCAAATTATTTCAGATTCTTAGGTGGTATTATTGAGCTCAAGCTGGAAACGAAAATTCTAGTGCCACCCTTTTTTAATCTAATGTGACAAATCTTCAGCAAGTCAGCCTTACTGAAACCCACTCACCTTTCTTGCTCATCACTGCACCAGCGGGTCACTCCTACCTGCTGCCGTCACACACCTGGCAACCTCGTGTTCCGGGGGCCCGCCAAGAACTAGGAGGGAATTAAAGTGCTTTTACACACGATAAGCTTCAGGCTGCCAGTAAACACACCCTCCCCCCACCGTCAGCACACCGTCAAGTGTCAGACTATCAATCAATCATCCATATGTCCACGGGCCAGAACGCTGGGCAGAGTCAAGCCTCGCTTCTCTCCGCCCCCTAATGACACAAATGCGCCACGGCAGCCGCATCTGCAACGCCTCTAGGGGCAGTGCCTACAGAAGATTAAATAACTCAAGTTTTTATTCCCTGACCACATGGGTGCCCTGGCCCCGTGCTTAGGATGTAACAAAAAAGGCATTCCACTAGCACAAAAATTATTCTTCAGCGCAAACCTGTCCCAGCACACGTGTCAACTCACCTGAGACCCCAGCAGGCCCCTAGTTCCCAGCAGGCAAACTCCCTAGAGAAAAAAAGAAACCCACGCTTTATAACAACCTTACAAGCCCACAAAAAGGCCCTTCACCCAGGCTTTGTTTTGCTGCATTTGACCTCCAGGCCTACACGTGTCTACACACCAAACCCAGATACCCTCCGTGTTTTACTCCCTGTGTAATTTGGGGGTGTGTGGAAATTGGAGGTTACAATACAGTGGTGCAGACCGCAGGTGATCAAGGGACCAGGCTATCAATGCAGTCACCCCTTCCACAAGGAGGCCACGGCATTCACACCCAGTGTACTGCACACACACACTGTAATTCGGAAACCGCCTCACTCTTAGAGCCCAGTAAGCAGTGACAACCAGTCCGTTTAAAGACAAAACAGACGGCTAGAAACATAAAGTGATTTCCTCAAGGTCGCAAGCAGGGAAAGCAGTGGCGCTGAAGGGGGGAATGGGCGATTTCTGAATGAAATGTCCCGACTCACCCATTAAACTACTACTGCTGCCTAGCCGTGTTCTCGAGGCTTCAGAGCCGGGAAAGTGCGGAGAGGATAGCAATCCGCGGCGCCCACAGCCCCAGACCCACGATGCTCTGCGGAGGCGCCGGAACCTCGCCGCACCCACCCGCACCAATACAAAGGACCTCTGCGCCCGCCTGTCCCGCGGGCCCGGGCGCACACCCGACCATCGCGACCCACTATGGAGACGCAGAGGGCGGGGCTCGGCCGGCGGCGGGAGCTGGGGCGGGCGGGGACCCGGGCTCCGGCCCCGAGGCCGCGCAGACCTAGGAAACAACCCACCCTCTCTCCCCGCCCGCCGCCCGGAAAGGACGCGCGACCGCGCGCCGCGATTTTTATAACGCGGACGGCGGCCCGCGAGGCCCAACCC
The DNA here is from genome assembly GCF_949987535.1 of Balaenoptera acutorostrata. NCBI lineage: Eukaryota > Metazoa > Chordata > Mammalia > Artiodactyla > Balaenopteridae > Balaenoptera > Balaenoptera acutorostrata. Next base: position 124,693,801 of record NC_080069.1, read on the forward strand.
GCGCCCGCCCCGAGTTCTCCGCCGCCGCAGCGCCCTCTAGCGGACCCTCCAGGCTGCACCGCGCACGTGGCGCCTCCGGACCTCGGCCGAGCTCCCCGGCCGGGCCTCCTGGGCTCACCTATCGCGTCCACGGGCCCTTCCCGAGCCAGCCCCTCCCAGCTGTCAGAAAGTCCCGCCTTCCCGCCCGCGCGTACGGCCCGGACCCTTGGCCGGCGGGACGGCACCAGTCAGCTTCTGCGAAGCACTTAGAACAGGGCCAGGCACAGAGGCACTTGATAACGTCTCCCGTAGTTACTGCCCCGACCCCGCGAGCGTCCCTGAAGCTGGGGCCACCTCTTTGTTCCCTGCAGAAGGGCCTCCCGCTTTCTGGGGAGCCTTGGCTGAGCTGCTGTCCCTGCCGCAGCCCCCCTGGAGCCCCTGCCCCTCAGGCTGGGTCTGAGGCCCTGCTAAAGACTTCACCTTTCCTACAGCTAGGGAACTCTGCCTTCCCTCGCTCAGGAGGGGTCTCCTGGGTCCCACCTCTGACACGGGGTAGGGGCTGCCAGGGGGCGCTGGGGAGCGACACTTTCCCCCCTTTGACAGGGAGACCTCTGAGGTGGGGTCAGGAAGGACCCGCCATGAATTCATTAGTCCCCTGAGATTTCTCACACGCCAACAAGTTATTGCTGACTTGGGCTACACCCCAGTGTAAGGTGTTGCCAACGAGGCAACAATCCTACAGGATTCTCTGTGGTTAGCAGCACCTGTCCTCGGAGCAGAGTGGGGAACCCCAGACCTGCCCCTCTGGGCAGCCTCTTTGGCCCCTTAGCCAAGAGCATTCCCAGCAGCACCCTGTCCCTGGGCAGGGGGGGTGCCCTCCCCTTGAAGCCCAGTGCAGACAGAAGGAGCATGGGGTGTGGTTTTGCGGGCACAGGCTTAGCTGGTTTGGGGAAGGAAGGACCCGTCCCCTCCCACCCACCCACCCAACAGCCTGGAGGAAGCTAAGTCCCAGCCAGAGGGACCAGCTGGCAAGCCAGAGACCCAGTTCTCCAAGAAGTTTCCAAAACCGGGGAGGGATTTCCCCTGCCCCTCTCACAGCATCCCTCGGCCACCCCCGGATCGAGTGCTCCACCACCCTGGCCCTGGCGCGGGCCGTCACGCTCCGGTCCCCGAGGCAGGTGGTGATGACGCAGTTGGCCACGCTGTTGAACTGGGCGACGGTGGCGCGGACGGTGGGAGCCAGGTGCTCCTTGCCCCTCTTGTCCCGCTGGGACCAGATGGAGCCCAGGCAGTGGTAGGGCACCACCTTCTTGAACAGCTCCTGGGGGCGGGGGAGGTCACCCGGCTCTGCCGCACCCCAGCTCAACGCCCACAGTCCCCCCCACCCCAGGCCCAGGCAGGGTCACCGGTCGGAGCTGGAGCTCTGGAAGCTGGGGACGTAGGGCGCAACCATCTTTGCTCCCAGCCCAACCTCAGCCTCTGGGGACTGCTCCCTGTGGGTCCAGCACAAACCTTGTCTCATACGCTCACGCCCACCCCCCACACAGCCCCGCCTCTGCTGCCCTTCCGGGGGTCTCAGCCCCAGAGTGTGGACCCCTGCTTTCCCAAACAAGGCTCAGAGTGGTCAAGGAGATCTCAGATGTTGGAAACTGTGACCAACGTTAAAATCATGTTTGCATTAGACCGAGTCTCTCCACTTCCAGGGATCTGTTCTAAACAAATGAAGATGTATGGATGCAGATGTTCCCTTCAGCACAGTGATGGGGGAGAAAAATAGGAAATGGACCCAACATCCACAGTAGGGGCTCTTCGGAAATTCTGATTCAGGGCCCCAGAAAATGCAAAAGAGGAAGAGGATGGACTGACCAGTGTCCACCAGGGGAAACCGGGTTCTGGAAGAGCACATGCCCCAGAATCCTCCCTGCCCGATTCCCGCAAAGGCACAGGCACACGCAGAGGGGGAGGGCGGGAAATGGGGCACCACCTGCTAGAGTGGGAGGACTTTGTTCTTTACTTAATTCTTAAATCCTTTAGAATTCATTATTTTACATTTATTGTCCTTGGAGTAAAAACCTTTAAAAAATAAAAATGAAATAATGTACTTTACTCCATAGATGAGTGCTAGATAACAGACAACCCTCCAGGTCCTCCCGTCCTGTCTCACCTCGGCCTGTGGGTGGGCCGCCCCACGACGGCTCCCAGCCTCCCTGCCTCTGCCACACATGCCTGTGTCGTCCCTCCCCTGAGGGTGGATGGGCTTTGGGACTGGGTTCAAACGAATAGAATTGGGCAAAAGGGATGGGCGGTTGTTTCCAAGACTGGTTTATGAAAAGTCTGTGACTTTCTGCCTGGTTCCCTCCCTCCTGTGTTCATTCTCTTTCCCTGTCTCTGTCTCCCTGTCTCTGGTCCAATGTTCTAGAGAAGCAAGATCAGGTATTAACGAGCTGCCCTAAGAGGCTCCAGTGCAAAGAACCGACACTGGGTCCTGGCCCACAGACAGGAAAGACCCGACCCCCGTCCAAACTGAATCCCGCCAATAACCCGAGAATGATCTCAGAGACAGACCCCACCCTGACTGAGCCTCAGCTGAGACCACAGCCCAGCCTCCTGGGGGACCGCGGGGCAGAGGCTCCCAGCTGAGCTGAGCCTGCCTCCTGGTCACAGACACTGAGAGGGGCAGTGTTTGTCCTTGTAAGCGCTAAGTTAGGGGATGCTGTCGCGTGGCACAGACACCAGGACGTCCTTCCAGCCCTGGGCCTGGCCCTGCCCCCCCATCCCCCCACCTCCGCTCCTCCCCGCTCTCTCCAGCCACACTGGCTCCTGTCTCACGTGCTCTCCGGCCAAATTCTCTTCTGCCTCCGAGTCTCTGCACCTTTGAGCTCCCCCCCAGCTCACCGCTCACAGAGTGTGCAGGGCTGGCTGCTCTTGTCTTTCTGGTCCTGGCATCAGTGTCACCGTGGAGGCCTTTTAGACCCCCAGGGGCTCCCGGCCCTTCCTCCGGGGCCCTGACTCATTTCCCTAGAGCACTTGGATTTGCTTTCCTGCTCTTGTCCATCTGCCCCTCCAGGCTGTGAGCTCCTGCAGGGCAGGGACCATCTGTCATGTCAGCACCGCCCCCGGGCCTAACACAGCCCCTGCTCAGGGTGAGTGCAGGGGGACAGTAGCTGAATGATCTATAGGGGGTCTCAGAGCCCCCTCCCGCCTCTGAGCAGCTCCCACTGTGTGTGGGCCTGGAGGCTAATAATAAAAGGTGCATGTTGGATCCGCGGCAGGGGGACGCCCAGAATGACCCCGGGTGTCCCTTCCCTGCTCCAGTTGCTCCATCCAGTAGAGTGTGCACAGCCTGCCCCCTGGTGGTCAGCCCTGGAACTGCATCCCCAGGCAGGAGACCAGAAAACTAACCACAGAACTTGTTGGGGGTCCTCAAGGCAGTGGTTCCACCGGGGCCGAGGGGGCAAAGGAGCAGGACCTGCCGGCTCCTGGGGGACGAGAGGGACCTCAGAGCCTCTCTTGCTCCCCTCGTTCCCTCCACTGTCCTGGTGTCCAGTTCACTCCGGAGGCCTCCTCATCCCAACCAGGGCAGTGACTCCACCCGCTTCCAAATGAGGACCCCCAGGCGCCAACAAGGAGGGTCTTGCCCCTGGTCCCCGATGAGTGGTCCAGTCTCTGCCACCTTCTGCACCCCACGTCCCCAGTCCCCCAAGTCCCCAGGCTGTCCCCTGCTCAGAAGGGCCTCAGGGGGTAGAAAGCACTTTCCAAGGACTCAGAGCACAGTGGGTCAGGGATGGAGAACCAAGGCCAGCAGACTCCTCTGCAAGCTTATGGGACCTTAGGGATCACCCCGTCTGTGCACCCACTTTACAGAGAAGTAAGCTGAGGCCTCCTCTCCTGTAGCCCCTCCACAGTAGGGAGGGGGTCTCATCCTAGTGCCCGGTGCCCAGAGTAGTGGACACAGGGCCCAGACCCTGTCTTCTCCAGGCAGCTCTAGGGGTGGCCCAAGCCGGGAAGCCCCCTGGGCATCCTGGGGACCCACTGCCATCAGCCTGGCATCTCTCCCCTCCCCGTGCTATGGAACCAGGCATGTTGCTAGAGGGTCATTATCCCTGCCCCGTGGAAGAGCTGCCTCCAACCTCCTTCTCACCCCTCTCACCTTCCCCATATGCACTCCCCTCTGACCCCCAGCAGGGCAGTCCGTGTGTGAGTGTGTGTGTGTGTGTGTGTGTGTGTGCACCTGTGCCCTTGTGGGGAGGCCCAGAGGGATGGGCTCCGCATGGGAAGGGTGGGCAGGGGTCCTCCAGGATCTGAGGGACTCTTATCTCAGAGTAAACCCCATGGGAGGGTTGAGGTTGGCCAGGGATCAAATCTAGGACATGGCTGTTAAAGTGCAGACAGGCAACAAAACTCAGTCCCGGCGCCACAGTGAGACACGTCCTCAGGGTACAGACCAAATCAAGATTGGGGTGCGGGGCTTCCCTGGTGGCGCAGTGGTTGAGAATCTGCCTGCCAATGCAGGGGACACGGGTTCGAGCCCTGGTCTGGGAAGATCCCACATGCCGCGGAGCAACTACGCCCGTGAGCCACAATTACTGAGCCTGCGCTCCACAACAAGAAAGGCTGCGATAATGAGAGGCCCGCGCACAGCGATGAAGAGTGGCCCCCATTTGCCGCAACTAGAGAGAGCCCTCGCACAGAAACGAAGACCCAACACAGCCATAAATAAATAAATAAATAAATAAAATTTAAAAAAAAAAAAAAAAAAAAAAAAAAAAGATTGGGGTGCGATGTTTTTGTTGGACCTCTGGAAGGATTAAGGCGCCAGGGAGGTCCTCGAGGTGCACACAAGGGCCTCTAGGATGCTCGAGGCTGAGGGCCCCCAAATTCTAAACATCAAACCTGGAGAAAGAGGCACATTTCCTAAGGGACCCTGGGTGTGGCCCTGGGCACCTGGAGTACATTGGAGTCAAATGTATAGAAAACCCTCCAAGTGTCGGAAGCCCCGCGTGGCTGAGATGGGGGTGCGGCTGCCGCGGGGCGACTTCTCCAGGCAGGAGACAGGCTGAGCTCCTTGCACACACGGCGTGTGTCCCGATGCCTCCTTCAGACGTGGCCGGAGCAAGTGAACACGTGAAACGGAAGCGTCTCAGAGGACAGAGCCAAGAGGACAACACACCGGAGCCGCAGAGCCAGTGCTTCAGGGACACCTGCCCCCAGAGGGGGCCGCCCCTCCTCCTTCCTGGACGGGAGCTCCCGGGCCGCCATCCGCTCTTGGTCCACTGGGGATGCTGACCCCCGGGCTGGGGCCACTTCTCGTTTAGCTGGAAGGTGTGTGATGTAGCGGCGCCCCTGCAGGACGCAGACCACAGGGGTCCACGTTCCAGCGCCCCGGTTACAGGAGACTCGGGGGACCTGAGACGCAAGGTGGGATGAAGACCCCTGACGTGAGCTGTTGTGGCCGAAGCGAGGACCAGACAGCGACTCAGAGGATGAGGCAAAGTGACGCTGTGCCCGTTCTGAGCCTTCAAAGAGCCCATGTTCCTTCCCGGCCTGTGTGCCTTCGTCACGGCCACGAGACAAGCGCCACAGCTGAAGCACAAGGGGAGCGGAGCCGGCCCAAATCAACCCACCTCCCGCCGACCCAAAACTGCCAGAACAAATGCAGCGGAGCTCCACAGCTGAGCCCAGCCTACATCAGCCAATCCCAAGCTGAGCCCCAGGCAGGGAAGCTAAATGCATTTGTAGGGGGGAATTCCCTGGTGGTCCAGTGGTTAGGACGTGGCACTTTCACTGCCCAGGTGAATCCCGGGTTCAATCCCTGGTTGGGGAACTAAGAGTCCACAAGCCATGTGGCGTGGCCAAAAAAATAAAAATAAAAATAAAAATACATTTGTGTGGTTGTTTGTTAAGCAGCAGGAGCTGACTGATTCAATCCTGTTGTTTTCTCCTTAGGTGATCTCATCCATGTGCAACCTCTGTCACCAAATAAATATCAGTCACTCCAAAATATCTGTCTCCCACCTTGACCTCTGCTCTAGACTCCCACTCCCTCAGGACACCTGCATCTGGGCATCCCGGAGCTGCTCCAAGCTTGGCCCCAGCCCTGCACCCACGCCCTCCCCTCCATCTCCACCACTCTGGGCTTTTTCAGACTGTTTCCTCTTCCAGGGAGGGCCTGCTCCCTCCCAGCCTCACCATAACTTTCTCAACCAGCACCGTCTTTCATTTCTCAGCTCAAACGTCACTTCCTCCAAGAAGCCCTCCCTGACCCCTCCTCCCGACCTGGAATGAGCCAGGCCCGCCGTGGTGCGCTTGGCACCTCTGGACGTATTCCTGAGGGTCTGTGACTGTGTGCTTGGGTGCCTGAGTCCGCGTCCGCCTCTCCTAAAGAGAGAACCATGGCTGCCCGTGGGCCCACTGCTCTCTCCCCAGCAGCCAGCACGATGCCCGCGACATGCATGTGGTGTGTATAAGCGCACGGCTTCCTGAGACAGTGTAGGGTGTCACGGGACGCAGAGGACAGTGGCAGAGACTCACTGCAGAGAAAGCACGTGACACATTACACGGGACCTGTGGTCTATTTTGCAGCAGAAAAGGCCCAGCCGCATCTTTTTTGCCACGTAATCCAGAGGACACAGGCTGAAGGGGCCTGGCTTCGCATCCCCCGCCCGGTCAGCATGTGCCCCTCACCCCATCCCTCAGTGATCGTAAAGGACCCTGCTGGGCTACAGCCACGGGCCCCGGGTTCCACACCATCAGAGGCCTGGGGTCCCCAAACCCCTCTCAACAACCAGTTGGATGTGAAGGCCTGCAATTTGGAACAACACTCCTGCGGTCTAGGTGGACCACAAGTCGAGCCTCAAAGGGAAGACCAGGTGGGTGGCAGCTCTCTCTCATGGCAGGATGGTGTGTGCACAGGAAGCTGCGGGAGAGGAAAGAGGCAGTGAGGGGGTGGAGGGCTGGCTCTCCCGGGGGCCTCGGGCACCGCAGAGGGCAAAGCCGTGCAGCCCCGGCCCCCAGCCACACAGCAGAGACCTGGCCAAGGCAGCATTTGTGCTCTGGGTGCCGCGGGCTCGCACATGTGGCCGTGCCTTCAAGGTGGCTTCAGATCTTTAACAAGTGCCCTTGTCACCGCTCCACCTCTCTGTCCCCCACGGGAGTCAGCGCCCCAGCGGGACGGGCATGGGGCCGGGAGTGGTGCTGCCCGAGCCCGAGCGCTTGCGGCCGCACTTTACCATCTTTTGGGAGAACTGTCACACTGCGGGTGAGCTCCAAAGCCTCACACACGTCTATGAACTTTCTCATACTCAGGAAGCTGGCCGTGCTCTGTCTGCCTGCGGTGGGGAAGCAGAGTCGTGGCATCAGCCGTGTGAGGTTGCACCTGCCCCCCAGCACGGGAACGCCCCCAGGCTTCGGGACAGACAAGCAAGGTGCGTGTGCTCAGGGGCAGGCGGCTACTTGTGGGTGACAGGAAGCGTCGGCCAGGGCGGGTCCCCAGAGAGCCTTGGGAGGTGGGGTCACCACGCAGGGCCCTCTAGTTCCTTCTGGCCAGTCTGGCCGCTGCCCCTCTCGCTGCATCCCTGGACGGGCCCACCCCGACGGAAACGCCCCAGGACCCCCTCCCGCCCTCTGTGTACCACCCACCCAACCCGGGACAGAACCTCTTCCTGGTTCACCTCCTGCCCCCAAATCCTGCTGTCAGCCTAGGGGCCTCTGCATCCACACGGACATCCCGCCCCCTCCCGGCCTCTGGCTTTCTGACCCCCCTCTGCAATGGCCTCCCAACTTGCCCCTGGGGGTACTTCCCAGACCCTCCCGCGTGGTCTCCACGCAAAGGGTCCCGCGCTCTGCCCACCCTCCCTCCCTCCCTCCGCTCACATCGTCGGCCAGCCCTACCTCCCCACTTCTCCCCTCCTGCCAGGCCGCACCCCACGGGCCATGACCGACCACTGTGGGCTACGTGTGTGTGTCCCCCAAATTCACGTGTTGAGTCCCCAACGGGGTGGTCATAGGAGGCCTTGGGAGGTGATCGGGGTAGCTGAGGTCGTGAGCGTGGGGCCCTCATGATGGAAGTGGTGCCCTTACGAGACGAGGACGAGACCAGAGCACCGCCTCAACCCCTGTGCGAGGACACAGCGAGAAGGCGGCCGTCTGCAAACCACCAGACCCCACAGGCTGGCACCCTGGGCTGAGGGGTGAGTGCCCGTCGTGTGGCCGCTGGTCTGGGTGTCCGTCACGCGCCCGCCCGGCCCCCACCCTCTGCCCCGCACGCCAGGCCGCTGGACTCACTGAGGAGCAGCAGGGTGTTGGTGGTCTGGCCCGCCCGGCGCAGGCGCAGGTAGACCACGCTGTCGCTGTAGTCAGTGGTCAGCACGTGGAAGCCCGCCACCCCCTTCACTGGACGGGAAGAGAAGCACGGAGTCGCCTGCTCGCGCCTGGACGGTGGGCCCCGACCCCCTGACCCCGTCCGCCTGCACGGCGGGGGCGTCTGGAAGGGCCGCAGAGTCCCCTCCACCCAGGCCCCCGGGCACACGCCTGCCACGTCGGCTCTGGGCCACGGTGGCCTGACTGCGTGTCCTGGGCGTTCATCCCCACCGGCCCATGTTCTCGGGGGAGGACAGCTGGGGCCAGTGCGGTCGGTAGCCCAACCCTGCGTCCCGGTGGCTAGGAAGCCCTGGCCACCCCTCCCCCTGCTCTCCCGAGGGCCCAGCGGTTACGCACAGGTGTTCCTGAACACAGCCCTCTTCCTGTCTTTCCGCAGGATCAGCGAGTGTGCCTGGCACCCCTGTGACCTGGGGGGAGGTGGGCTGTGAGCTCGGGGCCAGGGAGCCCCTTCTGGGCTCTGCTGCCCTGGGACTTTCCAGCGTGGACCCGGGCCGGTCCCACAGCTCAGGGGAATTACTCCAAACACCCTCTGCCCGCTGAGCCCCTGGTGGACTGTGGGAGCCTCTCCCAAAAGCAGCCGTTTGAGTTTTAGGGGCAGAGAGTGATGGGTATTGGGGTTTCGGGGACAGTCCTTGTGGGATTTCCAGACTGACCCACGGGCCTGGTCTCCGCCCCCACCCCCCGGCTCCCTTTCCCCTCCCTGGGCTCAGGGGTTTGCAAAGGATGTGCTGGGACCCCTGCCCTGGTCCACTCACCGGTTAAAGACGAGGACCACCTTCAGCTGGCCCATTTTGTGAACCTTCACTACAGACGCCCCCAGCTTCCTCTTGTCTCTGCTCGGCAACAACCCCTGGGTGTCAGAGGCGATGGCAAGGATGTACCAGAACCCTGAAAACTGCGGAGAGGGTGCTGGGGGCACGGGGTCTGGGCTGCCACACGGGTTCGGCCCCCACCCCAGGTCCCAGAGACCCCACAGGACAGGTGACCCTAGCCTGAGGCCCAGGGCACGTCCAGCACCCACAGGCTGGCACGGCCCCTGCCTTCGGGCCCTCGCTGCCACCCCAGGCTGAGGATGCGGATGTCCGGCTGCTCTAGGGTCCGAGGCAGCACCAGGCAGGGCCCTGGGCACCGGGTGTCAGAGCTTCCTGCCCACGTGGGCCTCGTGGGGGCCCCTTCCCTCCCAGCTGGCCCCTGCACCCCGTCCCACTGCTCTCCCTGCAGCAAAGCCCCTCCCAGACGCCCCCCCAGTCTGCTCAGCCTGTGCCCATGGCCGCCCCCACAGGAACCTTCCACCCGGCCAGCGGCCTCATTATTCCAGGACGTGTCCTGCTCGTGCTGCCTCCGCTCTGCCCACCTGGCACCTCCGGGCCACCTCAGGCCGCGCCTGTCTGGGGGCCTTTGCTACGGCCCCTCCTCGGGGCTCCTGGCTTGTGGCCCACGGCCGTCAGCTGAGTTTTGAAGCCCCAGCCTGTCCCCAAAAGAAGCCATCGGCTGCCCCACGGGGCCAACAGAAGCCTGTGCCAGAGCCCCCCGAAAGCCCGTCCAGCGGATTCCGGTGGCTCTGCAAAGATTTCCAGGGACCCCTCTTCCTGCTGCCCCTGCCCACCCTGGCCCCGGCGCCCGGCCAGTGGGCTGGGGGCACGAGACTCACCTTGACCCAGTTGAGGTTTTGAGACTCCCTGGGGAGCTGCTTCTGCGCCAGGGACCCCCCAGGCAGCTCCAGCACCAGGACCAGCACGGGCAACAGCCAGCCTGGCCCCATCCTGGCCCTCCCCCCAGCCGCCCGCCGGACGCCACGCTTAAATGTCCCAGGCCACCAGCCCTGCGTGGGTGTCCGGCCAGCCTGCAGCCGCGAGCTGGCGGGCCAATGGCGGGGAGGGAGCTTGGGGCCCTCCCTCCCCGCACGGAGGGCCAGCCCTACCCTCGGCCCTCGGAGCGGCACAGCTGCTGTCCCGGGATGCCCCAAAGACGGAGACCATGATGTTCCCGAGGTCACCTCCTGGGCCTCCGGTCACCACACGTCCCCTGGAGCCATTGCACCTGGCAGGGAGGCTCCTGGGCCTCCTGTCCTAGCCCCCAGGGGACAGAGGCAAAGGTCGGGACGTGTCATTGAGTCACTTCACAGGGACGAAAGTGAAGGACGTGAAGACGGGGCTCAGATGGTGCTGGCGCTGACGCGGGGGCTGCCTTCTCGATGCCCTTAGCAGGTACTGACGTGCTTGCCTATGTGCACGTGCGTGTGTGTGAAGAGCGTGGCAGCCTGTGTGCACCTGACCTCACCTCAAGTGAGAGGCAGTCCCCACCCTGCTCCCAGCCCACCTCCCCTGACGGCTTGTGCTCTGCCAGGACTCCAGGACACAGGAGGACCGACAGGCTCGAGCCCTCTGGGGTCCCTGCTCCCCCGCCCCCCCATCCGAGAGCTCCAGCCAGGAAAAGCCAATCTTTCACACCCTGGGCATCCCAGCCCAGCGCCCTGCCCACACTTCATCCAGATCACAGGGTCTTCCTCCAAATTGAGCGGACCAGCCTCCTGCCTGCCCGGGGCCGTCGTGAGCCCTGCGGGAGGAGCAGCTGCCTCCAGCCCAGCTCCCACCTCCGGGCCAGAGGGACCCTGGGGAGGGACGGGGCGGCAGGCCTGCACTCTCGTCCCCAGGCTGGCTCTGTGCTCTGTGCTCAGCCCTTGACAAGCCCACGCCGCCCATCCTCCTCTCCCTGCAGCCGCCCGGCCCCGAGGAGGCAGCTCGCTGTCGGCTCTTCTGTCTGCTCTCAGCCCAGGGCCCGGCTTGGACACGGGCGAGAGGCATGGCACAGGTCTGTGGAACCGCTTTATTTGAATCTGCATCGAGAGCCCCTGGGAGCAGCCGGCCCAAAGCCCAGCACCCGGGAGGCTGAGCAGGGAGGGTGGCGTCTGGCCAGCCTCCTCCGGTCCCCTGGGGGCTACAGCGTTCACTGGAAACCAAGAGGAACATTGGGGGACCCCGGACTCGCCCGGAGAGGCAGCAGCTCCCCCAAGCCCCCAGCCCTGCACGGCCGCGGTAGAGCCACTGGGATGGAGGGGCCCCCAGGGCCCCCAGACTCCTCCCACCACACAGGAGCTCAGGGACGCTGGCTCGGGAAGGCCGCTTACCTGGAAGACCTTGTGTGCACAGGTGACTGGGGGAGAAAGCGAGACGGCGGTGAGGACGGGGCAGGGCTCCCTGCCCAGCCGGGCGCCTGGGACAGACTGTGGCCGCAGAGCACCCGGGGCCCTGCCGGGCCCTGCACTCAGCCCCCCACCCCCCAGACGGGGGCCGTCCCCACAGGTCTGACTTTGGGCGGGGACTAGGTGACTCCTTGAAGACCCCCGAGCCCTGCCTGACTCCCTGAGGCCTGGAGGGTCCCCCAGCGCAGCGGAAGCCAGCCAATGGCCCCCCGGTCCGTGCCCCTCAGCGCACGGTGGCGTCAGGCATGGCGACACTCACGGTCCTTCTGCAGCTTGGCCTGCTGCTGGGACCGGAAGCCCAGGCTCCTGCTCCACTTGGTGAAGAGGCCCATGGCCTCCTGGCTGGCCAGCTCCGTCCGGCCTGCAGGGGAGGTGCCCCCGAGAGCCGGGCTGGGGGACGGGGGCGGGCAGGGGGTCCGCAGCAGGAATCAGACAGACGCCTGGGACCCTGCGCTCTTCTGACCCCAAGGCCCTTTACCACGTGCAGCTCCCACCCCGTCCCTCCCTCCAGGCAGGGTCACGTCTCCCACGGAGGACAAGTGCGGGGAGGGGGCGACAGGGAAGGAAGGCTCGGGGCCCCGGTGGGGATTTCATGCAGGGATGAGTGAGGAGCAGAGCGGCCGCCAGCCCGCTGGGCTCTTTCAAGGCCGGGACCCTGGGAGGACAGAGGCCCAGCCCGGCAGGGAGGCCACCACGCCCGCGGCCGCACTCACTGTACAGCTCCACGGTGCTGAAGGCCTCGTCCTGGAGCTCCAGCTGCGTGAGCACTATGGCGTAGTCCCTGAAGTTGGTGCCCAGCACCCGGTACTCCAGCACACCCAGGGCTAGGAGACAGGTGCCGCCGGGGTGGGGTCAGACCTCGTGGGGGGCCCCCCAGCAGGCCGAGAGCCGCCCAGCTCTGTCCCCCCGGTCCCTGACCCCCACCCGGCTCCGGCACACAGAGGCTTGCCGTGGCTGATGGACAGCAGGCGAGTCCCAGCTCCTCCTGGGGCGCCCTCCCACGATCCTGTCCCCACGGGGCAAGAGTGCCAGCCGCCCCACCCCCGCGCACTACAGTGGGAGGCCTGGGGTCCCAGCTGAGCCTGCCTGACACAGTCGAGTCCTCTGTCCTCAGGACTGGCACCAAACCTCTGACAAAATGAGGACCTTTCACTTCCCGGGGGAGAACGCCACTGAAGCCTGGGGTGCAGTTGCCCCCTCCCCTTCCCTTCCTGCGTGCTGACCCTGCCTGCAGGGGCAGGGGGCCCAGGGCTGCCAGGGCCAGAACCCGGCCCCGAGGACGGTCAGGGAAGTGGAGCCGCCCACACTGCCCGGAAGGACCACCGTGGCCGTCATCCTTACAGGGATTCCCGAACACCCATCTGGAATCTTGTTTCACCAGTTCCACAGCATGCAGGTGGCATCTCTCCAGCCTGGAAAAGAAAAGGGTCTGTCATCACCCAGGGTCTGTATGCAGGGCAAGAGAAGACAGGTTTGGCCACCCAGACCCGGCCAGGGGCCAGCGTGGCTGCAGAGGGGATTCTGCCTCCCCCTCGGTGGCCCAAGTTACCCAGAAACCCTGCTCTTGACCAAAGCGAACCCCTCAGGGAAACGGGCCGGCTTGGGACCTGCAGAATGTGAATCTGCTCCGTCACCTCCCCAGAGACCTGCTCTGCCAGATCCGCACGGAGAAAACTTAGAAGTTTTGTATTGCTGCTGAGGGCACAAAAGGAGCATGAGACAAACAGGGGGTCTGCAGTTTTGTTTCGTTTTGTTGTTGTTGTTGTTGTTGTTAATTAATTAATTTATTTTTTAAATTTTTGGCTGCGTTGGGTCTATCATTGCTGCGTGCGGGCTTTCTCTATTTGCGTCAAGTGGGGGCTACTCTTCGTTGCGGTGCACGGGCTTCTCATTGAGGTGGCTTCTCTTGTTGCGGAGCACGGGCTCTAGGCGTGTGGGCTTCAGTAGTTGTGGCACACGGGCTCCGTGGTTGTGGCTCGCGGGCTCTAGAGCGCAGGCTCAGTAGTTGTGGCTCACGGGCTTAGTTGCTCCGCGGCATGTGGGCTCTTCCTGGACCAGGACTCGAACCCGTGTCCCCTGCATTGGCAGGCGGATTCTTAACTACTGTGCCACCAGGGAAGCCCCAGGTCTGCAGTTTTGGATAAAGAGACTCAACACCAAAAGGGGCCAAATCCCCTAAGCCGCCAGTCCGTAGAATGAGCAGACCCACTTCTGTAAGTGCAGCAAGACCAGCTCACGGCCCAGTTCCGTGCAAGACACAGGAATAGCGAGGAAAAGCCTAAAAGGAAGTGTAACCAGCAAAAACAAGCCAGTAAACTGACAAGGCGTATTGTGGGGCCCTGAGAAGGAAAACAGTGGGACTTTTAGCACAGAAACAGACAAATCAAAGGAACGAAATAGAAAGCCCGAAAATAAAGCAAAACGCAGAGGAGGTTAGCGCGAGACAAAGTAGCATCTCAGTCAGTGGAGGAAGAGGGACCACTGGGTGAGTGGAGCTGGGCAACTGGGCCCTCCAGCGAGGGTCACAGCTCGCACATCCCCAGGCTCAGCCCCGAGCAGGTCAGAGGTCAGAGGCCCTCTCAGCTCCAGGGAGACAGAAAGGCTTCTGAACACAAAACCCAGAAGCCCTGAAAGAAGCCAGGTGTTTACACCTGCACACAAACTAAAAGAGCCCTTCCTATCAACAACTCCTCGGTGGTATAAGAAAAATGACAAACTGGGAAATATATTTGCATCTAACTTTATCGCAGACAGTGGCTAAAATCCCTAATGCTTAAGGGTTCTTGCAAGTCAATAATAACCCACCCGAGGGAAAAATATGCAAAAGATATGAACAGACGTTGGGTTGGGAAGGAAACACAGAAGGAACAGGTCCCGAGACGTCTCACTCCCTCGTGATCAGAGGAAGAAGCAGAAACTAACGTGGGGCAGTTTGTCGCCTATCAGCACGGAGGGCGCAGACGCCCGGTGCTGGAACCAGCTCGGGGGACCCGCCTCGTGTGACACGGAGCAACCTCGCCAGAAGGACAGACACACTTCGGCTCCTAGGGGTTTATCCCTCTGAGGCCAGTTCACCAGGGTCCACGCCCCAAAGTGTGTTTCCAGTTGCAAAAGACTGGAGACCACTGTCTGCCCATCAGCAGAGCCCTGGAAGACAGCCCGGTGGAGTATTACCCAGCTATAAAAAATAGTTCCTCAAAAAATGTCACATAGAGTCACCATATGACCCAACAATCCCACACCTGGGTGTGTCCCCAAAAGAGTTGAAAGCAGGATCTCAAAGAGATATTTGCACACCCGTGTTCACAGCCGTGTTATTCACAATAGCCAAAAGCTGGAAGCAGCCCAAGTGTCCACTGACAGATGAACGGGAACAAGATGTGGTCCATCCATACGACGGAATATTTCTCAGCCTTAAAAAAGAAGGAAGGAAAAAAAAAAAAAAAAAAAGAAGGAAATTCCGACACAGGCTGCAAACTGGATGAACCTGGAGTCCGTTATGTTTCATGAAATAAGTCAGATGCAAGACAAATGTAGGACTCCCCCAGGTGAGGCCCTAGAAAAGTCAAATCCACAGGAAGTAGGTGGTAGGGCCTGGGGCTGGGGGAGGGGAGGAGGAGTGAGTATTTAGTAGGGACAGAGCTTCAGTTTAGGAAGATGAGAAGCTCCTGGAGGGACTTCCCTGGTGGTGCACTGGTTAAGAATCTACCTCCCAGTGCAGGGGATGCGGGTTCGATCCCTGGTCGGGGAACTAAGATCCCACATGCTGCAGGGCAACTAAGCCCACATGCCTCAAAGAAGAGTCCCACGTGCCGCAACAAAGACCTGGCGCAGCCAAAAATAAATTAATTAATTTTAAAAAAAAAAGAAAAAAGAAAAGAAAGTCCTGGAGATGGATGTGGTGATGGTTGCACAACGATCTGAATGGACTTAATGCCCCTGAACTGTACACTTAAAATGGTAAATTTTATGTTATGTTTATTTTACCACAGTCTTTTAAAACTTTAATAAAGACAAAAGAGAATAAAATTTTAAATGTTTCAAAAGAGGGCAGATTCCCCAGTGGCGCAGTGGTTAAGAATCCGCCCGCCAAAGCAGGGGACACAGGTTTGAGCCCTGATCCGGGAAGATCCCACATGCCGCGGAGCAACTAAGCCTGCGAGCCACAACTACTGAGCCCGTGCGCCACAACTACTGAGCCTGCGCTCTAGAGTCCGCGAGCCACAACGACGGAGGCCGCAAACCACAAGTACTGAAGCCCACGCGCCTAGAGCCCATGCTCTGCAGCAAGAGAAGACACCACAACAAGAAGCCCGTGTACTGCAACAAAGACCCAACGCAGCCAAAAATAAAATAAATGAAATAAATAAATTTATTAAAAAAAAAAAAAAAAGAGGGCAGAGACCCCGGGGACTGACACGGAACGGCATTCGGCCCTCGTGTTTAAATGACGCGCGTGGGCCTGCACGTCCCTGAGGAGCTGCAGCAGATCAAAACCGTGGGCCACCTGTGGGGAGGGGGCCACTGGCTAAGGTGGGGGAGGAAGGACCCCGGCTTTCCACCCCTGGGGATTCTGATTTTTCTTTTGGCTGTGCCACGTGGCTTACAAAATCTGAGTTCCCCAACCAGGGATCGAACCCATGCCCTCGGCAGTGAAAGCGCCGAGTGCCAACCGCTGGACCACCAGGGAATTCCCAGGGCACTCTGATTTTTTGAAACACGCAAATGTGTTTCCTGTTCAAAATCTGGCAAATGAAGTTCACGTTAAATGACAAAATGAAACGGCTGCTTGCCTGTCCTGTAAGCCCTGGTCTGAGTGTGAGTCCTGCAGAGGGTCTGGCCGAGGTCCTCAGGCAGAGGCACCTTGACAGGGCTCAGAGCAAGGCCACTCACCAGCCACTACTGCAAGCAGATGCCAGAAAGAGTGTCGGAGACCCCCCTCCCCCGCGATCGCCGTGGTCCTCTCCCCGTCCACGGCTGTTGCACAGGGCCCAGGGCTCTCCAGAGGCCAAGTTTCCATATTCGAATTGTTTTCCCACCAGCCTCATCAGGACTCACCGAGCCATGTGGCTTTGGGGCTGCCACCCACGCCACGTGTGACCCCGTGTCCACCCAACACAGAGGGGCCCCCACCCCAGCACAGACCTCCTCTGTCCTTGCTCGTCCTCGGCCAGGCCGGCCAAGGTGGACGGCAGCCCCGCCATCTCCTGAAGGGCGTGAGGGCGCCTCGGGGGGCAGGGGAGAGAGTTCTCCTCTCAGGCCACGCGATGGCTCCAGATACAGGGTGGAAATGCCCGTGGTGCACCACCAGCTGGTGACTGCCTGGCCTTCCCCACGTGAAAGGTGGGGACGCTAGAACGACACCTCCCCCAGCACGCCATGCCCCCCGCCCCCTGCCTGGCTCCCCCCAGGTGTCCCAGGCAGCAAGGTCCCCCAGCAGCACGACCCCTCCTTCCAGCATCCTTTCCCCCAAGGTGTGCGTGGGGTCTGCTCCACTGGCCCAAATCAGCCAAGGCTCAGCCTGACACCACAAGTCCTGTCTGATAAATGACCTCAGTGACCACGTCTTCTGGGGGATTCATTTTCCGAGAGAACCAGGGGCTCGAAGCCACAGATGCACGGACCCACCTTAAGTAGCAGCTCAGAAGGGCTTAAGCAAAGAAGAGGCCTCTCCCACTGACCAGAGACCCTGCCAAGCTAACCAAGGGCCTGGAACAGCAGGCGGGGCGGTCAGAAGCTGTGCCCGGCCCCGGTGGAGAAGGCGTGAGTCCCACCCAGGGGTGCCCCAGCCGGCAGTCCAGGGATGCAGACTCCAGACGCCAGGCAGAGGGTGGCGCTCAGAGCAGAGCCCAGCGCGGAGGGAGGTGAGGGCGGGGCCCGCCGTCCAGACCCCAGCCCCACGCACCTGTGCCGGGAGGACAGCATCTTCAGGGTGTTCTCTGGCGTGAGGGTCACCACGACCCCCTCGATGTTCTTTGTGGCCTTCTCCACCACAAAGTCCTTCTCCCCAGAGGCCACGGCGAGAATGTACCAGGACCCCAGGAGCTGACGGAGGAGGAGCGGGTGAGGGGGCCTGTCCCTCCAGCCCTGGCCCATCCTCTTGATCTGGGGGCCCTGACGCAGGTCAGCCCATCCACCCACAGCCCCCGTGGTCTGGGCTGGCACTGGGGGTGCCCAGAGGCTGTGCGGCCCCAAGGCATGTGCTGGCACAAGAGGGCTGTCACCTGCCGAGGGTCCAGCTTCCCCAGCCACGCGGCCCGGGCCCTGGGCACCAAGACCAAAGCCAGAAGGGCGGCCAGCAGCACACCGCTCATCCTCGCAGAGCTCTGCACACCAGCACACCTGCGCGGGGGCCCAAGGGTGAGGGAGCCCTCCAGCCCCGGAAGCCTGTTTATATGGCCCTGAATGCACTGCTGTGGGCGGCCGCTGACCGCCGGGGCACCGTCCTGGCCTCTCCTCTCGCAAGGTGGCAAAAGTACCGGGTGGTGGGGGAGGCGGGGGAATTAATCCTCCAGACGCGCCGGAGAGTGGGCAGTGGGCCTTGGGGAGCGTGTGCGAAGCCCCTCCTACGTAGACACCTTCGCGCCATCCCCGCTTCTCTCACTTGGAAGGTTCCAGAAGGAGCATTCAGCCCTCAGCGGCACCATCCCCTCCCCACCCCCTCCCGGGAGCCAACAGTCTCTGGCTCAGTCTGGGCGGGCCAGGGACCCTGCCCTTGAACCCAGGCCAAGGTCATGTCTGAGGAGAGGGGCAAGAACAAGCAGCCCCTCCAGAAGCTGCAGCTTTGCGTATCTTTTGTTTTCATCCTTAAAAGTACGAAAAGTCCCCGCGCAGTTTTTTGGAAAGTTCCCACCTCCTCCCTGCCCAGCCACCCTCCTGCTCTGCGGGCGCGGGCTCCTGCCCCATCATGGCAACACCCAGCGGAATGCCCTGTTCCTTCCGCCCGCCGCCCACCCGTCCGGACCTGCCCACTCTCTGGGCAGCCTCACCCTGCTGCCTCCTGCCCCTACTCACCATGACCCTGGCCAGGCCCCCAAGGCCGCATGGGAGCTCTCCCTGGGCCTGGGCTGCCCGCCCTGGGTGATCGGAGACCCTGCCTGGGAGTGAAGGGCAGGGGGCTCGGCAGGATCTGTCTGAGGCCCCGAAACCCAGGCGGAAGTAACTGGGAAGATGCCTTGCTGGGGTGGGGGACCCTGCACGCCACAGCTCCCAGACCCCTCTGCTGGTTGGCTTCCAGGGGTGCTGCGGACACAGGACAGGCAGGGTTTGGAAGGTGAGGACAGATGAAGCCATCTGTCCTGCCGGGCCTTCCCAGGAGAGGAAAGCCACTCTGACTGCAAAACTCCGATGGACACGGAGCATCTGCCAGGACGGGACCATAGGGCAGCACCGGGCTCAGGAAGAAGCTTCAGAAAAGCGTCACTTCTGGGAGGGAGGAGTGCTAGAAAGGGCAAGGGTGCCTTTCCTCACTGGGTAGCAGGAGTTAAAAAACGCCTGTAAACATAAGACCCTTCAAGGACTTCCCTGGTGGCACAGTGGTTAAGAATCCGCCTGCCAATGCAGGGGACACAGGTTCAGGCCCTGGTCCAGGAAGATACCACATGCCATGGAGCAACTAAGCCTGTGCACCACAACTACTGAGCCTGCGCTCTAGAGCCCGCAAGCCATAACTACTGAGCCTGCATGCCACAACTACTGAAGCCCGCACATCTGGAGCCCGTGCTCCGCAACAAGAGAAGCCACCGCAATGAGAAGCCCGCGCACCAGGACGAAGGGTAGCCCCCGCTCGCCGCAACTAGAGAAAGCCCGCGTGCAGCAACGAAGACCCAATGCAGCCATAAATAAATAAATAAATAAATAAAATTTAAATAAACAAACAAAGACCCTTCAAGACAAAAGAGAACCAAACTTCACACACACACACACACACACACACGCACGCACACACACAACCCGGTACCCAAAATGCCATCCATTAAAGAGAATTTTCTGCACTCACATTAGCAGATGCATATGAATTAGGAATCTTGTTAGTCACCCAAACTGCCAGCCCCATGCAGGAAATGAATAGACTTCAGTAGTCTTTATACTTTGCTCCTAGAAGAAGAAATCAAAATAAGAATGAAAACACTTCCTCTAATGGAAATCCCACCGAGGGGAAAGGGGGGTGCGTGGAAAGCATAATAAAACTGTAACATAACTTTCCAAACGGAATTAAATATGCTGAAGCTTTGAAGGGCATTAAAGGAACATCCTGAATGAAGAATTTTTTTAATTAACTAAGAGCAGAAATGAGCAAAAACAGGAAAGAATTAAGTAAGAGCTAATTGTGTTCAGGAAACAATTTGACTATTAGACTTTACTGATAAAGAAAAATTCTTCAGGGTCTCCAGGCAAAATGATCAAATCACTTTCAAGGGTGAGAGACATAAGCTGGCATCAAACTTCCAAGAGCAAACTACCAGGCAAGGCAAACAGAATTACACTCACAGCAGATGTGCACACACCACTTCAACAAAGGCAGGGCTAATGGACCCACTGCAGGTGAGGATAAAGAAGCCCTAAAAAATCTAGGACAGGTCTTGAGGGTTTAATATATAATTGTACTCTTGATAACAGAGAGTAAAACATGCACAAAATTGATTGGTCACAAAGAAAGCATCGATGAGTTCCACAAAGTAGAAATATTACAAACAACGTTCTCTGACCAAAACACAATAAAACTGGGACTTCCCTGGCAGTCCCGGGGTTAAGACTCTGTGCTTCCAATGCAGGGCATGTGGGTTTGATCCCTGGTCGGGGAACTAAGATCCCACATGCCGTGCAGCATGGCCAAAAAAAACCCCAAAAACATAACAAAATACAATAAAACTAGATTTTTTTTAACTTTCTATTTTAACAAATACTATTGAATGAAAGGAAAAATACAAACTGAAATTACAGGATTTATTTAAAATAAATATAATAAAAATACCATGTAATTCAGGGTCAGAGGAAACATCATAACCTTAAACACACCATTAAAAATAAAAGAATGAAACTAAATGCATTAAATTCCCAACTCTAAGAGCTAGACAAAGAACAAGATAAACCGTAGGATGTCACGAGGAAGGAAATAATAATGATAAAAGTGGGAAATAATAAATAGAGTATAGAGAACAGCAGATATAATTAATGAACCAAAGTCCTCATCCTTGGAAAAATGAACAGAATTTTTCTGTTAATTTGCAGAATTATTACCAAAATCATTAGTATTCTTTTTAAAAATAACAGAATTAACTAACATGAATAAGAAAAAATGGAGAGACCATAAATACATGAAGTAAGAAGTGACAAAAGGGTGGGAAATGACCTTTGGGACAGAAGAAAAAAGTGTTGCATCAACAGAAAGTACTTTGCTGACCTCTAAGCAAATCACTTTGAAGTCCTCAATGAAATGGATAATTTTACAGGAAAATTCAGTTTGCCAAAATTTACCCTATTAGACAAAGAGATAGATCTATAGATAGATAGTAGATAGATGATAGATAGGTAGATAGATAGATAGGTAGATAGATAGATAGATAGATAGATGATAGATAGATAGATAGATAGAGATAGATAAAAGAGAAGCTATGAGGAAGGACTAGATCAATGGATGGCAGAATGGTACCCACGCGTGAATAGACGGGACAGTGGAGCAGAGTAAAAGTTCAGAATGTAAAGGCTGCTTTAGACCTTCATCTTCCAAATCCAACTCTGGCTCTTCTCAGGATCACTTTTTATTAACTTCTTTTTTTTTTAACCATAGGTCGTATTTTCCTGTTTCTTTGTATGTGTAGTAACTTCTGTGCTAGACGTTACTGATGATGCATGGTAGAAGCCCTGGTCTCCATTATCACCCTCTGATTTGTGTCCCGCCCCAAGATCCTGTGCTAAAGCCCTCATGGCCCAGTGTGGCCTTTTAGGGGTGATAAGCTTAAGTGAGGTCATAAGGGTAGGACGCTGATCCAGTAGGGCTAGCGCCCTCAGAAGAGGGAAGGGCACCAAAGATCTATCTCCGCGTGTGTGCAGAGAAGAGGCCAGCGGGCGACGCAGCGGGAAGGCCACCGTCCACAAGCCAACAAGGGGGTCTCACCAGACACCGGCCCTCTCAGCAGCCTGATCTCAGGCTTCCAGCCTCCAGAAACCTGAGAAAGTAAACTCCTGTTGTTTCTGCACCACGCCCAGCAGGGTTCTGTGTTACGGAACCAAGCAGCCCAAGCCCAAGCAGACATCCTAGAACCTTCTATGGGGAAGTCCAGCTGAGGCAGACGACCTTGCTCCCTCGAGCTCTGGCCTGACAGATCTGGGGAAACGTGCAAGTATTCCCCAAGCACCTCGAATGCGTCAGAATTCGGTCTCCAAACATCTGCCCTGTGGGTCTGTTGGGACTCGGTTCAGGATTTGCTAAGGCGAGTCCCAGGTAGGTCCTCCCTCAGGGCTGGTCCTTACTCCTGCAGGGCTTCATGGTGGCTGGCTGGACACCTGAGGGTCAGCAGGGTCTCTCCTCTCTGGCTGGACCAGCACCCCAGCACCCCAGCCGTGCTTGGAACCCGGTCACGCTGCTCTGCACGTGGGTAGGGGGCTGACACCCGCCCACATTCTCTACCCTGCCCCAGCTTATGGAAGGGGGGGGGAAATCACACATCACAGCGCAGGTCCTGGGGTGAGAGAATGCAGGGTGTCCCCAGGCACTGACGAAGGCTGGGCTGACCTGCGGGTGCGAGCCAGTGCGGGGCCGGAGGGCAGCCATGGCCGAGGGCCTTAGACCCAATGCCCATGGATTTGAGTTCGGGGCAGTAGGGAGCCATGGGCGAAGGTAGACAGGCGCCGGCTGTGGTCACCTTTCATTTGAGAGGAGCTCTGCTCAGGGAGCCCAGCCTGGGGCTGCCTCTGGCTCTCAGGGACCAGAGAAGACCCTAGGAGTGTGGCAGACGGCGCCCTGTCCCCCTACCCCCGCACCGCCCCCAGGGCAGCCTGGCCTGCAGCTGACTGAGCCCCCTGCAGGGGGACATCCAGCCAGGGGTGGGACAGACGTGGTCACAGTAAACCCAGGCCACCTGGGAGTTGGGTTTGCTGTCCTTTTTAGGGCAGCCACAGAAAACACACCCCGCCACCCCCACCTGTCACCCCTCGGCCCCAGGAAAGACTCGGGGCAGTGGGTTTGGCAGTAGAGTTTATTCAGAGCAGGTGCAGGCGGGCCCCTCAGAGCTGGGCGGCCAGGGGAGGCCGGGTGGGCGGGGCTCCGAGTATCCCGGATGGGGGCGGGGGCTCCTCTAGATCAGCTCCTGTGACACGGAAGGCCAGGGCCTCAGGGCGCCGCCCGGCCTCCGAGGACCCCGGGGGGCAGCGGTTGGAGCCACGGCCAGGGGTGGGTGTCCTAGCTGTGTGGCCTGGGCCTCAGTTTCTCTACCTGCAAAGCGGGGTAACAGTCCCAACCTCTCGGGGTCGTTGAGACAGACGGGGTCGTGCAGCTGATGTGTTAGCACAGTGGGGGACCCGGGGAGCCCGAGAAGGGACCCACAGGGCCTGTGCCTACCCCACCCACCCCCGGCAGGACCCTGCTGGATGGAAACGGGGGACGAGGGCCAGCCTCCTCCCCTCCCCCGTCCAGCCCTGCCCTACCCCTCCAGCCTCCAGGGTCCCCTCCTGGCAGCCTGATGTCACCACCCCGGAGGCCCAGGAACTAGAGCGAGCCGGGGCTCCCCTCAGGCCCGGACTCGGGTGGGGCTCAGACCGGGGCAACGGCTTACCTCCCGGTAGGACGGGACAGCGTGAGGGGCTGCAGGACAGGTGCCCGGACCGCACTCTCAGCCCAGCCTCTGTGACCAGAGGAGGAACTGGCCCAGAACAGACAGCTGACGGCCTCGACCCCCAGGCAGCCCCTCACGGCTCGGCCCGCTGTCTGGACCTCGGCTCTGTCTGCCCCAGACAGCCCCACCGCCCCTCGGACCCCAGACTCCTCTTCCAGGCGTGATGGGAAGGCCTGGTGGGCGGAGCCCCAGCCTCAGAGTGGGGGCAGGACCTCACCACCTAGGGCAGCAAGTTCACGCGGGTCACTGTGGAGAAGAGAAGACGGTGACGCGGGGAGATGGGTGCCAGGAGAGAGGCCTGCCCGGGGCCCGGACACTCACGGTCCTTGGAGAGCAGCTGCACGTCCACCGCTGACAGCCTGTGCTCCAGGGCCTTTACAAGGAACCTGTCCATGGCTTTTTCGTTGTGTTCCACCATCCGGCCTGCGAGGAAGGGTTGCCACTGGCTGGGGGGGCACAGGCGGAGACTGGAGTCACAGACACCCTCCCTGCCCTGTCCTGTGCCCCTTCCTGCCCTACCCCATCCCCCTCCCTGTCCTGTCCCTTTCCCTGCCTGTCCCGCCCATCCCATCCACCTCCGAGCCCTCTCCTGCCCCCTCTCTGGGCTGGGACAGGGCAGAGGTAAAGATTCCCCCCGTGGGCTCACTATAAAGTTTCAGGACACTGTGGGCCTTCCCTCCTTTGCGGAAGACAACGTTCATGATGGCATACGTCTTGCAGTCCGTGGCCACCACAGTGACCTCTTTGCCTCCTGGGAAATGAACCAAACACAGGCCTGCCAGGCTCTGGGTGGGGACCTCCCACGGGCCACGCCCCTGGGCGCACCCCCGCCTCGTGAAGGACACACACACACGGTGGGCAGGGAACCCCGCTGACCAGGACAGGGAGACGCCCGATCAACATTGTCAGGGATTTCAGAGAGGAGGTCCTGGCAGCTGAGGCCAGAGGCTGGGGGCTGGGGACGGCGGCTGGGGGGCTTCCATGCGGGCTTTGCACTGAGCCTCGCGCCGAGGGCTCCGGGCCGGGTGACCAGGAGCGCCCCACGGAGGCCGGGTCCCCACGGGAAGACCCTCGGCGCCCGGTGTGGCAGAGCAAGGGCCGCATGTGGCGGGACACAGCGTCCCCACCCGGTCCAGTCCACAGGGAAGGCACGGCTGGAGGACCCCAGCCTGCTGGGCACCACGCTGACCTCCAGGCTGAGCGGAGTGAGGGCAGGGAGCGAGGACGGGGCCCCCGCAGGCAGCTCGCCTTACCAGACTCCATAGGAAGCTTGAACTTCCCGGGGGCGTCCCCCTTCCCAGCCTGGCTCTTCTCCTTCACACAGCGGCTCACACTGCAAAGAGCAGACACCTGCCAGCCCAGCAGCCTCCAGCCCCGCCACGCCATTGCTCTGGGCCAGGGGCAGCCCCGAGGCCACCCGGGAGCCCCCAGCCACCCGGCCGGGCAGGAGGAGACTGCCCTCTGGGAACAAACTTCTCCTGCAGCGAAAGTGTGCCCACCTCTGAGGCTCAGACTAGGGGTCCTCGGAGGGGCCAGAGACACCTCCCCAGCCCGTACACGTGCTAGGGGAGGTGGCCAGGCCGGGGGCGTGCGAGCCTGCAGGCAGCATGGGCTCGTCCACAGTGCCTGGGCTGGGGCAGCCTCGCGGGGACGCCCCGACACCCGGCAGGGAGGGGTCCCGGGCGGTGGGGCTAGAGGCCGAGCCCCAGCCCGCACTGGCCCTGAGGCTGCAGGTCACCTCATCAACCGTCTTAGAGAATGACGGCCCCGGCACTCCTGCTCTGCTCTGCGGACCCCTCGTCTGGGAAGGGTTGTACCCCCAGTGTCCTTCTACCCAAAACCCACCCTCATCCCAGCGGGGTGACCGCGTGGCACAGGGGAGGGAGGCGCCACCCACTGGTCAGACACGGAGGTCAGGGCCAGGTGGGGCCCCTCCTGCTCCACCATTACGGCCCCATCTTCTTCGTCCGGGGCGAGCCCTGGGGCTCCAGGTTGGGAGCAAAGGCAATCTCGAACCAGATACCTGAAAACTGGGGGGACGGAGAGCTGGAGGGGGGCTGCCCCGGGAGAGCCGCAGCCAGGATCAAGGGCCACCCCCGACCACAGAGCAGGACAGTGGTCTGGGAAATTCCAGGCCCCGCACGCTGTGGAGCTGGCAGGGGCTCTAGAGGCAGCAGGTCCTGCAGGGTCTCCCAGGCACGCCGGGGCGGGCCTGTCCCCCACGGCAGGCGCCCTGACCCGGCCACCTGGGCAAAGTCGAAGTCCTTCAGGCTCAAGTCCTCCACACCGGCTGCCAGCGCCACGAACAGCCCCAGCAGGGCTGCGAGCACCTCGCCCCTCATGTCTGGGAGGCGGGGGCTGGGGCCAGCTCCCCAAAGCCGCAGGACACGGGCCTCGGCACCAGTCCAGGCTTATACCCTTCCAGCTGGACCCACCCACGGGGCACGGGTGTCACCCAGGCTCCCTCCTGTGTTCATTCGCCTGATCCGCTCGCCTGCAGGCTGGGCCCCAGGCCGCCCAGGTGCTCAGACCACGTCCCGTGGCCAGAGGGGCCTCCAGGGCCCCCAGGCTCCAGGGTGAGGGGATGGGGACATGAAAGGGCACAAGGTGCCCTGGGAAGCACTTTGGGAATGTGTGCTGAGGGAGTTCGGCGGGCAGGGCCCCTCACAGCACCAGGACCCAGCAGCTGCCCAGAAGGCTCCAGCAGGAGCCCTCAGCAGCACCCAGGTGGCTGGCTTGGGGCGCAGTACACAGCCCACCTGGGAGCCCCGGGCATGCTCAGGACGTGGGCGCGTACCCCCCAGGGCCTGCCAGCTGAGCAGGCACAGGCCCAGTCAGCGGGGCAGGACCAAGGACATGGGTGCCCACGCGACGCTGACTCTGTGTAGCCCAGCCCACCCCGGGCTGCGGGCAGCGAGGAGCGGGCCAGGATGTCCTGACGCCTCCAGCCCTGCTGGCCGACTGAGTCCTTTGAAGAAGCCACACGCTCAGCGATTGGCCAATCAGCAGCAACCTGCCGACCAGACAGCGGCCAAAGGCAGCCCCACCTGCTGGTACCCGCTTTTCACCCACAGGATCGTTCCCCCAGGCGAGGACAGCATCTCCCCATCTTACGGGTGAAGAGCTTCACGGGCAGAGGGCGGAAGGCACTCGCCCGAGTCCACGCAGCAGACACGCGGCGGCTCTTGTAATCCCAGCTGCCCTCTTTGCTCTTGACCCCACCCCACCTCCAAGT
Source organism: Balaenoptera acutorostrata (assembly GCF_949987535.1). Lineage (NCBI taxonomy): Eukaryota > Metazoa > Chordata > Mammalia > Artiodactyla > Balaenopteridae > Balaenoptera > Balaenoptera acutorostrata. The sequence goes on from NC_080069.1 coordinate 124,720,430, forward strand.
GCCACAGCCATCCTCACAGGCAGACAGGCCGGGTGAGGGCTTCCCAGCACACAGCAGACAGTAGCCAAGTCAGAGGGGTGGGGGAGAGACAGAGGAACAGAGACAGAGAGAGAGATAGACACAGAGAGGCAGAGACAGACCGAGAGAGAATACGAGGGCGGCAGGGTGGGAGAGATGCACACGGAATGCGGAAATGACTCCTGAGGTCCCTGCTCCAAGGAGAGCTGAGCGGTTGTGCCCCTGCAGATGGAGCAGGGCCTCACGGTGCTCGACTCACCCCACCTCCTCATGGCAGAAGCTCCAGGGCAGCTGGTTTCACCTCTGTTGACCCCGCCACCTCCACCTGTCACCCCTCGGCCCCAGGAAAGACTCGGGGCAGCGGGTTTGGCAGTAGAGTTTATTCAGAGCAGGTGCAGGCGGGCCCCCCAGAGCTGGGCGGCCAGGGGAGGCTGGGTGGGCGGGGCTCCAAGCATCCCGGATCGGGACGGGGGCTCCTCTAGATCAGCTCCTGTGACACGGAAGGCCAGGGCCTCAGGGCGCCGCCCGGCCTCCGAGGACCCCGGGGGGCAGCGGTTGGAGCCACGGCCAGGGGTGGGTGTCCTAGCTGTGTGGCCTGGGCCTCAGTTTCTCTACCTGCAAAGTGGGGTAATAGTCCCAACCTCTCGGGGCCGTTGAGACAGACGGGGTCGTGCAGCTGACGTGTTAGCACAGTGGGGGACCCGGGGAGCCCGAGAAGGGGCCCACAGGGCCTGCGCCCACCCCACCGCCCCCAGCAGGACTCTGCTGGATGGAAACGGGGGACGAGGGCCAGCCTCCTCCCCTCCCCGGCCCAGCCCTGCCCTCCCCCCCGCCCCAGCCTCCAGGGTCCTCTTCTGGCAGCCTGGTGTCACCACCCCGGAGGCCCAGGGGCTCCCCTCAGGCCGGGACTCAGGCGGGGCTCAGCGCAGACCGGGGCAAAGGCTCGCCTCCTTCAGGAGCTTGGCACACCTCCCTGTGGGACGGGACAGTGTGAGGAGCTGCGGGACAGGTGCCCGGACCCCACCCTGGGGGCCCCTAGCCCAGCACCCACCCCAAGGTCTGGGGCTCACCGTGCCGGGCCACTAGGTACAGCCCCGTGTCTGCGGTCAACTCCCGGAACTTCCAGAAGCCTGGTTCATACTCGCCCTCAAGGCTCCGAGCTGTGGGAGCACAGGGGCCTGGGCTGGGCGGTCCCCAGGAGGACCACAGCGGCCCCGCACCCCCCAGGGGCAGCTTACTGAAATACTTGAGCACGTGGAACTCCTTGTCCCGCCAGTGGAGGGACACCCTCAGGATGGCGAACTGTTCGTAGTCTGTGTCTATCACCTGGATCTCCCTGTGGCCTGTGCAAGTGGGAGAGACAGGCCTGGGCGGACCGGGCACCCTCGGGGTGGGCGGACCTCAGAGGCCAGGGTTGGCAGGGCCGGACTCCATCCTCTCCCCACCCAGCCGGGACCCTCTCGGGATGCCAGGGTTGGGTAGGGGAGGACTAGAGCGGCCCTGGCAGGATGACCAGTCTCTTGATGGGAGAACGGGCGTGTGGGGCACGAGGAGGAGGGCAGGGAACAGCATGAGGAACAGCATGGCCAAGCATAGCCGGTGCGCAGGGCCAGAGGGCTGTGAGTGCCGCAACAAGGAAACGGCTCTTACCAGGAAAAACAAATCTCCCCGAAACATTTACTTCTGAGCTCACTATTTGTTCAGTCTCACAACTTCCTGAGCTGAGAGGCAGGAAAGTGCTCATTAGGAAAACGCCAGCCCGCATTCCTTCTGCTGGGCACACTTCCAGGGCGGGGGGTGTTGGGGGGGGTGGGTGCGTGTCTTCAGGAAGGGCTCTGGCAGTGTGTCTGTCCCCAGGAGAGCCTGGAGCAGGACAAGGAGGGCAGAGGCACAGGATAGGACCGTGCCAGACTCTCACCCAAGGATTCTGTGACCTCCAGAGAGCCACCTACCCCTAAGTGCATTTTCCTTTCTTGTAAACCGATGGGGCTTCATTAAGACCCCGTGCTTTTATTTGGGAGAAGATGCAGCTCTAGGAGCCTGGGGGTCTGGTCTCAGGGGAGGGTCAAGATAGACACAGGGAGGGCTGGTCCACCCAAGTGACAATAAAGTCCGCATCCACAGCTGCAGCCGGTGCAGCCGGGCTATGCCCCGGCCGCTTACCTATTATACGCAGCCTTCACGGTCAGCTCCTCCCCACTCAAGGTCAGGAACAAGGCCTCCAGCCTCTTTGGGGTCTGCAGTGCCAGGTTTTGGCTGGAGGCCACCCCAACTTCCCGCCAGAACCCTGCAATCTAGAGAAAGGGGCCAGAGCCAAGCCCGTCTCGGGCAGACGGACAGAGACCCCACCCCTGGGCCCCAGGAGGCAGACCCCTCTCCCGGGACCTCCCAGGCAGGGATCTGGCAGACTCTGAAGCAGCAAGTCGTCGGCCTTCTGAGGGGTCCCTTGGGGGGCGACAGGGCGAGCCCCTCCCCGCACAGGCCTGCCTGCAGTTGCCACAGGGCTGGATCTCAGTCCCCAAGGGGAACCAGCCTCGCTGCCGCCTGTCCTCGGGGACGGGACGCCAGGGGCACTGGTGGTTAGAGCCTGAGAGACGGGGGCTGGAGAGGGCCAGCCGAATGTGACAGCCGCCGGGGAGCGCTGGCCAGCAGCCCTGCCCCCGCGGAAGAGGCCCCGCTCTGCCCGACCAGGCTGGGGGACCGAGCGCCTGCCGCAGAAACGGCCACCCGGAGCCCAGACCTTCCATCTGAAACTTTTGAAAACTGATCATTTTTGCAAGAGAAACGAATCCGTGTCCGACATTTGTCACTTCTGAGCCTGCTGACGTGCTCCTGGCCCAGCAGCCGACACAGAGCCGGCGAAGAAGGAACTTGGGCAAAGAAGCATCGGGTTGGAAACCAAAGCCCGCGGCCGAGGTCTCCACACCAGGAAAGCCTCCTCTGGCTCCTACACTGTGTGGGGTCAGAGGGTACAGGCGGGACCCCACACCCTGGAGACCCCAGAGGACCAGCCGGCAGGGCTGAGGACACAGGCCTGCCCACAGGAGGCCCTGAGGGAGGGCGCCGCCCCTGCCTGGCCCTGGGCACTTGCCTCACACCCACTCGCTAGGAGAGGGGATACTCCGCCACCTGCCCTCACGGGGCTGGCCTGGGTGAGTCCTGGGGCCCCGATGCAGCTGTCCAGCATCAGCTGGGGCGGAGGGGGGGCCTGGAGTAGCTGCACACGTGGGCCCCTCCCCGCCCCACCTCCTCCCGGGGCCCAGAAAGAAAGCCACCTTCTGCAGGTCCAGGTCCTGCGTGGTCATTTCCACCTGCAGCAGGATAATGCCCAGGACGGCGCTCAGCAGCCCGGCCTCCATCAAGGGTCTGTACTCCCCGCTCCTGTGGCCCCCGCACCCGGGTTTATATCAGGAGGGAGAGCTGGTGGGTGGTGCAATCACCCAAGAGTGTCCTCCGCGATCTTGGCCTCCAAATGCTCAGAGGGCGTGCATCCGGCCCCGTGACACCCACAGCCCCGGGGAGGGGCGGGGGGGGGGCAGGTGGCCTGGACTAGAGCAGCCAGCGCCACCCCCTGCCTGGCCTGGGGATGATGGTGGACACCGCGGCGGGGCCCGGCTGGGGGCCTGAGAGCAGGACAAGGCCCCCCCCAACCTGCACCGGGGCGACCCAGGACCACATCTCCCACCCCGAGGGCGCTGACAGTATGGATACACCAAGCCCAGACCCCCAGGGGCTCAGAGCTCCGCACGCACTCCCGGGCCCTCCTCCCAGGACACATGGTGGTTTTCAGGCTCTTTCTGATGGCTCTTGGGACAAGTGGGCGTACGCTCCACGGGCCTGGACCGCAGAGCCGAGTGGGGGGTTCCTCCCCCGGGTGGGGGAAACGATGGCGGGGGGTGCAAAGCTTGCGTGGGAAAGGTCGTTCCCTGCAGAGGGAGCAGCGCCTGAAAGGCACAGAGGCCCAGTGGGAGGGGAGGGCCCACGGGAGGTGGCAGTGGGGCGCAGTGGGATCGCACCAGCCCCGTGAGCCTCTGCAGGCGCCAGGGAGCCAGCAGCGGCTCTGCCTCCTTCTTGTGCCGGGGGCCTCTCCCACCCGGACAGGACCCACCCCACCCCATGCGTCCACACCGCACAGCGCAGTGGGGCCCACAGCCCAGAAGGCCGGCCCCGGGGACACCCTGTCCGGCTTGCGCTCCACGGGCCGTGAGCCGCCAGCGTCCACCTCCTCCCCTCCAGGCCCCAGGCCCCCGACCGTCCCCAAAGCGTTTCTCCTGGGCTCAGGACCAGATGACAAGCACGTCAAGGTGAAGATGGAGTCAGGCTTCCTGGGCACCAGCTCCGGCCCTCCAGCCGTGTAACCCCGGGCGAGCTGCTCTGCCTCAGTTTCCCCACCCGTCATGACGGTGAAGCAGAGCAGCAGGGGTCAGGTGCCCAAGAGGGGTTCCAGGGCGCCCAAAGCAACCACTACCCAGATCAGCACCCCTGGTCCCTGGCCGGTGGGGGGTAGCCTTCCCACCTTCAAGGCCAAAAAAGCCCACCCGGGAACGGCTCCAGGCTTGGTCAGCTCAAAGGGGAGGCCTGCTCACCAGTGGCAGCTTGACTGGCCAGCTTGACCCCGGACGCAGCATTACCTCCAACAAAGCCTGTGGGGTTGGGTCACAGGTATGGGGGTCAAGCTAGAACAGGGCAGCTCAGAGACCAGGGGAACCATCCAACAAGCAGGAGCAGCAGGGGCCCCCGAGGAGGCTGAGCGCCGGCTGACCCAGCCCCAGGCTGAGCCCAGAACCGGGCTGAGGAGCCAGGGCCCCCCGGGGGGCTCGGCCAGGCAGGAGAGGGAGGGCAGGAAGCATAGGGGACACCCACTGTCTCGGGGTGGCCAGGGCCAGGATGAGGACAGATGCACTCAGGGCTAATGGCTTCCAGCTCCGGCCCCGCGAGGGCTGCAAGACGCCAGCGAGCAATGAAGCGGGACGTCCAGCGCCCTCCTGCCCCACCCCAGGCCTGGCCCTTTGAAGTGTGTGCACCGGACAGAACTGAACGCTCTGAGCTCCACTGGGCACGACGTCAGGGGCGGGAGCGGCAACGGTCTCCGGGCGGGGGGTTCCCCTGGTCCCACACCTCGTGGGGGGGGCGGTCAGCACATAGCCCAGGCCCTGGAACCTGGCCGCCGGGCCTGGATCCCAGCCTGGCCTCTTGCTGGGCAAGTGGCCGTCCTCTCTGTGCCTCAGTTTCCTCATCTGGGCCCAGGGGTCCATCGAGGAGCGCTCAGGTGGGGCTGGAGGGCGGGGCTCGGACTGCACTGGCCATGACCGTGACCCATTCCCAAGCCTCACAGAGGTTCACATGACTTGCCCAAGGCCACGGTCACACCAATACCAAGAGGGAAACCCCAACAAGCGCCACCCCGCAGCCCCCCTGCCTCCGGGCCTGTGGAGGGGAATCTGTGCACCTCGAGGAGAGCCAGCCGCAGGGCTGGGCTGCACAGGGCACCTCGGTTTCCCCACAGGTGCCATGAACCCACAGGGGCTGGGCGGGGGCACCGGATGCTGCCTGTGGTTGCGGCCCCCACAGGTGCCACCCTTGGCTGGCGCCTCCTGCCCTCAGCCAGGAGCCCAGCAGCCAGAGTCCCCGTCCTCAGCCCCCGAGCCTCCCTGCCTCAGTGGCCCCAGGAGCCCGGGTCAAAGCAGGGCCCGCTGTGCCCTCCCTGACGGTCTCTCCGAAGAAGCGAGGGGCCTCAAAACTGCAGAATCTGTTTATTGAGTGGAAGCGGGGAGGCCCAAGGAGCTGCCCGCGGAGCACAGGGGATGGGGAGGTGCGGGGGCCAGGAGGGCCTTGGGTCCAGACGACTCCGGGTGACAAGGCCTGTTGCTCCGGCTCACCCTGCACAGACAGGAAAGGTCTGGTCACTCCTGGAACACCCCGAGCTGCCCCCCTCACGCAGCAGGGCCCCCCAATTTGCTCATCACCAGAAAGGCCAGTGCGAGTGGATCCTGCCGCCAAAACTTCTGCAAATGTGGAAACGCACCCCCAGTGCCGCCCCCGCCCCCCAAGGGCCCAGGCTGGAGGCCGCCCAAGCACCAGCGCTGCCCCTGCCCCGGGCTCCTGGGGACCCAGCCACTCTCCCCAGGGCCTCGCTCACTCCCTAGTTAGCAGTGAGGGGCTGGCGTGGCAAGAAAGCCCCAGAATGGCCACTAAACCATGCCGGACTCCACAGACTCAGCACCTGAGAGGCGGTCCACATGGGGCACTTTACTCCGAAAGCTGCTTTTTCTAAGATAATTCTGGAGGGTGGGGCACAGAGCAGGAAGACAGGTTCACACTTTCCGCAGCTAGAACCTTCCTGAGGGTGATGTGACACGATCCCTAATCGCCCTCCTCCCACCCAGTAACATTGCTGAAACAAGCTCTCATGTGACAGGACACAGGGCTGGGATCCTGGGCAGCGTCATCCAGACCCGTGGAAAGACGCAGCAGCCCCGGCGTCCCCAGCACAGCACTGGGTAAACCCAGCCCGGCCAGGAGAGCAGAATGCGGTGAAGGCCTGTGAAGGCCGGAGGGACACTGCCCGCGGGCCACTCAGGAAGCCCCCACTGAGCGACATCTAATCCTGCCAGGAGAGGCTGCAGGGGCGCCTCCCAATGCTGGCGACTGTCACGTCGCGTCCGTTATTTATTGTTTTACATAGGTTCCCAAATTCTTCACGATGAACACGGGTGAGGGGCCCGATGGTTTCCTGGTGTCCACTTTGGGAGAAGGTGTCCCCAAGAGCCCACCTGCATCCGTGTCCCAAGGGCTCCCGGGGACCCAGCCCTGTGATGGCAGCAACCCAGAAGGCTGCCTCATGGGACCCTCAGGAAGCGAACGAGGACAGGGGATTCCAAGGCAGGACCCAGTGTCCCAGGGGTAAGCCAGGGGCTACGGGGACACAGAATGTACTGGGTTGGACCGTGTACCCCCAAATTCAAGTCCACTTGGAACTCTGAAAGTGATCTTATTTGGAAATAAGGTCTTTGCAGATGTAATTAGTTCAGGATCTCGAGATGAGATAACCCTAGATTTAGGGTGGGCCCTACATCCAATGACTGATGTCCTTATAAGAAGAGGGAAATCTGGCCAGGTAACAACGGACGCAGAGGTGGGAGTGATGGGTCTACAGGTCAAGGAACACCAAGGATTACCAGCACCACTAGAAGCTAGAAGAGGCCGGGATTCTCCCCTACGGCCTCCAGACAGAACCAGCCCTGCCCACAACTTGATTCTGGACCTCTGGCCTCTAGACTGTGAGAGAGTAAATTTCTGCTGTTTTAAGCCACACAGTTTGTGGTAGTTTGTTATGGCAGCCCTAGGTAATCAGGAGAGGCTCCCTGGAAGAGGCGATGTGTCAGCTGAGGCCTGGAGCACACAGGTGAGTGCCCAGGCAGAACAATGGATGTTGGCGGGAATCTGCACCTGCAGACCTCAGAAGGTGAGAGGGCAGGAGGCATGGCGAGAAGGGGCAGCCCACACGCACAGGCCCTGGAGAACAGCAGGGAGGAGTTACCCTGGCCCCCACCTGGGAAGGGCCATGGTGGGTCTCCCGAGCTGTCAGGGTGCTTCCTTGCCCCCGAGGAGCAGGCATCTGTAGAAAGGCAGAGGGTCTGTGAGAGGCTGGGCTGGCTGGAACTGCCCACTTGCTCCTGGGACCTGCCCGGGACAGCCCCCCACAGAGCGTGGGGCCCCCGGCCCCCGACTGCCCCAAACATCTCCCTCATGCGTGTTACGGGGAAGGGCGGGGTGTGAAGAAGAGTGGCTGGAACGGCTGCCAACCCATCCTTAGAAGAGAAGGCCACCTCCTGCCTGTACCTCCCAGGACTCCGGAAAGGGGGCGGGGCAGGGCTTGGTGGGGCGGGGTTTCCCACAGGGCGGGGCTCGGCGGTACCTGACTTGGGCAGCGTGACCACCATGTCATCTGGCAGCCCCACCGTCGGGTAGAAGTCCTGGAAGGCCTTCAAGGCCTGGGGGCTCGCTTCCTGGGTCCGGCCTGGGGCAGAACAGGGGTCCCTGTGAACCCCTGTGGCTCACAGAGGTGAGAGAGAAGGGCAGATGAGGGTCTCCTGGCCTCACTGCACTTTACTGAAGGCTGACAACAGGTCCGCCACCCGAGGTTGGGCAGGTTGTGCACTGCATGAAAGTGCCTGCCTGGCCGAGGGACCAGCAGGGACGGGCAGCTGCCCAGAGGAGTGCCCTTTCCTAATGCACACAGCGGCATCTGGGAGGTTGGGGCGGCCTCACTGTTCTCCGGGACCAGGTTCCCCTGGGCCCACCCCCTTCAGGCATCCTTACCTGCAGCCCTCACCCCAGCCTCTCTCCTTGGGGAGCCCCCCCGGTTCACTCTACCAAGCCCCCCAGAAATGAAAGCAAAATAGTATCTCAGCCCCCGCTCAGGGTGTGAGGCAGTGGGCCAAACAGGGGAGAGTGGGTCCCCAGCCAGAGGGAGGCATGAGCTTTGGCCTGAGTGCCCAGCCCTCAGAGGCCCCTCCAGTCAATCCCTACCCAACCAATGTGCTGTGGGTTTCGACCACCCCCACCTTGACCTGGTCCGTGCAGGCCCAGACCTGGGAGTGTGTGATGAGTGGGGGCAGGAGAAGAGATGCGGACAGGGCCTGAAAAGGCAGCCAGGTGGGGAGGGGCTGAGGGAGGGGAGGGGCAGGAGATGGGGGGCGTGGGGGAGGGTCCCGGGTAGAAGGATGGCCCCATGTCACCCCATGGAGAAGGGGGTGGAGGGCACCTACTCGGGACTCAGAAGTGCCCCTGGCAGCCCTCCCTCAGGTACTTGGCACCCATCTGGTTACAGCCTTCAGCCCTGCGGGTGCACAGCCGGGCTCACTCTCGGCCCCGCCCTCCCGACACTCCTGGAGCGCCCCCTAACCCTCACCGCACTCACCAGGGAGCTCCACATGGACGTTGAGGCTGCCCTCCGCCGTGGCCTTGACGTTGCTGGTGGACATCAGCAGGTGGTCCTTCGTGTCCCTGAAGACCCTGCAGTCAGAGCCCATGGGGACCACGTACCAGAGGCCTGAGAACTGCAAGACAGCTCAGTGACCCCAGGCCTGATCCTCCGGGCACCGGGACCCTGGGCCACAAGGACGCAGATTTGTCTGAAGCCACACAGCCGGGGATCTCCGGAGTGTCCATCTCTTGGGTGTGGGTCCCTGCTCTCCCACTCACCTGGGGCAGGTCTCATGGCCACTGTGAGCCTCAGTTCTCCCAACCGTTGAAGTGGGTCGGTAATTACCCACACACGTGGTTGTTTCAGGATTAAATGGAGAGGGGCTCTGAAGGGTGTGTGGGCCCAAGGCACCAAACAAGTGCTCCATGGAAGGCAGTAGGTACTATTATCACGTCGTCGCTATTGTTTCCAGTGAGGGCTCAGCCCGGACCCCCACCCGCGTGGCACAGCTCGGAGGCCTCCGATACCTTTTTGGCATCAAAATCTGGCTGTGCCAGGACCTCAGCCTGTGCCGAGGTCGCTCAGAGCAGCGCCAGGACGCAGCTCAGCAGGGGGGGCCTCCATCCCCAGGCCAGTCCTCTGGCCCCTGGCGCCCGCCGGCCCAGCTTGGCAGCCCAGCCCGGCAATGGGGCTCGGCCGACGCGCAGCTTGGGGAGCGAAAGGCACCTTGTCCCCGGAAACTCCAGGCGCTCTTTGCTCACTGTCTGGCACGATCGCTCGAGTGTCCGCACCTGCTCCGAGAGTCGTTTCCTGGAGGCTCCAGAGAGCCTGGCCCTCACCTGGCTCGTGTCCCGGCCACCTCCGTGACCGCGGCTCAGCCGGTCGGGTTGCCCCCACCAGCGAGCTCCCCTCAGAGCCCCCAGAGTCCCCACCTCTCGCCTCGTCGCACGGGGGTGGAGCCACCATTGGCCAGGCCTCCGGACCTCGTCTTGGGGTGACAGAGGTGACATCAGAGGCCTGGGCACCCCTCACTTCCAGACCCCCAGCTGGGCCTCCAGCAGCCCAAGAGGAGGGTGGGTCTGGGCTGCCACTTAGGGTGGATTAGGGTGTCCGGCCACCTTATCCCTGGCTGCACAAGCGTGTGGACCAGAGTGTCGCCCGGCTGGCTCCACGGGCTGCAGGCGGCTCGAGCTGCCGAGGCCTCTCCAGGTGACCCCTCATGTCCACTCAGACAGAGGCCCCAGAGACACTCTGAGGAACAGCGTGTGACCTCGGGACACACCACCCAGAGGCCTTGGGTCAGAGGCAGCGGTGCCCAGGGAAGGCCAGCACTGCGCTCTGGAGTGGAAGTGGGTTCAGAGTCAGAGGAAGACCCCACCGGCCAGCGGGGAGGGAGGCGCAGAGCCGAGGGCTCCCGCTTGCAGCCTCCGCTGGGTTTCAGGCCACGCCAGCTCTCGGTCAGGTCCCAGAGTCATTGGACAGAATGCAGTGAAAGCCTTCCCGTGAAAATATTTACAAAACACACATCTATCTGATAAAGGACTTAAATCCTGAACATGTAGAGAACTCTCAAGACTCAATTTAAGAAAAAATTTTTTTTAAAAAACAGACAAAAGATTTGAAAAGATTCCCAGACAGAAAGCAAGCCCACGCAGAGAGGCTCACAGGCGTTTGTCCTAAGGAGACGCAGCTACACACCAGCAGGATGGCGATTCTGTTTCTAAATCAAGGCTGTCACCACTGGGATGGGGAAAACGAGAGGGTGCAACACCCTGGGAAATGGTTTAGCAGATTCTTATGAAGGTAAACATTCATTACCATACGGTTCGACACTCACACGCCTAGGTATTTACCCAAGAGAAATGAGACACACACAAAACCTGCCGGTGGCTGGTCATGTGATTTTACTGACAATCCCTAAAAAATGGAAATGACCAAATACCGTTCGTTTGGGGTCCGGACGAACAACCTGCAGACCCCTCCGGGGACCCCTCTGAGCCTCAGAGGTGCAGGGCAGCCTCCCAGGCTGTGGAGAACCTGCCACCGGTGTGTCCCCGGCCGTGGTTTGGGGACTCTCCATCACGAGTCTTCGATGCCCGGTCGTCTCCTGGCCTCCCCACTCACCCTCACCCCCCAAGTCCACCCTCCACAAAGTGGTCGGAGCAAAGCCTGTAAAGCATCGATCTGATGCGTCCCTGCTTGAGATGCTCCTGAGTCATCGTGGCCTGAGCACAGAACCCTCACGCAGCCCAGCCCTGTGCCCAGCCCTGTGCCCAGTCCAGCTCCCCAGCGGGCAGCCCAGCCCTGTGCCCAGCCCTGTGCCCAGCCCAGCTCCCCAGTGGGCAGCCCAGCCCTGTGCCCAGCCCAGCTCCCCAGCGGCCAACCCAGCCCTGTGCCCAGCCCAGCTCCCCAGCGGCCAGCCCAGCCCTGCGCCCAGCCCAGCCCTGTGCCCAGCCCAGCTCCCCAGCGGGCAGCCCAGGCCTGTGCCCAGCCCTGTGCCCAGCCCAGCTCCCCAGCAGGCAGCCCAGCCCTGTGCCCAGCCCAGCCCTGTGCCCAGCCCAGCTCCCCAGCGGCCAACCCAGCCCTGTGCCCAGCCCAGCTCCCCAGCAGCCAACCCAGCCCTGTGCCCAGCCCAGCTCCCCAGCAGCCAACCCAGCCCTGTGCCCAGCCCAGCTCCCCAGCGGGCAGCCCAGCCAGCCCCCGCCCCACCCCAGGCCTCTTGCTTGCACCCTCCCACCCAGCGGCCCTCTGGAGGTCCCTTCCACCCCCCTCACCGGAACCCCCTGCTCCCTGGGCTACTTTTCACCCTCTGCATCCTCCAAGCAGCCTTCCTCAAACCCCAGCCTTCACCTGCCGGTCGTTTTTCTGGCAGCTTTAGCATCATCCGAATTCTCTGCTGTGTTTATTTGTTGTCTGCTCTCCCGCACACACTGTAAACCCCGTGAAAACAGGAGCTGTACCAGCCTGCTGGCAGCCTGTTGGTATCTGTTTCCCCAGCCTGGAGCGCAGGGCCTGGCGGTGGAAGGGGCTAGTTAATGCTTGTGAATGAATAGAGAACAGGGGCCAAGTCGCTTTGGCCCGCAGGTCTGCTAAACTGGGATCTTCACAGCACACATTTGCTGCCGGGGCAGGGTTTGCGTGGCCACATCTGGCCTGCATGGTCCGTGGGTGCAGCTGGCACTGCAGGCCCAGAGAGCAGCGGGTCAGTGGGAGCCCCGCACCCCTCCCCGCAGTGCAGGGGCGCCGCTGCCAGGGCCTCCATCGCTTCCTGCCGGCCTCAGCTCCCTGGAGGAGACTAGGAGGAGGGCACAGGAGGCTTGCGGGGGCTCAGGACGTGGACGGGGGCACTGGCAGGAGAGGTGTGGGCAGTGGTCAGACCAGAGCTGGCAAGGCCCTGGGCCCAAGCACAGTAGGTGCGGTCCCAGCAATGGCCACAGGGCAGCAGCAAAGGGACCCTGCTTGCCGGGCTGGCAGAAGGGCTTACATGGGGCTTCGTGCCCGCTGGGCTGGGGAGGGGTCCCCGAGCAGGAAGGTCACCTTATATTGAAGTGGGGTCCGTTGCAGGGTTTCAAAGCTTCAAAACTGCTACCAATGAATGGATAAACAAACAGGGTCTATCCACACGTCAGAAAGTTGTCCATATGAGAAGGAACAGGATGAACCGTGAAGACAGGGTGCTGGGTGAGAGACCAGGCCCCAAAGGCCACGTGGTGTAGGAACCCCCCCTGTATGCAACGTGCAGAGAGGCAAGTGCATGGAGACAGAAAGGAGATTAGTGGTTACCAGGTCCTGGGGCAGTGGGGAGCAGCCGTTTAATGGGCACAGGCTCTCCCTTTGGGTCAAGGAAATGTTCTAGAGTTGATGGTGGTGATGGTTGCACAACTCTATGAATGCACTAAACCCCACTGAATTGTACACTTATATGGGTGAACTATACGGTCCCTGAATTAAATGTCAATAAGGCTGCTGGAAATAAAGCCCACTGCCAACTGCTATTCCACTTTTCATTGAGGACGGAAGTTGTGATGCTGCCAATGCCAAAGACTTAATTTCAGGAAAAAAAAAAAAGTACACGTGAAGCCGTCCACCCCACCCCACCCTGTTCCAGCTCAGGTCACAAGGGCCCGCAAAGCGGACAAACCCAGGGGCCAGGGCCTCAGGCACAGATAGCCCAGCAGGGGCAGGGGTGACTCCCCACACCCTCCATAGAAGAGGCCCAGGGCACCAGAGGGCAGGGGCTGAAGGACGACTGCCTAGGAGGCAGGAACCAGAGCCCCTCCCAGCACTCTTCGCTGGGGAGGTTGGACTGACAGGGTGGACGCCAGGCCAGGGAGGGCCCCTCAGGGCAAGAGCTGCACTCAGGGCCCTGGCAACGGTCACCCTGGTGCTGGCATAGGGGGTGAGCTGGGATTGACCTGGCTGCCCCGCGCCTCCCCGCTGCCCGCCCGCTCCCCTCCCCCTCCCCTCCCCTCCCCCTCCTCCTCCCCCTCCCCAGCAGCAGGCAGCCTGCTGTGAAGACTGGCGGGCGCTAGGGGGCGCTCCTGGGGGCTGAGCCTCGTGGGAAGCCGGTGGGGACGCCGCTGGTCGGAGCTCAGTGCCCCCCGCGTGGCCTCGGACCCAAGGCTCCCCTGGACGTTCCTGTTGGTTCCTGCTCAGCGCCTGGAGCGGCCCCAGTTCCCGCCACTCGGTTCTCCAGCCTCCCGCTAATCCGGGAGCCTGACATCCCTCCTGTGCCCCGCCCTGGCTCCAGTTGTCCAGGGCTGCCGTCGTCCCCCCAGGCCGGGCCCTGTCCCCCTGCCGTGCGGCCCAGCTCAAAGCCAGATGTCGGCTTCCTGGCACGCCTGGGCCACTTCTCGGTCCCAGCCCTCCGCCCTCAGAGGAGGACCTTCAGGCCGTGCCTCACTCCACCCTGCTGACCACGGAGGGACCCAACCTGAACGGACGGCGTCAAGGACCCCCGTCCCCTGCCCTGCTGGGCTCAGCCAGGGAGCCCGATGGGAGATGGGGAGGAGGGAGATCGAGGCCACCAAGTGCTGGCCGAGCCCCCCACCCTCAGGTCACTGGTCTCGCGGCTTGGGGAGCCTTATCCACACGGTTCTCCTCTGCATTCTGGATGCTGCCCTCCCCTCCACCCTTACGCCTGGGGACCGTCAGCTCTGCTGCTCTGGGCTCCCCTACGCCCCACCCATGTGTGGATAAATCGTTTCTTTGTAAACAAACTCCCCGCTTTCTCCTAATTAGAGTCTGCCTCCTTGTCCCTCCAGGAAATGGGTCAGGGCTGAACAGATGCTGGAAAAGCAACTTGTTCCAGGGATGACCCAAAAAATAAACCACATTATCATAAAGACACCAGTTCTCCCTGAATCATCATCTATACATTTTTTAGAATTCCAAGTTTTAAAAAATTTCAACCAGAAAAAAAAATTTTTTTCTAATTTCATATGAAAAAGTAAACATGGAATAAAAACTTTAAAAATTCTATAAAGGAAAAATAAACCCAGGCAACTAGTTCTACAAGACATGAAAACCTGTTATAAAATCATGAACAGTAAGAGCATGATTGTAAATAGAATAACAGAAGAATCTAGAAAAAATGGGAAGAGACATAAATGACAGGGGAATTCAGCATACGACGAAGGACATGTTTCCGTCTGTGGAGAAAAGCTTGAATACGCAGTCAACAAAACTGTCACCACTAGGGACCATTTAGAAAATACATACGTAGCTAGATCACCACCTCACTCCTTACATCAAAATAAATTCCAGATGGATCAGATTTCCACATAAAAATGAAATTTAACAGTGCTGGTAGGAAAAAAATTTTTTAATTTGGTATGGACCAAGTCTACGAAAATCAGAAAAGGTAAACCTGATAAAGATTAACCAGTTTTCTATAGGAATATTTAGAATTTCTTTTTTAATAACAAAAAAGATGAAAAACATAAAAGACCGATTACAACAGTGGAAATAAATGAAGACCACCCAAATGAGAACAGGTAGGCATCCCCTGTGGTTGTTTAGGGGGCATATTTGTCTTTCTCCAGTTGGTCCTGAGTTGAAGATGCGGACAGAAATTATTGTTCGTTATCGTTCAAGTCCTGGCCATTTGGGCCAATTGTCACAGGGCACGTGTCCAGCTGCCCGTGATTCTCGGAAGCACCTTGGGTGGGGTCGGGCAAGGTGCCTGCCCTCCTGTTGGAGAAGGGTCTTGGGGCACAGATGAGTGAAGCTGGCCAAGGTCGGGGAAGTGGTGTGTTTGCACATGACTTGGGTTCCATTTCTGTGGAGAAAAGCTGAGCTGTGAGGAATGGGAGGCCCAGCCAGGCAGGGGAGGGGTCATCTCTGCACCTCATTAGTGAGCAGGGCCCCTTGGTGGGGGTGGGATGTCCAGGTCTGGAGCCAGGGAGCTGCAGCATTCTCAGAGGCATGGGGTGGTTTCCCTCTGGACCCTCAGGCCTCTCCTTTATGTGAAAATTAATAAAGGGAACCCTCACTAAACTGCAGTCAGGAGGCCAGAACGGGGGGGCTCTCACACCCTACCATGCAGCCTCAATTGCAGACCCAGTAGGAAGGTTACTGCTTTCTACCCAGCAGGAGGAAGGAAGATTTTCTCCCAGCAACAGCCCAGCCAATGAGAGACCATCACAGTTCAGCCAATGAAAAGCCACCACACTGCGAACTCCCAGTTTCCTCCAACGGACACTTTGTTTAGAACAGCCCCTCTCAACTCCCCCTTCTCCTCTATAAAAGAGTTTCCTCTCCTTTGTTCTCTGCACTTGCTGTGGTTTGCCCTAGATTGCTTGTCCTGAATTGCAGTTCTTTACTGTTCCGGAATAAACCCATGTTGCTGTTTTATTAAGGTCAAGGGAGATTATTTTGAAATGTTGAGCCAGTATCTCTTTATTGGCTACATTGGGTTTTTTTTTAATTTTTTTTTGACATGAACCATTTTTAAAGTCTTTATTGAATTTGTTACAATATTACATCTGTTTTATGTTTTGGTTTTTTGGCCCTGAGGCATGTGGGATCTTAGCTCCCTGACCAGGGATCGAACCCGCACCCCCTGCATTGGAAGGTGAAGTCTTAACCACTGGACCTCCAGGGAAGTCCCAGGATACATCATTTTTACAAAAGTTTGACAGGAAAAAAAAAAAAAAAAAAAAGTTTGACAGGCAACAAAATGCAGAATTTAAAATATTCGTACAAAACAGAATTAAGAGTAACATGACAACTCTAAATTGTGTGATGGTTCCAAACATGGATCTTATGCCTGAAGGTGGCCAACTGAACAAATCAAAGGACCACAGACAGGCAGGTGAGACTTGCAACTATGCCTGATTCTATGCAGTTGAGTTTCCACTTTTTTTTTTTTTTTTTCTGGCCGTGCCACGTGTCTTGTGGGATCTTTTTTTTTTTTTTTTTTTTTAATTTATTTATTTTATTTATTTATTTTTGGCTGCGTTGGGTCTTTGTTGCTGTGTGCAGGCTTTCTCTAGTTGTGGCGAGCGGGGGCTACTCTTTGTTGCGGTGCGCGGGCTTCTCATTGCGGTGGCTTCTCTTGTTGCAGAGCACTTGCTCTAGGCGCGCGGGCTTCAGTAGTTGTGGCACGTGGGCTCAGTAGTTGTGGCTCGCGGGCTCTAGAGTGCAGGCTCAGTAGTTGTGGCACACGGGCTTAGTTGCTCCGTGGCATGTGGGATCTTCCCGGCTCAGGGCTCGAAATCATGTCCCCTGCATTGGCAGGTGGATTCTTAACAACTGCGCCACCAGGGAAGCCCTCTTGTGGGATCTTATTTCCCTGACTAGGGATTGAACCTGGGCTCCCTGGCAGTGAAAGCACTGAATCCTAACCACTGGACCACCAGGGAATTCCCGAGTTTCCACTTTTCTGGTCATCTTTCATTGGTACTTAACTCTGACCCAAGGGAACAAGGCTCTCCCCATGGAGGGAAATCTGCAGTCAAATACGCCTCCTGGAAGTTCCCACTTAGGCAGCCATGAAGGTTTAGTAAAGTGGATCAATGGGAGGCCTCCGTTTTGTTATGAGGAGGAAATAGAACAGTAAATACAGAAGGAGCACACTCAAACTGAAAGAATTACCTGAGTATGTTGGGAAGAAACAGCACAGAAATAAACGTGAAGCAATAGCTGATGAGCTCTGAAAAAAGAGCAAAACTTCAAAGATCTATTAAAAATAGTATTGTTATCTCCAAAGAACTGTTTGGAACCAATTATATTATGAAAAATACAGCCTGTAAGTTTACAAATTCAGAGAGTGTAGATAAGAACCCAGAGTCAGTTAATAGTTCAGATGAAATAAACACTGTGAATCCCGAACCGTCTAACGCTTCCCAAAAGGCAAGTAAAAGATTAATTTGTCACGGGATCATGATAAGGCTGTTTCCAAAAGGCCATAATCAAAAGAAGAGGTTTCCCCCTTTCACAAGGGTTTGGGAAATGTGGACAAGGGTGTTGTCTTCCCATGAAAGAGAGAGAGAAGTAGCAACAGTGAGAAAAGGGCGTACAGGCCTGGTCCAGACATCTTGGGAAAGCTGTCTGGTCAGATGTCACCTGCTTTAATTCCTGGAAATCTTTACTTTCAGGTCACCAGATGGTATGCAGCTCCAGTCGGGGGTTGGTGCTTTTTCAGATGTGACGCATGAATCCAAATGTCTGTTCCTTGGAGCTTGGTGGCACATGGATAGGTTAGCGATACCTGGGCGGGGCTTCTTCCTGAAGATGGAGCATTTGGCAGGAACGCTTCTGCAAGGTTCAGCCTGGCCTGAAATGTGTCGGTTGTGCCCTTTCCCTGAGAAGTGCAGAGGCCCAGGCCCCAGCCCGCTGACCTATTTGTAAGTCAAAAGAGCTGTTGAAGAAAATGGTAAACTTCAACAACTCAGTCCACCTTCAGATTATGGAGCCAAGAAGAAATGAATAGTACAAAAAGGGAATTTGGGAAAGGCAATGGTTTTTTTGGCTGCGTCGAGTCTTAGTTGCAGCACGCGGGATCTTTGTTGAGGCATGCAGGATCGTTTTTGTTGCGGAGCGTGGGCACTTCGTTGGGGCGCGTGGGCTTCTCTCTAGCTGTGGTGTGCAGGTTTTCTCTCTCTAGTTGTGGCCCATGGGCTCTGCAGTTTGCGGCATGCGAGCTCTGTAGTTGTGGCACGGGGGCTTAGTTGTCCTGCGGCATGTGGGATCTTAGTTCCCCGACCAGGGCTCAAACCCGCTTCCCCTGCGTTGGCAGGCGGATTCCTTACCACTGCCCACCAGGGAACTCCCAAGGCAATAGATTTTGAAGCAAAAGAATATTTCATATGTCAGTAGAATTTCCACACTGTCTCTTCAACACAAGAGAAGATGAAACGGCTTTCTGAGTTCATGTATTCTAAGACTTCCAAAGCTGATCTACAGGAGTCTGTAGGTGGCTTGCCTGAGAAACTAAATACTAAGATTATCAAAGCATCAGCCAAGGGTGGAAAATAGCTGCCAGTCAGTCCTAATGACTCTGTACTAAGATAGCATTGCACCCTCTGTTGAGGCTTGAAAGCCAATTTCCTCAAGTGACTTCAACAGTAAACTGTTGACCCACTTCGTGGTGATACTTCCAAAGACACACACTAACAAGTAGCAACTCTGGGTTTAACTGGAGTAGAAGTGAACCAGCCACACCTTGTCACAGAGGCAGTGGTGACTTCGGATCACACTGCACCTGGTGAAATCGCCCTGCCCCCCTCCAGCCCACCCTGAGGGCGCCCCAGGCACTTCTCTCCAGAGCCCTGGGAAGGAGCAGGCGCTGGCAACGGCTGCACCCTATGTCTCTTCATCACCCCACGTCTCCCCCCATCCCCCCATCGCCCACCCCCATCACTCACTTGCACAGGGAATGTCCCCGCCAGCGCCCACATTGGTGGTGGGGGACGTGCATTTTACTTCAGGAGCATCTGCACAGCTTTAATTTTTATATGGAATATACACTATTTTCATTAACAAGCAATAATAGATTTTTCTTTAGAGAAAGCATTTTTAACTACAACCTTGACCTCCCCACTGGGTTCCAGATTCACACATCCCAGTCTCCTGTCTCCAGACATCTCAGACCCGACAGAGCCCAAACCGCCTCCCAGCGTGCCCCACACCATCAGCTCCCCTCAGCCCCCACTGCTGTGCCCACCTGCGCTCAGGGCAAGCCCTGGAGGCCGGCCTGGGTCCCCTTCCTTCCTCACTGGCACCTCCAACCCAATGCCGAGGCCTGTTAGTGCAGCCTCCAAACACACCCCAAGAGCACCCTGACAGCACTCTTGCACCCCAGTAGCCCCCTATATCCTGAGAGCACGCTGCACCATGACAGCACCCCTGCCTGCTCCACTGCTGAAACACTCTCTAAACCTTAGCAGATGCACTCCTGGAAGGCTGGGCCCCCGCCGTGCAGGGACAGCGAGGTGTCCACTGAGCTGACATCCCTGGCTGTGCCTGGCTGTGTGCAATCAGAGGAACTGAAGTTCCCACCAGGCTTCAAGGCCCAGCCCAACCCTCGCCTCTCGCCCTCAGATCCAGCCACGTGGGCCTCCTGAAGCTTCTGCAAATAGGCCACGCTTAGTCCCACACAGCAGCTCAAGGTTGAGGGTCCTCTGCCTGACCCTCCCACGCGGGTCTCTCCTTGAGGGCGGGCGCGCACACACACACGTACACACAGGCCCTGGCCTCTCTCCATACCCTGACCCATTTTGTTTTCCTGACCTCCTCCCAGGTCTGTTTACCTGTCTGCTCTATGAGGGCTAGGAGCTCTGACTCCTCCGTGGGACCCCCAACTCCTAGCACAGAACTGGCACCAAGTACGCGCTTACGGTATTTTTGGAATTAACTCGCTATATCATCTTCGGATACACTATTCCGTGGTCGTTTTCAGTAGATGTAATCCCGTAAGTAAAGCCCCACCCCCACAAATAATACTAACTAATCATTATGTCTCCGAGAGCTTGGAAATGAGGCGGACGACCCAGGCCGGGCCCGCTGGGAGGAGCGCGCGCCGGCGCCCGCGTTGGCGTCGCCGCCTCGCCGCCCAAAGTCACAGAGCTGGGCCTGGGGAGCGCGCGGCCGGCCCCGCCCCCTGCCCTCCGCCCGGCCCTGCGCAGGCCCCGCCCCGCCCCATCCGGCCCCGCCCCTCCGCCCGGTCCGGCGCCGCTCTGCCCCGCCGGCTCCCCGCGCCCCGCCAGCCATGGTGAACCTGGGCCTGTCCCGGGTGGACGACGCCGTGGCCAGCAAGCACCCGGTGAGAAGGCTGGCCTGGGACGCGGGCCCCTGACCTCAGAAGCTGACCTGAGCGGGGCGGGGGCCTCGGTGGGAATGCTCTTATCAGGGAAGAGAAGAGGGACAGAGGTGGGGGACCCTCTTGCTGTGGAGATCGAGGCATCCTGGGTGGGCATGGGGGCAGGTGGGATGTGTCCAGGCCCCCAGGGCCTCACGATGAGTGGTCCCCTCCCCCAGGGCCGGAGTGTGCCCAAAGGAGGGACGGGGAACTGAGCCTTCAACCCCCTCCCCCATCCCAGGGACTGGGGGAGTATGCCGCGTGCCAGTCGAACGCCTTCATGAAGGGCATTTTCACCTTTGTCACAGGTAGGCTGGGTCCAGGTGTCTGTCCTTGGGGTGTGAAGAGACCTCACCCTCCTGTCTCACCCTGACTCCCCAGCAGGTGGCGCCAGGTCGCCAGCCCTTAGTGCTCGGAGCCTGGCAGGTGCCGCGAGCACTTAGGCCGAGAGCCCCGGTGGTCCCCTGGCCAGCCCCGTGGACGGGCTGGCTGACGTGGACCATGGCTCTTGGCAGGCACCGGTGCGACCGTCGGCCTGCAGATGCTCGTTCAGAGGAAGTTTCCGTACCCCTTTCAGTGGAACGTGCTGGTGGCCGTGGGTGGGTACTCCAGGGCTGGTGCCTGGCGCCCCTGAAATGCACCCCCGTTGCCGCTGGCTCTTCAGCAGAAGTGGATCCCACTAGGGGTGGGGGGGCTGTGGTCCCGGGCATCCCTGCCTCCGGGGATGGGGCTCCAGTTCTCAGTGGGAGCCCTGCTGGACCCCACCACTCCCATCTGCCCGGAACAAGCCTGCACCCTGCTCCCTTCCCCTGACAAGTGCAGAGGCCCCGCCCCCCTGCCCACTGGCCCCTGCCCCCTACTCCCCAGTCGCAGGCTCAGTGGCCAGCTACTGGGTGACCCGAGTGGAGTCGCAGAAATGCAGCAACCTCTGGCTCTTCCTGGAGACAGGGCAGCTCCCCAAAGACATGGACACAGGTGAGGGTCCTGGGGGCAGCAGGACGCGGAACCGAGGCTCCAGTTCCCTGGGCCCAAGGTGTAGGCGGGACAGGCCTGTCCCCTTGACACGCGTGTGGGGGTGGGGGCTGGAGGGAGGAGGCCTGCGGCAGACAGAACTTCCAGGCCCTTGTGCAGGAGGAAGACCCAGGAGGGGCTGGGTGGCCCTGGGCGAGTGCAGAGTGAGGAGGGCGGGCACCCCAAGAAGAGCGGCCAGATTGAGAGGCCCCGCATTGGACACCAAGCTGATTGATCTCAAGCCTGGCCTCCACTGCCTGCCTCCCCTCCTGTTATGGGCCTCAGTTTTTGCCCCGGTAAAATGGGCACAGGGACTGGGAGCAGCTTTGGGGTGTGGTTCTAGCTGTCTCCCTTTGCCTCTTACAGATCGGCACAGCTAGGAGAGCTCCAGCCGGGGCACAGAGGACCTGGGGCCGGAGAGTTCTAGAGCACAGCCCTCAGCACCTCTGCACCCCAGGCTGGCCTCCCCACACCCACGTCCCCTGCACACATGCATGGCCAGCTCTGTCAGACCTGTGCAAACTGCTCCTGCCCAGCCTGGACGCCCAGAAGGTCAGACCAGGAGGTGCTGCCCCTGGGGTGGCTGGCCTCCTGCAGGGCAGCGAGAAACGTGGTGGACACAGAGCTGGAGAAGAGCAGGCCTGTCTCATGCATGTTTGGGGGCGGCAGCTCTGGGGTGGGGGGTTGGGCCTTCTGCACTTCCTGCTGCTGATCCGCCCTTTCTGACCCCTGCATCCCCCCGCCCACCCCAGTCAGAGCCGACAGCTTCTGCTGGGGTTGTGGGACTAATAAACGCTTTCCCGCTTCCCGCCTGAGTTCTAAAGCAGTTGGGAAGCAAGTCAGAGCAGTAAGAAGATGAGAGAAATGTCACCTCGGTACCATACAGCTGATTGGAGGAGGTGCCAGGGCAGTTCCTAACACTGAACCCCAGAATTCGACACTCTGGGCAGCCCGTGGGCCCTCCACGCGGGGCTGTGCTTCTGCACCACCTGGCGCAGAGAAGCAGAGCAGACGGTGTGCAGCCAGGCAGCACCCGGCTTCCAGGAGACCAGGGACAGGAAGTGGCCGTGCCCACCTGCCTATCATTCCAAACCCACCTATCAGATTAAGTCACTTCTCCCCTGGGGAGGAGGAAGTGAGGGGTTCAGGGGACCAGAGGCAGCTTACTGGAGCTCTGTCCACATGGAGGAGTGTTCCTGGGTGGGCAAGACTGCCCACCTCACCCACCCGCAACAGAGGGAGAGGCAGAGATTATATAAAACCTGGGCAAATCCATCGTCCTTTATAAGCAGGCTTCCCGGTAACACTGAAGGCACACAGGGTCGTGCTGTTCCAGCCCCAGCTCCGCCCCTGCGCCTGCTGACCTAGCCAGTCATGCAAAAGAACATCTACTGCACACTCACTATGCACCAGGGAATCTGTTTGTGGGAAGGCAAAATGACAGGAAGCCCAAGATAACCATGGCATAAGCAAGCTAGAGTTTTCATTTTCTTTCATGGAAAAGTTCAAGTGGGTGGTCTGGGGCTGTATGGAGTCAGGGACCCAGGCTTCTATTAGCGTGTTCTGTGCTGTGACGGCCCTCATTCCAAATCCACCTCATGGTCCCAGGCAGCTGTGCTGGCTCCGACCATCAGGTCTTCATCCCTGTCAACAGGAAAGAGAAAGGGGGAGGAGGAGGGCAGTTCACTCACTTCTCTGAACACTCCATTGGCTAGAACTAAGTCACGTGGGGTGCCTAGTGCAAAGGCACCTGGGAGGGCAGCTTGCTCTGGGCAGCCACGTGCCCACTAAAATTCAGGGGTTCTCCATCGGAGGAAAGGAGAACCAGTATTGGGGGACAGGCTCTGCCTCACACCCTGGGAGAACACGGGCATCAAGGGAATAGACCCTGCCCACGGCAGGCCCTCCCACCCCCCTGAGGGAAAGACCTGGGCTCAGAGGGAGGGCAGAGGGTGAACTTGGAGTTTCAGAGGGGACTGGACTCACTTTTTAAAAACTGAGAGTGACCAGAAAAGTAAAGGATCTGTGTGAGAGGTCACAGAGAAAGATGGGTGCTGTAACAGCACATGGGTGAAGACTATTGTTAGGGCTGAACCGTGTCTCCCCCGAACTCACAGTTTGCAGCCCTAGCCCCCAGGACCTCAGAACATGACTGCATTTGGAGACAGGACCTTTGAAGGGGCGATTAAGTTAAAATGGGGATGGGCCCTCATCCAGTCTGACTGGTGCGCTTATAAGAGAAGGCGGTTAGGACGCAGATGAGTACAGGGGAAAGATCCCACGAGGACACGGCCGTCTGCAAGCCTGGGAGAGACGCCTCAGGAGAAACCAGCCCTGCTGACACCTTGATCTCAGACTTCAAGCCTCCAGGATGCGAGACAATAAATTTCTGTTGTTTAAGCTGCCCAGTCTGTGGTGCTTTGTTAGCAGACTCATGCAGGTTGGAAGAAGTAACCCATCGGATGTGCACCCCTGGAACCCCAGCCTTGGGCCACATGGCTGTAAGGGAAGCTTGTGCTGGGGGTGCAGAGGGAGGGGACTGACTCCTCCTGGAGTAAGTGACAGCTAAATCTGGACCCAGGACTTCCCCAGGGAAGTGGGGGTGGAGCAGGGAAGGTCAGGGAGAGATGGGGTAGTCAGGGCCGAGGCTGGGGGTCTCACGAGCCAGGTCACCAGGGTTGGAGTTTGAACTTGGGGTGGGGTAAGAGAATGGAGACCCTGTAGGCAGTGAGCGGTCGGAAGTTTTAGGAGGCTCAGTGGAGGACACTGGGGGTGTGGGGGGATGGGGAGGGTGCAGTGTCGCCACCGTGGGGTGCAGTGTTGCCACCGTGGGGTGCAGTGCCACCGCCAATCACCTCCCTGTGGAAGAAAGCTGCCTTGACCAAGGCATCACACTTGAGCGGAGAGCAGCCACGAGACTCGTATCCAGGAGAGCAACCCCAAGGCTGGCTGGGGGCAGAGGGTGGGGTCGTGGGGTGGGCCAGGAATTCCTGGGTTCCCCGGGCATTGAGAACCTCAGCCCCCATCACAATGGGCCGAGATTCCAGGGACAATCTGAACTGTGGTTCTGCAGGGCAGGCTCAGCACAGAGGGTGGGAGGTGTGGACGGGCCCTGGAGGACCCCGTGGGCCACCATGAGGATTCGTAGTGAGGCAGAGATGGAGGAGCAGATCCAGGAGCTGAAGACCATCACTCGGCTCCAGGGTGCGGCTGCCGCTGGGGTGACCCAGGGGCTCCGGGGATCCTGGGTGCAGGACTTACGATCTTAACACAGGGACAGTCCAGGGCATATGGACTGGGGGCCACTCGACTGCTCACCCCCAAACAGAGCTGGGGGGAAGGGATCGGAGGGGTCTGCCATGCAGGGGGCAGGGGGAGGAGAAGCTGGGGGCTTCAAGGAGGTTTGTGAGCATAGTGGCCTCAAAGCCAGAGGGGACAGGAGAGGATCCACCCACTTCTGTGGCTAGAGCGTCTGGAAGCAATCACAGGCCTGCCCGTCCCTGGCTTGCACCCCGCCCTCCCCACCTCCCAGCACTGCCGTCCACTGAGAGCCGTCCAGATGAGCACTGCTGAGCAGCGAAGCGGGCCCCCATGCAGGCTGGGAGGAAGGAGCGCGGCCTTGGAGACAGCAAACTCACGCCCCCACCTCTGTGCTCCCCGGCGTGGAGCCTACCCCACCCGGGAATCCCGGCCAGGCCCTTGGCCCTTGGCCTACGTCCTGGCTGCCCTGTCCCTCCACACAGAGCAATGTCGGGCGCTGCAGATCCAGGCGGTGAAGGAGACCACGGTCAAGAACAAGGCCACGCTGGCTGTCCTGCGCGGCAACATTCGCCGCGGGTCCCACGAGTGGGCTTTGGCCAAGAAGGTGGACAGCGGGACCCTCCCTGTACCTGCTGGCTGGGGGGGGGGGGGGGCGGGGCACGTGCTGAAACAGCCCCTCCCCCAACACAGGTGGACAGCAGACACCTCCTCTCCTTTCTCCACTCTAACCCCAACCATTCTGAAGCGGGGGGTGGGGGGGGCCAGTTTCCCCACCACCCACCTCAGAGGGCAGGACCAGGGTCCCGACAGGGGTCCCTTTCCTGGGCTACCCCCTGCAGCAGCCATATAGGGGAGCCAGGGACCCGCCTCTCTGGACCCCCATCACATCGGAGCAGGGATGGCCCGGATGGGGTCCTTCAGCACTCTGCCCCTTGTGGCCCCAGGAGCTGGGGTCTTGCTGCTGGGCTAGCACATGGCAGAGGAGACCCGGGGAGAATCCCTGGAGGGGCCGGCGGCCGGGGGACACGCAGAGGGGCCGGGACCCCAGCTCAGCCGCCGCGTCCCACAGTACGACCAGCAGACCATCTCCAAGGCCTGCGGGAAGGACGTGCCCATGAGGCTGGCGCACAGCCGCTGCACAATGGAGGTAAGGCAGGAGGCGGGACCCCTCAGCCCCGCCCAGCCAGTGCACCCCCAACTAAACTACGATGTGGAGCCGGTGGGGAGCAGAGCGAGTTCCCAGCCCCAGCGTCCCTGTGGCGTTGCCACGGGTCCCTCCCCGCCCGCCCGGCGGCAGGCGCGCTCCGTGGCCCCTGAGCACCCACGCGCGGGGAGTGTCCTCCCCGACCCAGGTGGCGCGGGAGAAGCTGCGCAAGTACGTCTTCGACCGCGTGAATATGCACAACGTGCTGACCCACCTGCTGCGGCGGCGCGAGCAGAAGCTGGAGAGCATGCAGCTGGAGCTGGCCAGCCTTAAGAACCAGCCCGAGGCCACCAAGGAGGAGCTGCGCATGCTGCAGGTGGCGGCGGGGAGCGGGGCGGGGCCTCCAGGGTGATGGGGCGGGGCCACAGGAGGAGAGGGGCGGGGCTCTGTGGAAGGGCGGGGCTAGATGAATGAGGCCCCCTTGGAAGAAAGCCCAACCCCGCCCCCGCCGGCCTCTGAACTCCCAGGTGGCCTGTCCCCACGCACTCTCAACGTGCCTTTCCTCCCCGCCCAGGTCATCCGTCAGCTGGAGAACAACATAGAAAAGACGATGGTCAAGATCACCACAAGCCAGAATATCCACCTGCTGTACGTGGACCTGCTGGACCACCTGAAAAAAGTGAGCCCCCTCACCCCACACCCTGAGACTGAGACCACATCCCGGTCCCAGGGAGCCCAGCTGGCCAGGAGGGGCGGGAATCTCAGGCCCCAGCCTGTTCGCCGCCGGGCTGGAATCTCGGTGGGGGCGTGCCCTCCGGGTTAGGCCGCCCCGCAGGCGCGCAGCTCTCCTCCAGGCCGGGTGACCCCGAGAAAGGCTGAGCCCTGCTTTGGGCGCCAAGCTGAGCAGCGGCACCTTGTAGGTGGGAAACGTTCTTTCAAGAATTTATTTGCTATTCCAAAAAGGCATATCATGTGCTACATCAGAATTGTTTGTTTTTTGGTTTTTGGTTTTTTATAAATTTAGTGATTTATTGACTTATGTATTTTTGGCTGCTTGGGTCTTCGTCGCTGCGTGCAGGCTTTCTCTAGTTGTGGTGAGCGGGGGCTACTCTTCGTTGCGGTGCGCAGGCTTCTCATTGCAGTGGCTTCTCTTGTTGCGGAGCACAGGCTCTAGGTGTGCGGGCCTCAGTAGTTGTGGCTTGTGAGCTTCAGTAGTCGTGGCTCGCGGGCTCAGTAGTTGTGGCTCGCAGGGTCCAGAGTGCAGGCTCAGTAGCTGTGCTGCATGGGCTGAGTTGCTTCGCAGAATGTGGGATCTTCCTAGACCAGGGCTTGAACCCGTGTCCCCTGCATGGGCAGGTGGATTCTTAACCACTGCACCACCAGGGAAGTCCTGTTTGGGTTCTTTACTTTTTTTTTTTTTTAATTTATTTTTTATTTTTAGTTGTGTTGGGTCTTCGTTGCTGTGCACCGGCTTTCTCTAGTTGCAGCGAGCGGGGGCTACTCTGTGTTGTGGTGCGCGGGTTTCTCATTGCGATGGCTTCTCTTGTTGTGGACCACGGGCTCTAGGCGCACGGGCTCAGTAGTTGTGGCACATGGGCTTAGTTGCTCCGCGGCATGTGGGATCTTCCCAGACCAGGGCTCGAACCCATGTCCCCTGCATTGGCAGGCGGATTCTTAAGCACTGCGCCACCAGGGAAGCCCCCCTGTTTGGGTTCTTATTTGATGGTTTAGTGTTGTTCTTACGTTGCCCCATCGTTTCTCATCCCCTGGCTTCTGAGGCCAAGAGATGGGTCCTGCACCCTCAGAAGTCCCCTAACATCATCCAGGGCAAGCTGCCTCTGAGCAGGTCAGTAACCTCCGCTTGCTGTCCACCTCTTCCAAGCCAGCCACCCTGCTCCCTGCCGAGAAGGCCAGGGGGAAGCCCCCAGGGGCTGTGAGCCCTGCTGTGAGGCAACCCCCCTTCACTGGAGGCCCCCCTTGGCCCCCACACAGAAGAGCACAGGCACCTGCCACAGGCCAGGTGGTGGAAGATGGGCAGGACGAGGACAGTCGGAGAGGAGGGCTGGAGGGTGGGTGCCAGGGTGCAAAGAGGAGCAGCTTGGCAGGTGGGGCCCGGAGAGAGAGGGAAGACTCCACCTTCATCCTGGGGCTGGGGGAGGGGAAGCCCTGGTGGGCAGTGTGGCCGGGAGGGTGACAGGTAGAAATGCGTTTGGAGGAGGGTGTGGGATGGGTGGGCATTGCAGCTCTTCGCAGCTGGGGTCATGCCCCCCAAATCCTGCCCACGGTGCCCAGAGCCCAGCAGCACGCTGCTTTGTCCTCCAGCCTGTCCCTCTTGCCTCAGGCCCCGCGTCCTGGAGACTCACCTTGTGGCCCTGCCCACATCTCCTTCCTGGGCCCACTCCGCCTCCCCACACCCCTTCCCACTCCGACTGCACTCTGGGGTCCAGCCCCTCCTTCGCCTGTATGCATTATGTCCTCCCAGTGGTACTTGCTTATCTTTTCAGAACATATGCACTAAAAAAAAATAACTCCTGTGGTCATCTGCTTTTTTTTGGCCGCACGGCACGGCATGTGGGTTCTTAGTTCCCTGACCAGGGATCGAACCTGTACCCCCTGCAGTGGAAGCGCCAAGTCTTAACCACTGGAACACCAGGGAAGTCCCCCTTGCATTAAAAAAAAAAAAAAAAAGTGAAGATTCTACGTTGTAGTTATCAACAACAAAATACTAAGAGCCAAGATATATTGGACATTTATGAACCTGACCCTGTGCTAAATATACATCATTATACCTTCTCAATCCATCCTGACAGTGACCTTCTGAAAGAGCCATTATTACCTTACCTTTACACATGGCAAAACCCAGGTTAAGTGGCTTTCCTAAGGTCCCACGCTAGCTGGTCAGGTTACAGACTTGGCCTTGAGTCCTGAGTCTCTGACCCCACACCAGTGTTTGGAGCCCCTCTGCTTCACTTCACACAGCAGCCAGCCTCCCGGGGTTTCACAGTCACCTCTCCCACGTGGTGGGACATCCCATCACAACTTCTTTGGAAGTGTCTCTGGACTCTGGCCCTGGGCAGTGAGAGAATCCACCAGGAAGATGCTGTTTTCCCTCCCAAAACATGTCCTTTCACCTGCTTTGGGCCCGGCTGGGGCCATAGGCCAGGCTATACTTGTCCTCTGGGCTCGCACAGTCCGGGGTGAGGGGTGGGGAGTAGGCCTGGTCCACTTTGGGGGCCAGAAGAGAACGAGGGAGGGGCCAGGGGAGCCTGTGGTTGGCCCGCAGCCCCTGGACTGTCAGGCTCTGTACCCACCTGCCCTTGCCCTTCTGCTGCAGAAGCTGGCAGGATACCCCACAGAGCTGGACAAGCTGCAGAATCTCGTGGTTGACTACTGCTCGGAACTGTCGGACATGGCAATCATGTCCCAAGATGCCATGATGATTACGGATGAGGTCAAGGTGAGAGCAGGTCCCAGGCTGGGGGCCCTGCAGGGCTATCTCTTGAACCTGTCTGGCCCAGGGTCCGTCGGGACACCCCCATGCCCACACCCCCTGTCATCAATGGAGGAGTCCAGTGGCTGCCCTGCCGGCCTGCTTGCCTTACCACCTGTGAGCCCGGGCAGAGGGGGTCCCACCAGGCACAGAAGCCACGAGGTAGACAGAGAAGGCAGAGAATTGACCTGGACGGGGCAGGTGCCACCCCTTCACCCACTCTGTGCCGAGGCCCTTGCCAGGCCAGCCTGCCCCCTCCTCATGAAGTGCGGCCGCCCTGGGGTTCAGACCTTCTCAGGAAGGCAGTGAATGGCGGATTCTGGGGGTTGGAGGTTGGGCAACACAGTCTTGGGGTGTAACAGGGCCAAAAGGAGGCGTGTGGGCTGGAGCCTGTGTGGGCAGCAGGTGGCGGGGCTGCAGTGGCGGCCCTCCTAACCTGGAGCCCTGGGAGGAGATGGGGGGAGACGGGATCAGATTCGTGTCTCCAAACGGGTGTGCTCTGGCTGCAGAGACTGGAGGGGACCAGGGCCAAGACACTGGTCACTTGGGCCAGCCCAGTGGTGGAGATGGGTGGCCGAACTCGGACGGAGCTGAGAAGCCTTTAAGAGGTCACCCCGATGGGGGGGGGGCGAGTGAGACGTGCAGGCAAGGGCAGAGCGTGGCATCCAGGATGCGTGAGCAGGCACAGACAGACCGTGGATTTAGCCACCACAGCAGGATGTGCTGGGAGACAGGAGGTCTGGGGGAAGATGATGAGTTTGTGTTTAGACACGTGGAATCCACTCTAGTGAGTTCTAAGGGGAGCCGGCAGAGGCAGCGGAGGACCGGGGCTGGAGAGAGAAATCTGTGAGGCACGTTCCAGGCGGTCCCTGAGCCTATGGCTGCAGCTGGAGTGACCCCAGCTGGAGGGGTGTGACGCCAGGGAAGGCTCAGAGGCCAGGCAGGAGGGGGGCGTCCCAGAGGAGGGCAGAATGCAAGGGGGAGGGTGATGGTTGCAGGCGGAGCGTCCCAGGTCAGGAAGACGGGGCCTGACACTGACGCTGGCTCAGCACCCCACGTGGCCTTGGTGGGACAGACCCCCGCCCCGCTTCCTGTGTCCCCAGATGAACATGAGGCAAGGGGAGGCCACCTTCATCAAGGAACGCCAGGCACGGGAGAACCGGCTGAACCAGCAGAAGAAGCTCATTGACAAGATCCACACCAAGGAGACCAGCGAGAAATACCGCTGGGTGAGTCCGGGCCATGCCAGCCACAGCAGCCCCTGCCCCACGAGGACCCCCCTCACCTCCTCCTCCCCCTCCTCAGGGCCGGCAGGACTTGCACTTCCCCTCCAACCTGATGGGTCCCGAAACTCTGAAAGGTAAGCGCTCAGCTCCCGCCGCCCCAGCCAGGGTCCCGAGAGGTGGGTCACCGTGAGGTGGGGGTAACCTGCGGGGGCTGGGGTGAGGGAGACCGACGAGCCCCGGCCCCTCCCTGGCTAGACCTGCACCGGTGCACACCAGCGGTCACAGCGCACGCTTCAAGGTGCTGCTGCCGGCTCTGGGCTCTTGGCCAGGGGTGGCTGAGCCCCCGGCTTCTCAGCTGTAAAATGCACTCGGCGATGCCCGGCACCCCCGAGCCGCCTCTGAGAAGCCCCCCTAAGCCCCCCTATGCCAGGCCGCTTTTGGTCCTCCTCTGGGCGCAGCTGCCTTGGGGCATCCCTCGAGCGCTGGCCGAGGAGGGAGCCAGTTAAGGTGAAGGCGACTCTGACGGGTACCCAGCTCTTGCGTGGCCTCCCCTGACGACGTATGGGGGCATCCGACGGCCCCGCGCAGAGCTCCCACAGCATTCCTGCATGCCGGCTGACCTTCCCTCTGCTGTGCCCAGTGAGGAGAAGGGAGACCTCCAAGGCTGATATCGAATACCAGACGGACGTGACGGCTTTGGTGGAGAAAGTCAAGACTGCTGTGCGGTGCTCTCACCTCTGGGTACTGCTCCCTGGCACTTCTGGGGTGTGGGCAGAAGGACGGGTGGGGACCCTGCCCAAGCCCAAGGCCCAGCTGAGCTGGGCCAGGCTCTGCAGACACCTTCTGCGTGAATGGACACACAAAGCAGTGGCCCCACAGCTCAGCGTAGCGGGCACTCGAGGGACGCAGCTGGCAAATCCGAGCCGTGCTCCAGGGGCTGCACAGAGCCTGCTGGAATTTGAGGATTAAACCCCGAGGAGGTGGCCTTCACCTCTTAACTCCTTCCCCTTCCCAAACCAACAGCATCCTGATGAGCAGCTGCCTCTCCGCCCCACCCGCGTTATTTTAATCCGCCCTGGATTTATTATTAGTAAGCCTTCAGCTCCTGTCCATGGTCCTGACGTAAGCTTGTCCACCCTCAGACGAGTGACTCAAAGCCACACAGTCTCTTGGCGGTGGTCTCTCTGGCTCTTCCTTGGGGTCAGCTGGCCCCTCTGCCTGTCACGAGGGTGACACACAAAGAGGGCCTCACAGGTCCTCAACACCCAGCCACGGTCAATGTTACTGACCACTGGGAGCCAGAAGAACAAGCTCCCTCCAGGCTCACACCGGCTCCTCGCCCCACTGGCCCCCCCAGGACATCGCCGGCCGGTTCCTGGCTCAGAGGAACACGGAGGAGAACCTGGAGCTGCAGATGGCAGACTGTGAGGGGAGGCGGGCGCAGCTGGAGGCCGTGATGAAGGAGCTGGAGATGAAGGAGGTGATGCTCAAGTTCCACCAGACGCCCAGCTCCATCAGGTACCCGGGGGCCCCTGACTTTCTCCTCACTAACGGCCCCGTGGCTGGCAGCAGGCTCGGAGCTGAGCGTACCCGCTGCCGAGGGGCCCCAAGTGCCCGCCTCTGAGCTCCTGAGCCCCAATTAGCACAGCGCCCGCTCGGGACTCCGCTACCTTGCCCTCGGTCCGCTACCCACCTCCCTCATCCTCAACAGCTTGAAGTCTGTTGAGAAGAAAATGAAGGACATGCTGAAGGAGGAGGAAGACCGGCTGCAGCTGGCCCACGCCAACATGGCCAAGAGCCAGAAGCTGCTGCTGACCATCGAAACCGGCATCGACAACCTCCACATCCGCCTGGTCGGCGTCCCCCTGCCCACGGCCCAGGTACCAGGGGAGCGTGGAGGAGCCCCCGGTACACAGGGTCCCCTGGAGGGGCCAGAGGGAGACGACTTGTTCCTCCTGGCCACAGAAAGAAGCGCTGCCCTCCGACACCCTGGACGTGCACAGCAAGCTGGCACACTGCGAGGAGAAGCTGCTGTACCTGGCTGACCGAGTGCAGATGCTGGCCAGGACAGAGGAGGTAGCCCTGGCCCGGGGGGTGCCCACACGCCCCGTGTGCCCTCGGAGCTGACAGTCCCCATGCCCTGCAGGTCCTCACGAAGGTGAGGGATGCCCTGGAGTCCTCGGCCCTGAAGGAGAAGCAGAACACCAGGATCAGCTTGGAGGAGATGGAGGAGGATGTCATAGGTACAGGCCGCCCAGCAGCTGGTGCTGGGCCTGAGCTGTGCAGAGGCAGAGGTTGGGGATGGCGCTTGCTGCATCTGACCAGGGCGGCCTGGAGGGACAGTGGGGGCTAAAGGGATGGAAGGGGTGTGTCAGTTGCACCCACAGGATTTTTAATTTATGGTGGTGACTTGGTGAAGTTAATGCCATTGAAAGAACTTACCACCTTTTGTGACACAGGGAGGCACCAGTGCCTGTAGGCAGGCAGGGGGGAAGGCCTTGGCCAGGGCCCTTATTGGGGTTTCTGTGGGAAGGGCAAGGCAGGGCAGGGCACACAGCTTGAGATCTGCCCGTTCGAATAATTCCAGCAGGTTTGGGGCACAGGGGCTGTCCCCAGTTGCCTGGCACCTGGCCCTGGGTGATTCAGGCTTGGGGTGTGGGTTAGACAGAGGTGGTCGGGTGTGGGCTCTGGAAGGACTTGGCGAGCCTGGTCTGTCTCTCTCCCTGGCTGTGCGAGACCCCAAATGCCAGAGCATCAGGGACACAGAAAGTAAGAAATATACGTCGTTGGTACAATTGGCCCTGCGGTGAACGGACGCCAGGGGACAATCCAGGATCTGGGGACCCTCGCGGGGCAGACGGGCTCTGGGCGCGGCTGCCCTCCCCCCCTCCTTTGCAGAAACCTTCCAGTTTGCCGACGTGGACCACAGTTACGTGCCCTCGCGGGCCGAGATCAAGAGGCAGGGCCAGCGGCTGATCGAGGGGAAGCTCAAAGTGGCCAAGAAGAAGAAGTGACCGGAAGAGGAAGAACCCGCCTCGCCAGCACACCCCGCCCCCATGCTGTCATTGGTTACACAAATAAACTTTTTTCCAGGACTGCGGGGCACCTGAGGGGACGCAGATGTGGGGGACAGCGTTGGGAAGTCTGCGGGGAAGTGGGGTGTTCGGTGTGGATCTGGGCCCGAGGGTTCAGGGGTAAGAGTGAGTAGTGGGTACGGGCGGGGATGCGGACGGGGGTCTGGGCTGAGCTGAAACCGTGGAGGCAGTTCGTAAGGCGGGACTGCGGAGTCCGCAGCCCCGCACCTGCACCGCCCCCCTCAAGAGCGCACCTCAGCGCGCCACCCGCCCGTGGCCCTCGCGGCGCCCCGTAGCCGCACGCCCCGCGACCGCAGCGCTCTGCGCACGCGCACCTCTCCGCGCGCCGCACTCCCGTGGCCCTCGCGGAGCCCCATAGCCGCGCGCCCCGCCGAGCCGGCGCCAAGATGGCGGCGCTGACGAGCGCAGAGTGGCCGCGCCGGGGGCCGCGGGGGCCGAAGCCGAGCCTCCGCGGCTGAGCCCCTGAGCCGCCCTCGAGGCAGGCGCCCGGTCGCCGGGGCCCGGGACATGGTGCGATCCGCGCCGCGCCGCCGCCGCCGCTGCCGCTGAACTCGGGAGCCGCGCCGGGCTCGGACGTGGGAGCGGGAAGATGTTTTCCGCGCTCAAGAAGCTGGTGGGGTCGGAGCAGGCTCCGGGCCGCGACAAGAACATCCCGGCCGGGCTGCAGTCCATGAACCAGGCGCTGCAGAGGCGCTTCGCCAAGGGGGTGCAGTACAACAGTGAGTGTGGCCCGGCGTGGGGTTCCTGCGGGGGCACGTGGAAAGTGGGGGCACGGGTGCAGGGGGCGCCGTCCCGCGGGGTCCGCAGGCCCCGGCCGCGCCGTCCAGGACTTGTGGTAACCGGGGCGGGCCTCGCCCGGGAAGCGCTGGGGGGCCCGTCGCGCTCCGAGGGCCTCGCCGTCTGTGTGCAGGTGAGCTGAGCCCTTACCTGTGCCGGGCACGTTGCGGGTGCCCCAGGGGCGTTCCCTTGGGGTTGGG
Organism: Balaenoptera acutorostrata; assembly: GCF_949987535.1. Classification (NCBI taxonomy): domain Eukaryota; kingdom Metazoa; phylum Chordata; class Mammalia; order Artiodactyla; family Balaenopteridae; genus Balaenoptera; species Balaenoptera acutorostrata. The sequence continues at coordinate 124,754,883 of NC_080069.1, forward strand.
AGGTGATGCGGGCCGGAGAGGAGGTCCTAGAGGACCCCAGGGCCAGAAGGTGGGCTCCTCGGCCGGCGCTCCCCTCTGACCTGTGGGTCATTCCCGAGGAATGCTGGCATGATGGGACATTCGAGTGAAATTGGTCCAGGCGGTTCCTGGTGCGTCTGCGGTACCCTCATTGGCCCAGGTGACCTCGTCTAAGAGAGATTCTTACATAACGTGGGGAGAGTCTGTGGTGTATGACGCTTCTTAAAGGGGGTGGTGGAGCTCTCCATCCATGAACCGTGGGGTCACCCGCAAGAGAAGAGAGCGGAGGACTCCGCTGGCTCTGGTAGTTTGAGCTATGGGGTTTTTCTTTGTAGACTTCGTACCCCGTTTGAAGACGGAATGTCAGCTACGCCGCACGTTCTTGCCCCCCCTTTTTTTTTTTTTTTTTAAAGCATTTGTAAGGGATATATTTAGAAAAGCTCCAGAAGGCACAGGCTCTTACTTGTTATCGTAGAGATTTCTTTTCTCCTACGGGAAAGAGGAGTTATTTACCAGATGCCCTGAAAGCCCAGGTCGTTTCCAGTCCCCAGTTATAAATTATGTAAATTGTGTAGCTCCTAGAGGCTGACCGTCCTCTTGACCTCTTTAAAGTTTTTCCATCTTGCTGGCTTTTTGCTAGGAGTATTTAAAGATTTTTTAATGTTGTTCTCTGCTTTTAAATTGTTTCCCTCTTTAAGTATTTCCATATATTGCTACAAGATACTGGACATTCCTCCCTTTGCTACTTTCAGGGGAGCCTTTCAGTCTCTGTGATGACCAATATTTCAGTAACAATGTACCATATTAAGAAACTGATTGGAAAGACTTTGGTTTTAAAAGAGGGATCGTTTTGCATGTATTTTACCCAAGTTTGTGTGTATTTCTCTCACATTCCAAGAAGAGAATAGTAAGTCAAAATACGCATTTACACAAGTCTTTACAACCCACCTTTGGTTCCCTTATTTAATTTTATTATTTATGGTATTATTTTTTAAAACTTAATCTTAGTCCTTTGGAAACTGGACCTGAAAAATGTTCACCTTTGGAAAAGCACTCCCTGGTGGGCACACCCCCTGGTCCTGGGTGGGCGGGAGTAAAAAGTAGAAAGGACATTGGAGTCCTTCCAGAGAAGAGACCCGCCTCAGGAAGTTGGGGGGGGGGGCAGATTCTGATCTGGAACAAAATGAATGAAAGGTGGTGCAGTTGAGAGAAACGGGGTGCTGTGCCCACAGGACATTTCAGGGTGGTGCTGCCCCTGTAGTTGGCTAATACTGCAATTTTGAAACTTTTAAATTTATTAGTCAGTAGAATAGAACATTTCTAATATTTATTTCCCAAAACATCTTACTTAGGGGAGCAAACCAGCAATATGATAGTTATAGACTCAGGACTTTTATGGGTAAGAATTAATGATTGTCTCTTACAGAACCTTGTCCTCCTGGGGCAGATAAGTCGTTTTCTTTTAAATTGCTGTGACGATGAGAAGTGACACCCATGCAGTGTCCCAGCATACACATCCCATTTAGAATCAAAACCCAAATGAGCCATTGGACGGCGTCCATGGTTTGGAAGTCATTCGCGTGTAAGGTGGAAGGACGCTGCCTGTGTGTGTTGGGTCCGGTGAGGAGGCACCGGTCTTGTGCATTTCGTCCAGACTGCCCTTGCTCCAGGCTGCATTCCTTACGGAGAAAGCCTCCAGACGCTGGGACAGCCAGAGTCCTGGCCAGTCGGATTTCAGTGCTAGAACTTAAAATGGAGTTAAACACTTCCTTACCAAGAAACCTTTGAAAGGTTGGTTTCTGGGTAAGAGAGCTTTTTCTTTCGGAAATAAACAGCTGTGTTTGGCAAACTATTTGACCTGCCCCAGCAGGGCCGATTTGCAAATTCCTGAGCCTTTGCTGCCTGTGACCTGCCACGTTTTCATTTATAGGTTTTCCTTCCCTAGCGTTCCTTTACTTAGCAAATATTTACTGAGCGTAGATCAGTGAAAACCCAGACAGCAGTCTCTGCCTTGTGGAGCTTCCATTCTAGTGGGGGTAGAAAGGCAGACTGTGGGCACTAAACATGATTAGGAGGTAACCATATAACCTATCTGAAGGGTGGAGGAATGGAGCAGGGTGGGGGCTGGGGTTGGGACTTTAAGTAGAAGGTCAGAGCGGGCCTTGTGGAAAAGGGCCGAGGGGGTCACAGTGGAGCGAGGTCAGGAGAGAAGCACGGGGGGCCCTCACACCATCCTGGGGACTCTGTGAACGGGACACCTTAGAGGGCTCTGAGCAGAGGAGCCACTGCTGCGGTGGGGGTGAGGGGCTGCCCAGGAGGAGGTGACCAGCTGGGCGTCTGTCTAGTGATCCTGCTGCTGGTATCAGGGCATCGTTGGATTTCAGTTGTGCCTCCTGCAGAGTGGTTGATTGCATCATTTGCATCCAAGATGGACCATACTTTTTTTTTTTTTTGTATGAAAATACAAAAAAAAGATTCCCTATCTTGCAGGAAATGTGTGGCAGTGTGAGTGAGTTACTGTTGAATCAGGGAGTAGAAGAGATTCTTGGGTCCTGTAGTAGATCCCTGTGTCTTCTGCGTTGTATCTTTACTTAGAATAAAAGAAAAGACGTAGAATAGAAATAGAGAGTTACTCTGTTTAGTAAAACGTCTTGCATGCCGCATGCTTCTTAAGTAAAGGGCTCCTCATCACTTCTTGGGTGAATCTTTATTAAAGGTTTTTCAGTGAATCACTTATTTAGCTTATCTGAGCCAATGTCTAAGGTTCTGAGATTGATTTGAATTTTTAATTTAAAAGTAGAGGCCAATTCCTTTTTTTAATGGATGAAACCAGATCATTTTATTTATTTCTGACATTATACGGTTTCTTCTAATTAACTTTTTTGAAGAGTAAATTTCAAATTTTAAAAGGATTTCAGTTGAAGAGAGAGAAAATTAAGACTTTTCATTCTCAAAACAGAATAGAAAACAAATATCAATATATGTTAAAATTGGTAAAGATATAAAAGAAGGAAACAGTTCTAAGATTATATCAAGACTCTGGACAGACAAGCCGTGTTTGAAAAAAGAACCAAAGAGACCCTCCAGAAATGAAAGAGCACGGTCACGAAAACAAAAAGCCGGCAGGTAGGCGAAGCAGCATAATAGCTGAAGGTGGAGTTGGCACCTGGCAGGGAGATGCGGGCCCAGAACTGAGCGATGCCCACACACGTGTGATCTGAGTCTCAGAAGGAAAGAATAGCAGGGATGGAGAAGAGGCAGTTACTGCAGAAATGCAGGCTAGGACTTTCTGGAGTTCCCGGAGTACAGGAAACTCCAAGAAATCCAAGGCCAGGGCTTTCAAACTCCCAGAGTTGGACACATCATGGGAATTTCAGGACAGCAAAATCAAAGAGGAAAATTGTAGAAGCGACCAGTGCAAGCAGAGGGACAGCCAAGAGCCTGACAGCACGCTGGCAGTGATGGTGGTGGAGGCGTTCCTGAGGGGAAAGCCTGGTTGGCCTAGAAATCTACACCAAGTAAGCGAGTGCGATTAAACCCCTCTCCAGTCTAAGATGGACAGTTTCTGTGCGAAGGTTCCTGCTGAAATAAATCCTGGAGGAGGTACTCCAGACAGATGGAGGGGGAGCTCGGGAGACGGAGGAGGTTTGCAAGGCACGGGTCAGCACGGAAATGGGTGAACAAGCATCGTGACCCCCGTGGGGGATGCAGAAGGAGAAGCCAGAACGCTAGCAACCAGCGTGTAACCCACGATGGCGCTGACCAGAGCTGTGGTTAAGTGGGAGCCAAGGACATGTATTAACTTCAGACTTTACTGCAGCTAAGGTGTGTGTTAAAAATTTAAGAATAGAAATAGATCTCAAATCTTCCAAATAAATACCAGGCAAAAGAGGAATAAAAAAAAAAAACCTCGCCCAACATGAAAGAAGGCAGAAAAGAGGGGAGGGAACCCTGGCAGTGACTGGAAATGATCACACGTGGCGGAGGGGGTTACCCGCCTCTGTTGGCAACCAGGGAATGTGAACAGGCAGACGCACCAGTGAAAGAAAGACTGCGATTTGATTTCTTTCTGGCTGTGTGGTGTGTAAGAGACACGTCCACCACACGATGGCATGGAAAGGTTGAAAGCAGGCTTGTGGAACCAAGCAGTGGGTCAGTATCAGCCACAAGGAAGCTGCACCCGTGGGGTCCTCGTGCTGGAGCTGTGGGGATTCACACTGGCTGCAGGTCAGACAGCCGGCCAGGCGAGAGGAAGACTCAGCGAGGAGCAGGTGTCTGCACCCAGCCCCGCTCAAAGCAAGGCGCGTTCCTGAAAGCGACAGTCCGAACAGACACCCAAGAATATGTACCATGCAGACCACATTCTGTGGCCACAGTGAGTAAAACTGGATAGGAATAACAAAAAGGTACAACTTCTGGGGGGAAACTTAAAACTATTTCTAAGTAATTTATGGGTCAAGGAAGTATTTGTAATCCAGTGATAATGAACACCCCATATACTTGTGGTGGTCATCGACCTGAGAATACAATGTGAAAACCCAGAAGAACAGGGTTAAACCTCAAGAAAGTAAAAGGAAGTAAGTGACAAAGAAAAAAGCAGAAGCAAGTGGTTTTTAAGAAGGATCAGTGGAGGCATCCAGCAAAACACACGGGGTGTGTGTACGTGACTGGTCAAGTAGACGAGCCTCTGGGAAGATTAATTAAACAGACAAAACAAATATCCAGAAGGACGAAGAGTACACAGCAGCAACCACGAAGTCTAGAACATAAAATGTCATGGATGACTTTGTGCCACTACATTGAAAACTTAGAAGGCAGTGCCCTGGAGGATGACCGGGTGAGAAACACGGAGTCCACGCCGGCCCTGCCAGGCGCTCGGTGGCAGCGGGGGAGGCACTGCCCCCAGCCCTCCACGTGCACGCTCCTAAGTACTGGTTGAGCAAGCAAAGCAGAGTCCAGGCTTCCTGCTGTCACCCCGAGTGTGGTCTTGAGGAGCCCTGCGTCCTGCAGAACCCTGCACCGAAGATGCCAGGGCTCTGGGAAGGTAGGGTGAGAGCCGACGTGCGAATCACGCGGCCTGCAGAGGCGAGCACAGCCTGCCCCACGGGCACCCGGCTCTGGAGCACTGCGTTCCGGAGAGCAGAGTCCCGGGGTTGCCCACCTGCCCCGGAGGAAGTCCGTCGGGGTCCTGGGGGAGAGCAGGGCTGCCGGTGCCCCAAGTGAGCGAACGTGTGCCCACGGCCTCGTCCCTCCGGGGGCCCCCGGCCAGCCCACACCACTCAGCTCTCGGGGCTCGCCAGACACACTGGCCACGTCTGTGCACAAGAAGCCGTGCATGCACTCCCTCGGCGGAGTGAAAGTTTGCCTTTGCCGTGATTGTTTGCCTGATCTGTGCGCTTTCTCCCCCGCAGTGAAGATCGTGATCCGAGGGGACAGGAACACGGGCAAGACAGCCTTGTGGCACCGGCTGCAGGGCAAGAAGTTCGTGGAGGAGTACATCCCCACACAGGAGATCCAGGTCACCAGCATCCACTGGAGCTACAAAAGTGAGGGCGGCGGTGGGTGGGGGGCTTCCCGGGGGTCTGGGTGGGCACCGGCCTGCTGGGTAGGGGTTTTCCTCCCGTCGCCCTCCCCCAGCCTGGGGTCGTCACAGGAACGCCGCACACGCGTGAACTCGGGGGCTCATCAAAGCCGCTTTGGGGTTGCCCTGAAGTCCCCTGTCCCGCGGGAGACTCGGTCCACTTAGGGAGCGGGGCCAGAGGCCCAGACCTTCGGACGTCCCAGGGGCAGAGCCTCCGGGCAGGGACCATCCCGGCCACAGCACGTGCTGGGCCCCAGCAGACAGAGGCCCCCAGGGCCTTGGAGCCCAGCTCTCAGCGGCAGTTGTGAAGTGCCAGTCCCCACAGGGTCCTGGGAGGGGGTTTGTTGGCGAGATTGCCTGATGGGCAGAACACACCTGGCGGCCACCCGGCCGTAGCCAGAACGGCGGGCACCTCCGCTCTGCTCCTGGGGGACAGCGACCACGGGGCGCCCTGCTGGGAGGGAGAGAATCCACTCTGCGTGCTCAGGAGCCAGAAAGCACAAGACCTTTGAGCCATTTTAAACATCCCTTTTCGGGGCTTCCCTGGTGGCGCAGTGGTTGAGAATCTGCCTGCCAATGCGGGGGACACGGGTTCAGGCCCTGGTCTGGGAAGATCCCACATGCCGCGGAGCAACTAAGCCCGTGAGCCACAACTACTGAGCCTGCGCGTCTGGAGCCTGTGCCCCGCAACAAGAGAGGCCGCGATAGTGAGAGGCCCGCGCACCGCGATGAAGAGTGGCCCCTGCTCGCCGCAACTAGAGAAAGCCCTCCCACAGAAACGAAGACCCAACACAGCCAAAAATAAATAAATAAAAATTTAAAAAAAAAAAAACTGATCTAGAATTTTAAAAAAAACCCAAAACATTCCTTTTCGTTGAAAAAAAAATCCAGCGGGCCAACAGCAGGACACATGGGCCTTTGTAGAAGTTCCAACTCCCTCCTAGGGATGGCCAGGCCGCGAAGTAGGACAGCTGTGTGGACTCAGTGTTGCCCTGCCCGCCAGCTGCAGAGGGAAGCCTCACCCCCTAGGGCACCCCTTCCCGGTTTGGGGTGAAGTTGGCGGGGACAGCGCACTTCTTGTGCCCTGCAGCTTGGTGGCAGGTGCCTGGCAGTTCCCCGCCTCTCCCCTTTCCCCACGGAATCCCTGGGGTGGCGGGTGGACCCGCTGACGGCCCGGGCATGTGCACAGGCCCTGACGCCAGACTGGCCGATCCCAGAGCCTGCTCCCCTGGCCCCCCACACGCAGCAGACCAGAGACCTCTGCCAAGGAGCAGGGGCAGAGTCACTGGAACCGGGCCTTCCCGCAGAAGCCAGGGGGCCTGCGGGGGCCTGGGTTCTGGCTGGGCACAAGCCCGCCCCAGGGACCCTTCAGGACACGCAGTCGTGTCAGCTGAGGAGGTGTCCAGATTGTTCCCTGCCTTCCAGGGAGGGGGTGTCCTGGGCACAGCACCCGCCAGCCTGGGCGGGAGCAGGGGCCCTTGGGGAGGCGCCGAGTGGGGACAGTGACATCCGCACAGCCCCTGAAGGTGGTCCATTGAAACCGGAAGTTCACACTGGGTGCTGATCTTACTGTTTTCCCCCTATTTTAGCCACTGATGATATCGTGAAAGTTGAAGTCTGGGATGTGGTTGACAAAGGTAAGTCAGATCCTTCTATGAGCGTGCTTTTCTCTTTCAAGCTTTGCTTGTGCTGTGGAGGAGAACAGCTGTCCTCTCTCCCTCGCTGGCGGCTCCTCCTCTGCCGCCTCCTGGCGCCTCGGTCCCTTGACTCTGGCTCCTGGGCACAGGGGCCATCGGAGGCCTGGCTCTGTGCTGACCGTGCCGTCGGGCTACGGGTGTGTGGTCCAGGATGGAGCGCCCGGTGCTGACCAGTTAGGGCACCATGGTCTTTGCTCTTGAAACACCTGTTCCACCCGCTTGAGCTGAGCACGTGGCCATGGAGGGCGGACACGGACCACAGCCAGAGGCTCTGGGGGGCTGTTCAGGGAGCCCTTCCTGCAGCACCATGGGTGTGGCAGCCCACTAGTTCCTGCCCCTGTGCCCAGAGCCAAGGGTCCTTGGCTTCTGAAGTGGCTTGAGCTTTCGGGGACCCCAGCACGCACACAGACCCCAAATGGCCGTGCCCTGTGTGCAGCAGGCGGGCCGGGGCGGGGGGCGTGGGCACGTTCGCCCCCAGCGTTCCATCTCATTCATTTCCTCCTTGCACCCAGGCCATCGGCCCTTCCTCTGTGATGCTCGTGCTCCTCCCTGGGGCCGGTGCCCTGTGCGCACCATGGTCTGACCTCGCAGGTTTGACCTCCGACCCCCAGGCCCGGCCTCGGACCCCGCAGGCCTGCTATAGCTCCTCCCGTCCTTCAGGGACAAAGGGACGTTGTCTTCTACGAGCCTGTGATTTCTGGTGCAGGACACGCGCGCTCTTCTACACCACGTTCTGTGGAGGCGGGTTTGGGTTCCGAGGACCCATTGAGCCGGGTGAGGATACTGCTGCCCCCAGGGTGCTTTAAACCCCACGGGGCCTGGAGGGGCCTCGTGCTGCGAGCTGTGCTTGCACGGCGTCCTGTGTGCGTGCGGCCGGGTAGCACTAGGAAGCAGCCCCTTGCGGCCCAGCCGCCAGCCCGGATGTGAGGGGGAGCCGTCGCCCGGGCCAGGCTGCCCTCCATGCCCCGGCACAGCCCGCACCCCTGCCCCCGCGTGCCTGGCTCCGACTCCCTGGGTCTGCGCTCATTCGGGACGGGATGCCCATGTCCAGAATGGGCTCTGTCTTTGGCGACGGGACCCCTTCCATGCGGCAGCATGTCGTGTCCTCAGTGGGGGGGAACAGCCTCATGGTACAGAGGCAGACACTGCCCTGTTCTGGGAACCTCCGAGCACCCCGCTTCCAGCCCGTGGAAGGGCAGTGATGGGCTGGCCGCAGTTCCCTGCGTGGCTGTTCTCCCCAGAGCTCCTTGCGGTGTGGAGAGGAGGCTTGCGCACGTGCTGGCAGCCAGGGGCAGGGGCAGCATTCCACATGAGCGCGCAGCATCCCCAGAGCGCCCTCATCTGGTCCCCTTCGGGTGGGAATCTTCAGAGTGGGAAGGAAAAGTGCCTTCTCTACCACCCTAACTGGTCCCCTGTTGGACACGTCCGAGGCTCGTCCACAGCAGCAAAGGGCATCGAGTTGGAGGGGGGTGGCAGCGGCTGAGAGGTGGTGCCCCTCATGGTGGGAGCGGGCGTGGCATAACTCTGGCTGCCCGGCCCTCCTCCCAGGAGCACTGGCCCAGTTTCCGCTCTGCTCGCAGCCGGGCGGTGGTGGCACGTCCTGGGCTTCGGCCGCACCTGTCGGCAGTCGCGGAGCTCGGGCCTCGACCCTGTGGCCCCAGGCGTCCACTGGGAGGGCGCGAGGTGGCCAGCGTCTGTTGAGCTGGGGGCGCCTCCAGAGACGGGATCAGAGGGTGGTGAGAGGTTCTGGGAGAGGCTGCGGAAGAGGCAGAGGGCGGCCTTCTAATAAACGAACCCCGGTTTGTTGGTTTCGCCCAGCCCGCTGCTCTGAGACTGAGGGCCCCAGGACCCTAGGGTGACGAGTGGTCCTTCCTCCCCTGTCAGAAATGTCTGAGGTGGAGGGAAGGGAGGCTGGGCATGGGAGCTGTTGCTGCTCAGGTGGTTCCACGGCTTCCTGGCCCCAAGCCCAGCTCGTCCACCCTCAGCACCGGCTCAGGGAGCCTCCGTGGCCTCCCTGGGGTCCTGGCCGTGTCCTGCCCTAGGGTCCCGGGGGCTCCAACCCCAGCCCGTAAGGCACCTACTGGAGGTGGGGGCAGGGGCATGGGGGGCAGTGGGACACGAGGAGGGGCTGCCACCCCCTCAGGGCATCCTTGGGCCCAGCGTTTCCACCCCGTGACTTTGTGTCTTTTCTTAAGGGAAATGCAAGAAGCGAGGCGATGCCTTGAAGATGGAGAATGACCCCCAGGAGGTGAGCTGCGTCTCTTCCCACGTGGCCCACTACTTCGGGTGGGGGTTTGTGAGCAGGCATCTGTTTTTCAGACCCCTCTGCCCCCTGCCTGCCTGGCCCTCCTGAGGACTCCATCTGTGCTGGTGGACTCAGGTGGCTCAGTGGCCACTCCCATGCTGCCCTTGGTCGCGTTGGGGTGGCTGGGGTCCCCTGAGCTGCTGCTCTGTGTCAGGGATGCCCGCCAGACCCTACTCGGAGTTGGGGTGACCTGAGAGGTATTTAGGTGAAGTGGCCTAATTTTATATCCGTGTTACAAAGGCCTCAGCTGTTAAAAGCATAGGCATACCTTCAGGTGTGGCCCTGGGTACACGTGGGCATGAGTGGGGCTCCGAGAGGGCTCTCACCACGGTCGCCACCTCGACACAAAAAGTCAGGGGCCAGCTAGCACTCCTTCCGGTCCGCAAAGCTTTCTGATGGCTTCTAAGGGCCCTTCTCTCCATGTCCTCCTGTCCGTAGACGGCCTCCTGACAGCGGGCAGCCTTTAGGATTCCCTTTTAGGACAGGAAGATTCAGTGACCGCCTGGCCCAGGTCTGTGTGGTCTTTGTGGGCATGTTGCCACCGCCCCCAGCTCTGCAGCCTCCCTGGTGTGCATGCTCTGGAAGGTTCTCTGGGACATGCATCCTCAGCTCTGCGACGCACCTCTTCAGCTCAGTTGTCCCAGCAGTGGAGCGTCCGTGAGCCCCAAGGGCAGGACACTGCCTACGGCCAACGCGGGGACCCTCAGTGGAGGGCAGGCACAATGCGGCCTCCGCTCCAGATAACCTCGCGTCTACGTTTTTTTTCCCAAAATGAAAATAGCCGTTGTCTTTTCAGTTGTAAAAGTCCTGTTCGGCCTTTCCCCGGAGATGGTGGGTGCTCACCTGTGGGACCTGGCCCGGGGCACCGTCTCTGAGGCCCGATTCCCCCATCCCTAGGCGGAGTCCGAGATGGCCCTGGATGCCGAGTTCCTGGACGTGTACAAGAACTGCAACGGGGTGGTCATGATGTTCGACATCACCAAGCAGTGGTAAGGGCGCTGGCCCGCGAGGGCGTCCAGCAGGGCACTCAGTGCTTCTTGAGGGCTGGCCGTGGGCAGTGTGCACGCTGCCCATTCAGCCAGGCTCTTCCCCGGGGGCGGAAGCTAAGGCGGGTCTCTCCCCACACGCGCCTCCCAAGGACCTTCAACTACATCCTCCGGGAGCTTCCCAAAGTGCCGACGCACGTGCCTGTGTGCGTGCTGGGGAACTACCGCGACATGGGCGAGCACCGCGTCATCCTGCCCGACGACGTGCGAGACTTCATCGACAACCTGGACAGGTGGGTGCCAGCCCGCGGGCGCGGCTGCTGCGGGTCGGCCTGGCCGCCCGGGACGCTCCCGCCCGCGCCCTCCTCCGCGTCGAGCCCTGGCCGCCCACCCAGCGGCACGGCCCCGGGGCCCCAGGTGCGCCAGCTCCCCCGGCTTCCCTGCCCCGCCGGGACGGGGATGCGGACCTGGAGGGTGGGGTGTGGGTGGGCAGGACCGAGGGTGGGCAGCTGGCAGTCCCAGGTGCCAGGTGGGGGCGGCCTCCCTCCATCTCCGAGGCCGGGGCCGGGCGCTGGGGATGGTGCGTCGAGGTCCTGCCGGGGCGGGCAGGCAGCACCTCCCTGGTGCAGGCATCCCGTGGTGGGCGCCCGGCCAAGCAGAGCCCTCTGAACTTCAGGTCTCCGCCTGGCGACTGTGAGCCCATCACCCACAGGAGGCGACTCAGCCCTGCAAGGGGTGCTGGCGCCAAGGGTGGCCCAGCCCAGAGGGGCCACGCCACGCTGCCCGCTGCCACCACCGTCCCTCATGTCTCCGTGCTTTTCATGAACAGGCCCCCAGGGTCTTCTTACTTCCGCTACGCCGAGTCCTCCATGAAGAACAGCTTCGGTCTCAAGTACCTGCACAGGTTCTTCAATATCCCATTCCTGCAGCTTCAGGTGAGCCCTGCTGGCAGGGTGCAGGGGGTGGGGCTTGGGTCTGCCAGGGCCGCTGTGGCGCAGGGGTGGGGCCCCAGCGGGCGGGCAGCTTGTTGGTCTGGTTGGAGCGAGGCCATCAGTTCGGACGCCGCGTGCGGGTGCTGGCGGCCGCTGGATGGCCCGCCCTGTCCCCTCCCCTTGCTGGGGGGTCCGGGACCTGGGCCCTTCTGGAACCACGGACCCAGCTGCGGGAGAACGTGGGTGTCCTTACACGTTCCTCCCGGGAGCTGCAACCCTCTGCGCTGACCCCTGCTGGGGCCCTCGTGTGTCCGTCCTCGCTGTGGAGGTGCCCTCGGCCCTGGCACCCAGATCAGGACGCCTCGGATCCTCCCTGTGGCCGTGCCGCTGTGTCCCCGTGGTGGACCTGGCCCCTCTCTGGCGACAGGTGCCGGGATGGGCCCGAGCAGCCCCTGCCCTCCTCCCCCTGCTGTGCAGCCCTTTGCTGTTGGCGTTACTGACCCTCGTATTTGGGAACAGTTGTAGGTTTGCAGAGAGCGCAGAGGGTTCCCGTGCCCCAGTTCAGTTCCCCGATTGCAGCCTTGTGTTTCCACGGTGTTCCCGTTAAGACCACAGAACCAGGCTTTGTCGGCACCTCCTGCCGGCCCTCTGTCCTGGGCCCCACGCAGCCCACCCCACACGTAGTGGTCACTTCCGCGGCTGCGCTGGGCTGTGACAGTTCCTCAGACGTACCTGGCTCAGGGTCTGTCTGACCTCAGATGGGTGATGGGCTTTTGTGCACGAGACCCCAGAGGTGACTGCCCTGCTCATCACATAGCGGGGACACGTGCCACCCACACGGCTTGTCACTGGGACATTGACCCGTGGCCCTTGCAGCCACAGTGGCTTCTGTTCTTTCTCCAAAAGGATGTAGAACTTACTCAGGCGAGCGGCTGTCTTTCCTTTTCTCTTGCCGCCTTTTGAAGAGACAAGGCCTCTGCAGGCCAGGGCGGCGGGCATTTTCAGGGTGTCCAGACCTCGCAGACGTGCCGGCCGCCCTATCCTGGGTGTTGATCCACGTCGCCTGTAGGGGTCCCTTTAATTTTCTGTCCAAGTAAAACGTGCACACAAATCGCAGGAAAACACCCCCAGCCTGGGTTGGGGGGGTGGCATCGGGCAGGATGGAAGCTGGAAGCCGCTGCTGACGCTGAGCCTGGGGCCAGCAGCAAGCGCGTGGTTTTCAGCAGGTGCTGGGGCTTCTTACGCCTCGGGGCCCCTCGTGTGAACAGGGCGCCGTCTCTCTGGGTGGTTCGCTCACATCACGACCTCTGCCCCTGGAGCCTGCAGGGCAGCCGAGGCGTCACGCCCCCCGGGCGAGGCCGTGCGGGCTCCCGGCTCCAGGCACTCCGCTTGAGGCGGTCTTGTCCCTCAAGGGCCAGCCGGGAGGGGCGCCAGGCGGAAGGGGTGGCTCACCGCAGTGACTGATGGTCCCAGCTCAGGTGTCTGCTTCCTCTCTGTAGAGAGAGACGCTGCTGCGGCAGCTGGAGACGAACCAGCTGGACATCGATGCCACGCTGGAGGAGTTGTCCGTGCAGCAGGAGACCGAGGACCAGAACTATGACATGTATGTCAGCCGCGGCTGCCCTCAGCGCTTAGACCCTGCAGGCAGGGCTCTGCGGGCAGGTGACACGTGTGCCCTGTGGGCCAGGCCTCCCTCTGAGCTCGGGGTGCGCTTGGCGGGGCTGCAGCACGAGTGCCACCCACCCGGGTAGATCTGTCCGCGTGGAGTTGTGTTGCTCAAAGAAATCGAGTCATTTCAGCTTTGAATGTGGTCCAGGCCCCGTGGGAAGGGGGCGAGGGTGGTGCTCTCCGCGCTGTCAGCTCTCGGCTCTTCCTTGGGAAGCAGATAGCGGGCTCCTCCTGACCCTGAGGATGTGAGGCTGGACACCCCAGGGCCCTGCCGCCCCCTGCCCACTGAGCACTTCGGGCCTGGCCTGCTTTAACCGGGTGTGACGGGCACACAGTGTGGCCGTCAGTTCACGGAGGTGCTTCTGCAGCTGCTGCCCCCAAACAGCTGTCTGCCTTGCAGGGGTGGAGGGAACATGGCGTGCAGGCCTGGTGCGGCTGTAGGCGCTCTAGCTGCCTGGCCCCAGCCTGCCTCTGTCCAGACCGGCCCACCTGTCGGCCACCTGGCACGCAGAACGGGGAGCCGCTGACCTGGCCACGTGTCCACCCCAGGCCCCGGCAAGACCGGCCACCCTGACGTTTTCCAGCCAAGGCCCCGTCCCTGTTTTGACGTAGGTTTCCCAGATTGATGCCAGTGGAGAGAGCTCCTTGACCTTGGGAGGGTGTGTGGGGTGGGAACCAAATCTCCTGGTCCTTGGTAGTGGAGGAAGGGGCGTTGTCCTGGCACTTCCAGCAGGATGGCCGAGCGGGTGGGGAACAGCCCCCAGGCAGGCCCTCCTGTGCCCTCGCAGGGTCTTGGGGCACCCAGAGCAGGTAGCAGGCCCATCCGCCTTCCACAGCTCGTGGGGGAAGGCCTAACCCTGAACCACCCCTAAAAACAGGTGCTTCCTTTGTTTTGTTGAATTATCCAGATGTTGGGGTTGGGGTAGGAAGCAGGCTGCTTCCCCGCCTGCGCGCACGGCCTGGAGCACGGGCTCTGGCTGCGGCCCGGGCAGGACCCTCGCGCCTCCCAGGTCCCCCAGATGGACTCGAGGAAGGGCCTTTGGGTCTCCCAGAGAAAGATCCAGCTGCTGCTTCTGGAACAGCAAGAGGGGGAGAAGCAGGAGTCATTCTAGGGTGGGGGGAGGTGTTCTCACCTGCTCCGGCTGCCAGGCCGGCCTCACCGTGGACGCCACCCTGGGGCTGACCAGCTCCTGCAAGGCGTCCTCTGACTGAGAGCTTGGGCGCCCGGCGTCACCAAGCACAGGCTCCCTGGGGAGGTGGCAGCTGGAGCCTCCCCACAGCGCCCGTCCCCGGCCAGCCCCCGGGACCAGGCCATTGGAAGAAGGTGGCACCATGGCGGGGCTCGGCTGTGGTGTCCCCGTCACCTCCCCTGAGCAGCCGGGGGACCGGACGAGGTCTGGGGCGGATCCCGCTCCCGGCCTGTGCCAGGACCCAGTGCCTTGCCCGTCCTTCCTCCCACCCCCCACCCCCTCCCCCAAATACCAACCTAGAGGTGAGGGCGGCCGGCCCAGACACCCCAGGCCCCCGGGGCCCCGGCCCACAAGCACAGGCCGGCTCTCCATTCCACACCTTCTGTTTGAAAGCCCACCCCACGGGAGGAGGGCCCTGCTACAGGCCTAGGTGACACCAGGGTCCTCAGCCAGTGGGACGGTCGGGCCCAGGCCACCCGGGTCTAGGCTCCTCCCTATCTGGGAGGCTTGCAGCCTGTCCCTGTAGGTGGGTCCTAGAAACAGGGTCGGGGGCCATAGGGCGGGGGCTCAGCAAAGCCTGCCTGTCCGCACACGTGCACATGCACACGCGCACAAACACAGGCACACACGCACGCACCCTTCCCCTCGCGGGAAGAGACTCCCAGCCAGCGTTGGTGTCCGCACCTGTCACCCGCCGCCCTGGGGGCGCTGTCAGTGTTTGCCACCAGCCCGCGCTGGGAAACCTCCTGGAAAGGCAGGTGGGGGCTCGGGGCCTGAGCGCGGGGCCACCCCGTCACCACCGGCGCAGCAGCAGCAGCCCCTGGGGAGCCTGAGAGCAAGAGACGCGGGAGGTGGCTTTCTCACTCCTCGCCCTGTTCGCCCGCAGCTTCCTCGAGATGATGGAGGCACGCAGCCGTGGCCACGCGTCCCCGCTGGCCACCAACGGGCAGAGTCCGTCCTCGGGCTCCCCGTCTCCCGTGGTGCCTCTGAGCGCAGTGCCCACGGCGAGCTCCAGCCCCGGCACGCCCCAGCCGGCTCCACAGCCGCCCCTCCAGGCCCCCTCGGCTTGCCCGGGGCCCCCCTCCGCCTCGGAGGCGCCGCCAGCCCCTGCGCAGCCCCTGGTCCCTGCCGCACCCCCGCGGCGCAGCGTCATCTCGCGGCTGTTCGGGATCTCGCCGGCGGCCGAGGTGGCCCCTTCACCCCCAGGTAGGCCCCAGGAGCAGCCCTCGGGAGGTGGGCACAGGCATCCCAAGCGGGGCGCGGCCCTGTCTCGCTGGCCCCGGGAGCCCTTGCCGACCAGGACGGGGCCCCCCTTCTTCCTGCGGGGCAGGCAGCCCCACAGCCTCGCCACACGGCATCCCGCTTGTGGCCCAGCCTGGGATGGACCCGGCTGGGCTGGGCGCTGGGCAAGAGTTGGTGCCTGCTGTCCACAGAGCCGGCCCCAGCTTCAGAGGCCCCGGCAAGAGTCCAGAACGTGGAGGACTTTGTTCCTGACGACAGTCTTGACCGCAGCTTCCTGGAGGACGCAGCCCCCCCGAAGGATGAAAAGGAAGTTGGAGCCACGGCCCCGCAGGACAGTGACAGGTTAGGGCGGGGCCTGGAAGGCAGGCGGGTGTCGGCTGCCGCCCTCAGCCTTGGCCCTCGGCCCGCCAGGTGTGGACTCTGCTGCCGCCCTGGCACTGGGCGGGCGGAGGGGACAGGCACCCCGCCTGCATCTGGGCGCCGGGGACAAAAGCAGAGCTGGGCCTGAGGAGCTGAGGGAAGGGCAGCCTCACACCTGCGGGGAGGGAGCAGGGCTCCCCGACTGCCGGTGACCCGCCTGTCGGTGGCATCTTCCTGTCCATGACCTCCTCGGGCCGATGCCACTTGAGAGCCTTGGCCGGTGGAAGGAGGAACCCTGGGGCCAAAGAGCCGCTGTCAGCTTCTCCCCCAGGGGGTGGCCGGTCAGGGCCGCACGGGGGAGGCTCGAGGCCCGGCGCGCACACTCCCTTCCCGGTGTGACCCGAGTGAGACCCACCTCCACCTCCACCGTCACCATGTGTCCCAAAGTGCAAAATCCCAGACCGAAGCCAGCACTGTGCTCCTGCCAAGGCAGGGCCCCGGCATCACTGAGCCCCCCATCACCCTGGGCCCCACACCCCTCACCTCGCCACCCCCCGGGAGGGCACCCGCCTCAGATGTCCACCCGCGGGCCCCGCCGTGGCTTCCCGCCGCACGGGGGCGTCTCTGTCCTCTCCTCAGCCCACCTCACACCTGCTTTCCTGTCGACCTCTGCCACAGCTCTGCTGCAATGTGGTGGGTCCCCTACACAGAACAGCCCCCAAGGCCACCCTCGAAGTGGGTCCCCCTTTGCTGCGTCCACGCAAGGGTGGACAACCCCGCCGTCAGGGCCCTTGCCTGGCACAGAGGGGCCTGGAGATCAGGGTGGGCGCTCCGTACCCCCCTCGTGACCTCTGACTGCCCTGCCTGTCCTTTGCAGTGATGAGGAGGCCCCAGGAGGGAACCCAATGGTGGCGGGTTTCCAGGACGACGTGGACCTTGAAGATAAGCCGCCTAATAGGCCCCTGCCACCCACGGGCCCCATCCCCAGGGAGCACATCACTCTGTCCAGCGAGGAGGAAGAAGAGGAGGCGGCAGGGCGCCACGAGGCCACCGTCCTGGTCCCCCAGAAGTGCTCTGAACCAGGGACCAAACGGTATGTTGGGGGTGGGAGGGAAGGGGTGTCCTGGTGGGGAGGGCAGCCTCAGGCTCCGTGACCCTCCTGTGTGTCCTGCAGTTCCTCCACGAAGGCCTCGAGGCCACACCAGGATGCAGCTCCCAGGGCCACGGAGCCCCACTGGCCAGGCGGCACCAAGCGCCCCGCCGAGGGCTCCTCTCCGGGGCTGGAGGAGGGGGAGGACAAGCAGGTGTCGTCAGAGAGTGACCCCGAGGGGCCTATTGCCGCCCAGATGCTGTCCTTCGTCATGGACGACCCTGACTTTGAGAGTGACCCAGATGCTCAGCGGAGAGCGGTGAGGACCGACCTTGGCACCCACACTGCCTCCGAGTCCAGGGCGAGTGGTGGGTGGGGAATGGCGGAAAGGCACCGAAGGCACGAGAACGTGGCGGGGGTCTCGCGGGGCGTGAGTCAGGGCAGCCTGGGTGAGCCGGGAGGGCTGCCCCGCAGGGGGCTGCGTGTGCCAGGCCCAGGCTGCCCCTGTTCTGGGGAGGATGTGGTGGGGGACCTCGGCATCACGGCTGCCCCGCTCGGGCCGTCGTCACTCTGGGTGAGCCCATGGTGCGGGGCCGGTGCAGGAGCCTCCTTACGGAGTCACGTGACAGGGAACCGGGGAGAGGCTCGGCGGCCCACCTGCCCGCTCCTTCTCCAGGGTGAGTTCCCGGTGCGAGAGGACCTCTCGGACGTGACGGACGAGGAAGCCACCAGCCCTGTCCAGCCGCCCCCGCCCCCCAAACCCCCCGCCCCCTCCTTCAGACTGAAGAACGACTCGGATCTCTTCGGGTTGGGGCTGGAGGACACGGGCCGCAAGGAGAGCAGCGAGGAAGGTAGCTGCGGGGTGACACGCCTGCCCCTCCCTCCCCGTCCAGCTGCATCGGCGCTGGTGACTTGCACTGTGTCCCAGCCAGGGGCCATGTTTCTGACCCCCTCACCTGTGCCTTTGAGCCTGGGGGCCCCAGAGCACAGGAGCAAGGTCAGGAGCACAGGGGCACAAGCAGCAAGGCCGTCCCGTGGGGCCGGAAGCCCAGTCCCTTTCTCTGTCCTGCTCGGGGTCCGGCTGTGTTCTGACGACATCCCAGGCTTTCAGGCCAGGACCAGGCTGGAAGGATGGGCAGCTGAGGCATCTGACCGAGTGGCCACGCAGGAGGCATTTGGCGGCGTGGGTAGCGCTGCTGCGAGCTCTTCTGGACCCTCTGTCCGGCCCTGCATTGCTGGCCCTCCGTGGAAAAAGCTGGCATGGTCTCCAGGCTGCTGAGCCCCCGTGCTCCATGACAACCCTGGCCAGCTCCACGGCTCCCTGCCCCATCCCCAGCCCCCACCCTGGGCAGCTCGAGCCCAGCAGCGTCACCTGGGCCGGTCCTGGAACTGCCTCGTCCCCAAAGTGGAGAGGAAAGGACCTTCCCGGGCTTGTCCTGGTGCTGAAGTGTCGGCCCGTCCACAGGAGTGGCTCCTGTTGCCTTTGTAGCCAGGGCCCCACCCAGATGCAGGGCAGAGGCTTGAGGTGCTGGGTGTTCACTCTGGGCTGTGCTCACACTGGGACCCCGGCTCAGGGCCTCTGCTGGACCCACCCACTCCCAGGCTCACACCAGTCCGGGAGCCTGGGGAGGGCCTGGCCTCTGGTCCACAGGGAGCTGACACTGCATCTTATCCGTGCAGATAAGGAGGGCAAGCCTCCCTCGAAGGAGAAGAAAAAGAAAAAGAAGAAGAGCAGAGAGGTACACACGCTCCCTGAGCCCTCCTGGGGTGCCGCTGGGCAGCGTGGGCCCCAGGGCGGGCCCTGCTCTCCCAGCCCCCGGCTGACGCTGCACCCGCCTCTCCAGGAGGAAGAGAAGGCCGCAAAGAAGAAGAGCAGGCGTAAGAAGAGCAGGGACCAGGCGGAGGACAAGGGCCGGGAGGAGCGGCGGCGGCGGCGGGGCCCGGAGAGGACTGCGGTCCACGAGCTGGAGGCCTTCCTGGGGGGCGGGGCCCCGGGCGGCCACCTCCGCGGGGGCGGCGATTACGAGGAGCTCTAGGCCTGGCCGCCACAGACCGCAGGGCGCTCCGCGTGTGCTGGGGGCGCTGGGCCTGCCCTGCGGGGAGGGGCAGCAGGCTCTGTGGGCAGCCGGCCCCCAGCGCTTCTCAGGGATGGGACTGAGGCCGAGGAAGCCCGTGAGGCTGTTTGCAGGGGTGGGGCGCTGTCCCTGTCGCCTGCCCGGCCCCCTGCTTGCCCTCGGCCCGCCGCACGCACTCACCCAGGCCCGCTGCATGCAGCGGCCTCCGCTTCGGCTGCGCCGGCGCTGCAGACCTCGGGTCCCCAGACCCTCGGGGCACCTGTGCAGAGGGCAGGCAGCGCTGGCGCCTCTCTGGGGGCCGCTCTTCCCAGGCACAGCGACCAGCTTTGCACCTGCACCTGAGCTCGGGCGTGCGCAGGCCGAGCGGGGAGGCCCTTAACACTCATGTCCTTTCGCTGTCCTTCCACACCACTCGGACCATAAAGCTCTCCTGTCCTACTGCGCATCTGTGTATGCGGCTTCTGCTGCGGGGCTCCTGCCCAACTGGGACGGGTCCACCACCCCCCAGCCCCCGGTCGGCGTGGGTGGGCAGGAAGGTCCTGAGCTCCCTACCTTCAGGCCACAGAGCCCTTTTTCCCTGAGAGATGACTGCCTTTGGGGGTAGGAAGCCTCAAGCAGGCCCAGCCCTACGCGTGCCATGCCCTATCCAGGTGGGACCAGCACGGCCACCATCCTGTGTGCCCGGTCCAGCCCTCTGAGGGCAGCTGTGTGTCCCTGCTCCCACCTGACACCCAACCCCAACCCCACAGGCCGCTCCCCGCCAGCTGTCAGCAGGGCCCTGCCCCGCCCCCAACCCCACAGGTGCCCTGAGCACTGCTCCCTTTGGGGGCATGCAGGCTAGGCCTTTGCAGGCGGAAGCGGGGCCTGGTGGCCGGGCCTCCCCCTCCCCAGTTCCTGTGCCTAGAGAGCTTCGCACCCAGGAGGCAGCGGGCCATCGGTCACTGGGCAGGTGTTGGGGGCTGGGCCCCAGATACCTTAGGGGCTCCCTTTAGCCCAGAGTTTGTGAGGTCGACTGTCCCTGTAGTACCTGCTAACGCAGGGACCACACTGACCTGAAGCTTGCCCAGGGCCCCTCATCCAATGGACCCACAGTGTGGCAGGTCCCGGCCTTCGGGGCCAAGAGCATCGGTGGCCTGCCCCTCTGCCAAGCTAGAATATTTCCTGCTCAGCATCTTGTGTGGGAGGGGCCTGGAGGGAGGATGTCACCATGCAGTTCACGGGTGTGCCGAGCTGCCCAGGGCAGCGGCAGCCTCTGGACATTGGAGGCGGGGAGCGCGAGAGCGTGCCTTTGCCTGGGGAAGCTGGACATCCTGGGGACAGGAGGCTGCGGGCACTCAGGTGGTGCCCATCTGGCCCCAGGTACCTGGGGAGGGCTTGGCACCTCCAGCACCGCAGCACAGAGGCCAGCAGGGCGGGGAGCCGCCCATCTGCTCCTGCCCGGGCTGAACCGAGGCGTGAGTTCCGGGAGCTGTCTGCTGTGTGGGCCAGGGCTTGGGCCTCCTCCAGGCTTCCGCTCCAAGGCCTGCCAGGCCACCAGCTGCCCTTGGGCAGGTGTCCTGGAGATGGGGCCTGGCAGGACCGGCCAGGTGCTCCCTGGACCCGGGTCCCCTAGTTAGACCCCAGGCCTGCCCTTGAGGCTGCAGAGAGCCCGTCACCCCACGCCCAGCCACAGCCCCAACCTGGAGCCAAGCAGGGCACACGAGTCCCAGGCCCACGGCGCGGCCCCTTTAAGTGCAGTCCTGCCAGCCGCCATCGGGGGCAGCACTGAGCGGCCCGGCGGCCTCGCGCCGCTGCCTGGAAGCTTCTGCTGGTGCCGGGGACGCGGCGGCAGCGCGGGGGACAGCAGAGCTCGCCGGGCCTGCGCAGCCCACCGGGCAAGGTGGGGGAGCACCGCCCAGGTAAGGGGTCGAGGCCGCTGCCCCGCGGGTCTTTCGCAGGTGCGGCACCCGCAAGGATGGGGGTGCCGCCCCTGGAGGACGCCGGTCCTCACCCGGGCGCTCGGGGCAGGGGCCGGGCTGCTTGGCGGGGAGGCCACCCGCCGGGCTCATTAGGCCTAGGACCCCGGCGAGGGCGGACTATCCCATCCCCACGGGCAGGGGTGTCGCCCAGTCTAGCTCATCACAGCAGCACCAAGGCCGGGCTGTCACCTCCCTGGGGCGGAGCCTCACGCCCCGTCATCCAGCCCCCAATTCCGGCCTAGCTTTAAGATGGAAGGGAGTGGGAAGGGGTGGTCCTGCAAACCAGGGGCAGTTGGGGTGCGCCTGAGGCTGAGATGGGGGCAGGCACTGGGCCCGGGTGGCCTTGACCCAGGAGGGCAGCCCTACCGGCAGGAAGCCCCTGGCACACCCGGGACACAGAGGGTCAACCAGACCAGAGGTCCTACCAGGTGAGGACCCAGCTCCCCGCTTTCCCCAGCTCACCCTGGAGCGTGCTCCCCCAGACTGTGTGAGGAAGTGGGTCCCTGTACCACTGAGCTCCTCCCAGCCTGTCCAGGCTCTGGGTACCCAGTGAAGCCGGTGGCTCAGGTCTGAACGTGAGCCTGGTACAGAGGGCTGGACCCCAGCTCAGCCTGCATGCGGGGGCATGGAACCTCAGGTTTCCATGGAGCCTTTCCGAGCTGCTGTGGGGAGGGCCTGCCTGAGAATCAGGGGCGGCGGGGGCTTTACCCACCCACTGCCCTGCTTCCCCGGCTGGCAGCCTCCTGGCCTGGTGCTTTGCTCAGGGACCCAGGGGCAGCCTTGAGCTCCTGGCTCACAAGCCCCCACGTGGTCCTGCAACCAGGGCCCGGTTTCCGGCTGCAACGCACTCACTGCAAAGATGGGGGGTCGCTCTCCTGGGCTTTTCACGACAGCCCCAAAGATCTTAGTGGGTTTCGCCACCCCAAGATGAGGGAGAGTCAGAGGATGTTTCTGCAAAGGAAAGGGAGCTTTAGGGTCCACTATGATCTTTGGAAGCATTACTCTGGCCTGGGCCACACGGAGAGTTGAGGGTGGGGCCGGCAAGTCCACGAGCCGAGATGCCATGCCTGGACCCGATGGGGCCACTTCAGGACCTGGGGCCTGACACAGCGCTGGGGGAGGACTGCACGTCCAGCCTAGCCAGCAGGTGGGGCGGGAGGCTCAGGTGACTGTGAGCGGAGCTGCTTAAGGCTGGGGCCGGGACCTCAGACTGCAGCGGCGGACGGCTCGCTCTGCACTGGGTCTTAAGGAAGGGGCTTCAGCCACCTGCTCTGTGGAGCCAACATCTATAAAGAAGTCTGTGAAGGCCCCAAACGAGTACACAGTTGCTCCAGCAGTGGGCACCACGGTGGTGGTCCTGGGATCACACCCCCACTCTTCCTACCCCGCTGCTGGCCTGTCCCAGGAAAGGGGTCTACCCAAGCCTGCCCAGTGGTCACTAGTGGGCGCAGACGTTCGGGAACCACTGCAATGACATCCCCGTTCTGGCTGACCCGCCTCCTCCCAACAGAAAGTGGCCCAGAAAGGATGGTCTGGATGAGGGGGCAGGACCTGCGTGGCTGGACAGCTGGGTTCCCCCTGCAGGTGCTTCTGACGCCAGCATGGAGCAAGTGCCTGCGGCCTCGGCCAAGGCCCGCGGCCAGGGCTGCCCCGCCCACTGTGCCCCAGGTAAGCCGGGCCAGCGCTGGGGGTTAGCGGGGCCTGGGCTACAGAGGGGCTGCCCTGACCCGCGTCTCCCCTCAGGGCGAAAGCCCCGAAAGGCCGAGTGAGCTGCAGCCTGGAGACCTCTTTTAAGATGACCCGCACGGACCCGCCGGACCTGCTGGTGTCGACCGTGTACCAGGACATCAAGGTGGCGGCCCCGGGGCCCGTGTCGAGGCCCCCGCCATGTGAGCGCCCAATGGCCCGGCCTGCTGCGCCCGCGCCTTTCAACAAGCGCCACTGCCGCAGTTTCGATTTCCTGGAGACACTGGACGGGGAGGCCATGGAGGCCCGTCCGGAGCCGCCGCCTCCGGAGCCCGCCGCGCCGCGCGCCCGATCCCGCGACGGCGAGCCCCGGCGCCGCGCCCGCTCGAAGAGCGCACCCCGTGCGGCCCCGGGCCTGGCGGCCGCGCCCGCCTCACCACCTGTGCCGCCGCGCCGAGGCCGGGAGGCCCAGCGGGCGGCGCCGGCCGACGCATCGCCCCGCCGGGAGCCCGCGTACCCCGCGCTGCGCGCGCTCGCCAACGAGCTACACCCCATCAAGCTGCAGCCTCAGCGGGGCGGCCCGGGCCGCATGGCGCCCCTGTGCGCCGCCGCCAACCGCTGTGCGCCGGCCGAGCCACCCGCGGGGCCGGCCCCCCACGTCCGCTGCCGCCTGGACGTCAAGCCCGACGACGCGGTGCTGCAGCATGCCGCCCGGGGCTCGAGACCCTGCGGGCCCACCGAGACCGCTCCCTGGCCCCGCGCCGCCCCGCAGCTCCACGGCCTCACGGTGCCCGGGCCTCGCCACGTGGGGCTCTCGCTCACCCCCACCCCCAGTGACTCGTACTGCGCCGACCCCCGGGCGCTGTACTGCGATGGGCCGCTTCCCGGGTCCCGGGACCACGCGGAGCGCCGGAGTCTGCCCTTCACCACCCCGCCGGGCCCCACCCAATTCTTCTACACCGAGGAACCCGAAGGCCACCCCGGTGGCTTCATGGCCAGCCCTGGACCGCCCTTCGACAGCTACTACCCCAGGCCCTTTCTGTCCGAAGAGCCACCCGGGCCCAGTCCAAGACGCGGGGGCGTCTACTATGCGGGGGAAGTTCGCACCTTCCCCGTCCAAGAACCACCCTCCCGTTCCTACTACGGGGAGGCCCCGCGAGCCTATGGCCCGCCCTGCGGCCCCCGCTACGCCCCCGAGGAGCCCCGGGCTCACCCCGCCGCCCGCCCCTTTTACACTGAGGACTTCGGGCGGTACCGCAGTCGAGACGCCCTGACGCGGACTTACCCACACCCGCGCGGCAGCCCGGCCTGGGGCGACTGGGGCCCGAGGCCTTACCGCACCCTGCAGGTGGCGCCTCCCCCGGACCCCGGCCCGTTGCTCGCCTCGTGGCACGGCGGCACCGGCACCAGCCCACCCCGGCTAGCGACCGACAGCCGCCACTACTCGCGCTCCTGGGACAACATCCTGGCGCCCGCGCCGCGCCGCGAAGACCCACTGGGCCGCGGCCGTAGCTACGAGAACCTGCTGGGGCGCGAGGCACAGGACCCGCGGGGCACATCCCCCGAAGGCCGGCGCCCGCCCGTCATAGTGAACCTGTCCACCTCGCCCAGACGCTACGCGGCGCTGTCGCTGTCCGAGACGTCGCTGTCGGAGAAGGGCCGTATGGGCGAGGGCCTGGCCCGAAACTGGTACGTCACGCCGGAGATCACCATCACCGACAACGACCTGCGCGCGGCTGAGCGCCCGAGCGCCAGGAGCTGGGAGCTGCCGGGGAGCCGCCCGCGGCCGCCTCCGCCCGCCGCCCCCGATGGCCCCGCCTCTGGCCGCCAGCGCAGCCTCGAACAGCTGGACGAGCTCATCACTGACCTGGTCATCGACTCGCGGCCCCCAGCCGGCCAAGCGCCCGAGCCCGCGTCCGACGGCCTGGGCCGCCAGCTGCGGCGCCTGCTAGACTCGCGGCCCTCGGGCGCCGGGGTCCCGACGCGGGCGCCGCGCTCCCCTCCCCTGTCTGCCGGCAGCGCTGAGGAGCCCGCGGGCCCGGGGCAGGCGGCCGACGCGTCCCCCGAGCCCAGCGCCGACGAGGACGACCTGATGACGTGCTCCAACGTGCGCTGCGGGCGCACCGAGACCATGTTCAACGCCTGCCTCTACTTCAAGTCCTGCCACAGCTGCTACACCTACTACTGCTCGCGCCTCTGCCGCCGCGAGGACTGGGGCGCGCACAAGGCGCGCTGCGTGTACGGCCGCGTGGGCAGCGTGTGCCGCCACGTGTTGCAGTTCTGCCGCGACAGCGGCCCAGTGCACCGCGCCTTCTCGCGCATCGCGCGCGTCGGCTTCTTGTCGCGCGGCCGCGGCGTGCTCTTCCTGGGCTTCCCGAGTCCCGGCTCCGCAGACAACTTCCTGCGCTTCGGCCTCGAGGGGCTGCTGCTGTCGCCCACCTACCTGTCGCTGCGCGAGCTGGCCACACACGCGGCGCCACTGGGCAGCTATGCTCGGGAGCTGGCGGCCGCCGGGCGCCTCTACGAGCCGGCGGAGTGCTTCCTGCTCAGCGTATCCGTGGCCGTGGGCCCCGGCGCTGCGCTACCCGGCGCCCCTGCCAGGCCAGCTCCCGCGCCGCGCAGCCCTGGACCCACGGTGCGCAAGTTCGCCAAAGTGGCTCTGGCGGCCGGTAGCCCGGCACGGCCGCCCCCGGCGCGGGGCCGCGAACCCGACATGGAGACGTTGATCCTGACGCCGCCGCCCGGCACCGCGGGCCTGGACCAGGACGGCGAAGCGGGCCGGCGAGCACGCGAGGTGGCCTTCATCCACATCCAGCGAGAGCTGCGGCTGCGCGGCGTCTTCCTACGCCACGAGTTCCCGCGCGTCTACGAGCAGCTCTGCGAGTTCGTCGAAGCCAACCGGCGCTTCACACCCACCACCATCTACCCCACGGACCGGCGCACAGGCCGCCCCTTCATGTGCATGATCATGGCCGCCTCCGAGCCACGCGCGCTAGACTGGGTGGCCAGTGCCAACCTGTTGGATGACATTATGTGAGCCGCGGGGGCGCGCCCGGGGCCCGCCCAGTCCACTCAGGCCCCGCCCCGAGCTCACCAGTCCCCGCCCAGCTCGCCAAAGCTCCGCCCCATTGCATTCTCCACAGGCTCCGCCTTTCCCTCCGCCTTCCTGCGAAACCCCTTCCCCCCCACCCCCAGACCAGTCCCGCCCGGCTCCCTCTCCCCCAGCTCGCCGTCGGGCGTCTCCAGAGGCCGGTCCTCGGCCGCTTGGTGCTCCCCGCTGGGGGGCGGGGTGGGTCTGAGGAACAGCCCGCCCTGCCTTTACGCGGAGGGGTCACTGCTGCAGATCCCACCGCGCATATCCGGTTCGTCCGACCCCTGTCCGTCTGCAGGGCCTCCCTGGAACCTCTCCAACCCCGGCTCGCCCTGGTCCAGGAGTCCGAGTCGACCAAAGCCTAGTCCCGTCCCTTTAAACACCCTCCCCTCCCGCCTCCTGTGGTCTGGGATGCGTCCTGCTCAGAGGCCTTTCCTCTCTAGATAACACCCTGATTGGCCTCGGTGTGTCCGCATCCCAAGCACGTCCTGGCCTGATGGGCAGGGCCGGCGGGGACCTGCGCGTGGCGTCTCCGCCGGCCCCCGCCCCTGCTGTGCCGGACCTTGGCAAACTGACGGCGCTGCCCGCCCTGCTGCAAGGGTTGGGCAAGCAGCAGTGAAGGGGTACTCGGGGGTCCTCAGCCAAGGCGCAAGACACCCAGCCAGAGGGAAGGGAGTCCTGGGCGGGGGAAGCAGAGGGGACGTATGGGTAGGGGCGCTGGCCAGACCTGAGACCTGGCTGGGCGTGAGTCGGGCTGCCTGCCGTCACCCGACAGGATGGCCCTAGGCGTGTGCCAGGGCAAACCCGGGGTGCAAACGGCGGCGCAGGCCCTAACCACACAGGGAGGCAGGAAGCAGGTACACAGGATGGATTTGCGGGAGGGGCCGAGGAGGCCGTCCAGCAGGGACCCTATCCCTTGGCGCAGGGAGGATCAAAGAAGAGGAGCGTTCCCAGTTTGGAGCAGGGTGGGGAAAGCGTGGATGGGAGCAGGTTCGCCAGGGCGGTGGTCCACCGGAGGGGTGGGGGCGCGATTAAACAAACGCCCCCGCGCGCTCGCTCTAGCCGTGCCCTGTGGTGCGGCCAGGGGGCCCGGCTCCGGCCCTCGGGAGCGCACGCTCGAGTGTCCTTCGTTCCCCGCCCTCCCCCGGGGTGCCCGCTGGCCCTGGCCCGGGCTCCAAGGATGGCGAGTGACCTGGAGAGGGGGTGAGGCCGGGAGCCCGGAAGGGCCCTCCTGTAGCCCCCACCCCCCACTGGGGCCAGGTGGGGCCCTCCTGGGGGCCCACTGTGGACCCCCCCCAACCCCCGCCTCTCTTCCCGGCCCTCGCCCCTGACCGTGCACCCGCGCCCATCTCCCCTCATTCTTCCCTCCCCTAAATGCCTGTGCGCCTGCCTCGGCTCCGCGCATTTGCACCGGCCACGCGCCCCGCTTGCCCCACCCGCCTTCGCGGCCTCCCAAACTGGCCGCCGCGCCCCCCGCCTGGGTGCCTCCGCCTTCTGCCCCACGCCTGAGGGCCGGCCCTCCAGGAAGGACCCTGGACCAGGATTATTTCCAGAGGGCGAGCGCTTTCGAACCAAGGAAAATAAAACTCGAATGTAGCCATTGCTGCCTCATTTTTTGTGCGGGGGAGTGGGTGGCACGCGGGACGGTGACTTTCGGAGGCGTGGGGGGGACGGCCTTCGGAAACCGGGGAGGGACACCATGGAGCAACGCGGGGTGGAAAGCAGGAGAGGCCCTCGGACTCGGTGGGCGACGGGGGAGGGAGGCCCTCGGGCACAGGGGGGGAAACCCGGAGGGAAGCCAAGGGACAGCGGGAGCGGTGTGGGGGAGGGAGGCCTTCGGTCACGGTGGGGGAGGGGGTCAGGGCCGGCGCGCGTCCCTTGGGCCTCATGGGCCTCCTAACCCCCACCAAAGGGGCCTGTCACCCCGCCCCCCCACCCCCGAGCCCCCTGGAAAGGAACTTTCCCGTGGGCTGGATTGAGTCACCACCTACTCCCGGTTCCAAGTTCCTCTTTAAGCGGAGCCGGC
The DNA here is from genome assembly GCF_949987535.1 of Balaenoptera acutorostrata. Taxonomy (NCBI): domain Eukaryota; kingdom Metazoa; phylum Chordata; class Mammalia; order Artiodactyla; family Balaenopteridae; genus Balaenoptera; species Balaenoptera acutorostrata. The sequence continues at coordinate 124,782,788 of NC_080069.1, forward strand.
GTGGTGTCCGGGCTGCAAGGAGCTGGATCGCGATTGGCCAGTCTGTGCCGCGGGTTGGCCGCGTGGTTGGCTGAGGCACTGGGCTCGGGCAGCATGACCCCGCGGGATTGGTCAGGGGCTCCCAGGCCCCGCCTCCCGCACAGTCAGCGCAGCCCTGGGTCGCGTGGGGGAAGGGCGGCGGGCCGCAGGGGGTGAGCGCGCTCCGGGAACATGACGGCGGCAGACCTCCCCCAGATCCCCGACGTGGACATCGACTCCGACGGCGTCTTCAAGTATGTGCTGATTCGAGTCCACGCGGTGCCGCCCTCCGGGGCCCCGGCCGGGGAGAGCAAAGAGATCGTGCGCGGCTACAAGTGGGCTGAGTACCACGGTGAGGGCGGGGCGGAGGGCCAGGGGGCGGGGTCTCCGGCGTCTGTGGGCGGGGTCTCCGGCGTCTGTGGGCGGGACTAGCCACGGCTGTGGGCGTGGCCGAGGGGCGTAGTGGGAGGTGATCCTGTACCCGGTTTCATCTCCGGCTGCCCCAGAGGAGCGTGGAGTACCCAGAGTCTGGAGTATCCAGATGGTCCTGGAGACAAGGGGCTGCCATGGCCCGACTCCTCCCTCCTAGTCCCAGCGCCCCTGCCTGGGTGCACCCCCTCCTGCCTTTCATCCCGTCCCAGAGGGTCTCCTCTCCTGGGGAGGGAGCTGCTCAGAGCGAGGCTTCAGACCCCTTCAGCCTCCAAGGGCAGCCAGGGCTCGTGCTGAGCCCCCCTTCCTATCCCAGCGGACATCTACGACAAGGTATCAGCCGAGATGCAGAAGAAAGGCTATGACTGCGAGTGCCTGGGGGGCGGGCGCATTTCCCACCAGAGCCAGGACAAGAAGATCCACGTGTACGGCTATTCCATGGTGAGCCCACAGCCTCGGGCCTGGGTGGGCCGAGGGCCCCAGTCCTAGCTTGGGGAGACCTGGCCCTCCAAGCTGCCTGACCTGGGGTGCTCAGAGTTTTCCGGCCCTTCTCAGCGGCAGAACCCTCCATCCAGGGCCTGTAGGCTCCCCATTTCTCACGTGGCATGACACAAGAAACACACAGGGTGGGAGGGAGCCACCCCCTGCTCCTCTGCTCTGGCGGGCTGCGTGCTGTTCCTGGTCCAAAAGGCCTGACTGGCTGTCATCCTCTACTGCTTTGAGGCCATCAGTGCTGGGGTGAAACTGAGAGGCCCCTGTCCCTCCCTTCACCAAGCTACCAGCAGATACACGGGGGCACCTAGAGGGGTCTGGGCCTCCAGCTAGAGGAACCTCCCTCAAGATCTGCTCACCCTGGTGGCCACGCTTCCACAGGAGAGCGCCCTGGGGTGGTCGGAGGGGATGACAGCCCCCTCCCGAGCTGTCCCCTGGTGTCCCTGCTGACTGGGCGCCCAGAGCCAGGACCGGGCTGTGAGCGCTGCCTTCTCCCTTCAGGGTTACGGTCGCGCCCAGCACTCCATCTCCACTGAGAAGATCAAAGCCAGGTACCCTGACTACGAGGTCACCTGGGCCGACGACGGCTACTGAGGCCCACCCGAGGCCAGCCACCTCCAGCAGCCCACTCGGAACTCTGCTCTCAAGGCCGCCTCCCAAGAGGCTGGGCTGCACCCCCTGGCGCTTTGCCACCCTGGCTAGGCCTCGGTGCCCGGGGTTACCTCTCTGGGGAGAATTAAAAGCATCGTCACCTCCGCTGGTCCCTGAATGCTGTGTGTCTTGGCTTCTTTGTTCCTAGGTCACCTCTCTGTACCCCCGACTAGAGTGGGGGCAGCGGGTCACTCCTGGCTGCCCCTCACCCCGCTCCACCCCTGGGGGCCCAGGGAGTGGCAGTGCACACTCAGCCCTTTGGGGCCTGATAAGGGGGCCCCTGGGCTGATGCCCCTGTTTATGGCCTGATTGCTTCTCCACGCACCTGCTATCCCCAAGGACATCTGGGAGGAGGCCTGATGAGCCCTTACGCAAGGAGCTAGGGCTGAGTCCCTCGGGCCTGCCGAGGCGGGGACCCATCCCAGTGTGCAGGGAGGGCAGGCGCCAGCAACCACCCTCCTGGCCCGCTGCCAACTGAGGTCACGAGTCAGGCAGTCTACGACCCCTTGACTCCAAGGTCAGGTCCCACGGCACTGCGCTGCAGCCACAGGCTCCGCTCCAAGTAAACAGGCAGGGCTTCAGACTCGGAGCTGGGAGCCCCTCTCCCAGGACCCTTCTCGCGCACAGGGCTGTGGGGAGCGGAGGTGCCCCTCGCCGAGGCTGTGGTCCTGCTGTGCCAGCCTCCTGTGGGCCTCCAGCGCCCTCGCGGGAGCCTCTCCAGGCAGGCGCCATTGCGACCGCGTGTGAAAACGAAAGACTTCCCTGGTGGTCCAGTGGTTAAGAATCCGTCTTGCAATGCAGGGAATGCGGGTTCGACCAGGGATTAGGGAACTAAGATCCCACGTGCCGCAGGACAGCTAAGCCCACGCACCGCAACTACTGAGCCCGCGCACCACAACAAAAGATCCCACGTGCCGCAACTAAGACCTGACGCGGCCCATAAATAAATAAATTTTAAAATAAAGATGAGGAAACTGAGGCTCAGGTGAGACAAGCTCCCCAGGCCGCACGGTAGTAAACTGTGGGTGGAGCCCGGCTCCAAATCCTCCACAGGAGTCGGTGCCACAAGCCCCAGAGTCTCTAGGCTCCTCTGGACCCTGTGTCTGGCAGCGTCCAGCCCACACTGTTCAGGACACTTGTTGACGAATAGTCTGGTCATCGTTTGTAAGTGAGCAAGCGCAGAGGAACCCACAGGCTGAGTTATGGAGAAGGCCAACGTCCGGGTTGTTGGGGCTGCCCCCTTCCCATGCAGGGAACTCAGGGGCTGGGTGTGGGGTTTGCACAAGCTGGTTTCCTACTGGCAACCTGGGCCAGGCTGAGTTGAATTCCCAGCAGGTGTGGGGACAGAGACCCCAGCGGCCGAGGCCGGTGTCACTCGGTGCTGTCTCCAGTGGGGCCTCCACCCGGCAGGGCTGGGCAGCAGTGGGCATGATGGTCGGAGCCTGACCTTTGGCCTGAAGGAGCCAGGCAGGTGGGAGCCCACCTAGGCCAGGGGCCCCTCTCCTGGATGCTTTTACAGCCGGGCGCCCGTCCTTGTCAGCGCAGGGCGGGGCCAGGTGAGGGGCCGCAGGTACAGATGGGGCTGAGCCCCGCTCTCCAATTAAAGTAGAGTCAGCCTGTGGGGCCTCGGGCTGAGAACCAGGCAGAGTCCGCACCAGGCTTGCCGGTGTACACACTGCCCCTTGGTCTCCCTCCCTCTGGCCTGACCATGTCTCTGCCCGGCCACCTCCTGCCCGCCTTGGTCCTGCTCCTGGGTGAGTCGTCGGGCCTGGTTCCCGAAGCAGCAATGTCCGGGGGCTCGGGTGCTGGGCCTACAGAGAAGGAGGGGTGCAGGCCCTGGACGGCCTGCGGTGGGGGACGCAGGCGAGCCCTTGGGATCCTGGGGATGGCCCCGCCGGGGAAGCGTGCTGCTCTCCCTGGCCTCAGTCTCCACCTGGGCTCCAAGCTGAGAGGGCCCTGAAAGCAGATCGTAGTCAGCCACTCTTGACCTGGACAGAGCTTTGGGGGGCCTGGGCCACCCGTTGATGCATCCCCTTGAGGGGGCTCCCTGCTGGCAGCCCCTCCGGTTTCTTGCTGGGCTCCTGTTCTCTTCCCCAGGGAGTGTCCCACATCAGGGGTCCTTGGTCCCTCGCTCGCCCACGCACCCCCCATCCTGACATGCAGCCAGCCTCTCCAGGTTCAGTCATTCTCTGCTTGGCCCTGACAGGGACCCCCCAGGTGGCAGTTCTCTGGGTTCCAGGCCCCCAGACACAGACCCAGCCCCCTCCCTGCATGACTTCCTGGCCTGGACCCCAAAGCAGGGTGACCTATGTCCTGGGATGCCCGAGTCTGAGCAGTTTCTGGGCCATGGAACGGTCCCAGGCAAACTGGGATGTGGGGTCTCCCTACCCCAGGCCACCTGGCTGTCTCTCTGCTGGCAGCAAGGTCCCCGGGCTGGGCCTGGGTCCCCAGCCGCTGCAGAGCCCCCCGCGAGGCCGTGTGCAACTTCGTGTGTGACTGCAGGGGCTGCCCTGACGAGGCCCAGTGCGGTGAGCTGGGGCCGGGCAGGGAGCGGGCAGGGCCGGCGCTTGCAGGCACCCCACCTGACCACCTGCCCTCCAGGTTACCACGGGGCCTCACCCACCCTGGGCGCCCCCTTCGCCTGCGACTTCGAGCAGGACTCCTGTGGCTGGCGGGACATCAGCACCTCAGGCTACAGCTGGCTCCGAGACAGGGCAGGGGCCGCGCCAGAGGGTCCAGGGCCGCGCTCGGACCACACTCTGGGCACTGACCTCGGTGAGGCCTGGGCGGGTCTCCACACCAGCCCTCCCCTCTGTGCTTCCCGCCCGGTCTCCTGACCTCTTGGCCCGGCCAGGCTGGTACGCGGCTGCTGGCACACACCGTGGGAGACAGGCAGCCACTGCAGTGCTGCGCTCCCCCACCCTGCACGAGGCGGCCCCCTCCTGCGAGCTGAGCCTCTGGTACCACGTGGCCTCTGGAGGTGCGGGCCCAGGACCATGCGCCCCGCGTGTGGGTCCCAAGGGGAGGGACCGGGAAAGGAAGGGGAGCTGCCGCAGAGACGGGAGAGCGCCCCCAGGACGGGACGGGCAGGGGTCCTGGGGCAGGGGCCACCAGGCTGGGGGAGGTCCCGGGGCCTAAGATGCCTGGGACGCCCCACTGCAGGTGTGGCCGAGCTGCGGCTGGAGCTGACCCACGGTGCGGAGACACTGACCCTGTGGCAGAGCTCGGGGCCCTGGGTCCCAGGCTGGCAGGAGCTGGTGGTGCCCACCGGCCGCATCCAGGGTGACTTCAGGGTGAGACGGAGACGGTCCGGATGGTGGGGGCAGCGGGGAGGGTCTGAGCTCTGCCTGAGATCCCAGGGACCTCGCTCTCTTCAGGTGACCTTTTCTGCCACCCGAAACGCCACCCGCAGGGGTGCTGTGGCCTTGGACGACGTGGTCTTCTGGAGCTGTGGGCTGCCCAGTAAGGTCCCCAGGCCGTGAACGCACACCTGGGTGGGGGAGGGGTTAGCAGGAGCCCGTGGTCCCCTCATTCCAGCCTTGAGCCTCCCCCCAAGCTGCCCTGCCCCGGAGCCTTGGGGTGGGGTGATGGGTTAACCCTCCCCTCCCCTAGCCCCGCAGGCGCACTGCCCCCTGGGGCATCACCATTGCCAGAACAAGGCCTGCGTGGAACCCCACCAGCTGTGCGACGGAGAGGACAACTGCGGGGACCGTTCAGATGAGGACACGCCCACCTGCAGTGAGCCGGGGCTGGCGGGGCCGGGGGCTGTCCCTTGGCACGGTCCTTCTGGGGGTGAGGCAACTCGTGTCCACCTGGAGCTGGGGCCATCAGCGCAGGCCCAGGGAGGCGGGGGGCCCAGGGAGGAGGCCCCGCGTGGTAGCCGGAGCCCCGCTTCCCGCCCTAGACCACCACATGACCACCGATTTTGAGAGGGGCCTGGGCCTGTGGAACCACTCAGAGGGCTGGGCCCGGAACCGCAGTGCGGGCGGCCCACAGCACCCCGCCTGGCCGCACCGTGACCACAGCCGGAACAGCGCACAGGGTGAGGTCCCCCGGGGACCCCATCTGCCACCCGGGCCACGCTCGGCCACAGCACCCCGGCCACCCCGGCTCACACCTGCTGTCTCCCCAGGCTCCTTCCTGGTGTCCGTGGCCGAGCCCAGCGCCCCAGCCATCCTCTCCAGCCCCGAGTTCCAGGCCTCGGCCCCCCGGAACTGCTCGGTGAGGCGGGTGGGGGACACAGGTGGCCACCCTGATCGCCTGGGCCCTGGAGAGCCGCCCCTGACATGCTCGCTCCCCTTCCAGCTCACCTTCTATCACTACCTGCACGGGTCCGAGGCCGGCTGCCTCCAGGTGTTCCTGCAGACGCGGAGCCCTGGCGCCCCCCAGGCCGCTGTCCTGCTGCGCAGGCGCCACGGGGAACTGGGGGCCGCCTGGGTCCGAGACCGCGTTGACATCCAGAGCAAGCACCCCTTTCGGGTGAGGGTGGCAAGGGCAGCATCATGCAGGGACGTGGGGAGGTCCAGGGGCCCCTCAGGGAGTCCGGTCTGGGCCCCTCCGCTGTCTCAGCAGGAAGGCAAGCCAGAGCGGAGGAGGGGCTGCCTGCCGAGGCCCCTCCTGCAGAGTTGGGGTGGTGATGGGAGGGGGCGTCCAGTGATAGACAAGTACGAGGTGTGGGTCGTGGGGAGAGGGCTCGAGGGAGCAGACCCAGGGATGACAGAGCCACCTCTGCCCTCAGATCCTCCTGGCCGGGCAGACGGGCCCGGGGGGCGTCGTGGGCCTGGATGACCTCATCCTGTCTGACCACTGCAAACCAGTCCCAGGTGAGCCTGCTGGGTGCCCCCCTGCCCCCCCCCGGCCCCCCGTGAGGAGAAGCACAGGCCCCGCCCGCCTGCCTGATTCCTGCTCTGCCCCCACAGAGGTGGCTGGCCCAACTCCTGGGCTCTGGGCTCCAGGTCCCCGGTCCCAGCTGTCCAGCCTGCAGCCCTGGAATTTCTGCGAGCCCGGACATCTCTTTTGTGGGGACCTGTGTGTCCCCCCCGAGCAGCTGTGTGACTTCCAGCAGCAGTGCCCTGGGGGCGAGGACGAGCAGGAATGCGGTAAGAGGCGGAGCTGGGTGGGGGGAGCCCTCACCTCCCTTCCCCCAGACCCGCCCCGCTCGCAGCGGTGGGCGGGGCCGTTCACACCGGCTGCCATTGCAGGCACCACGGACTTCGAGTCCCCCTCGGCCGGGGGCTGGGAGGATGCCAGCGTGGGGCGGCTGCAGTGGGTGCGTCTCCCGGCCCAGGACAGCGGGAGCCCTGGCACGGACGCCAGCGGGGCCGCTGGTGAGGCCTGAGTGCCCTGCCCAGGGCAGCCTGCAGCCTGCCTTGCAACTGCACCCGCACAAGGGTCCCCGCTCTGCCTCTTTTCACCGTGGAGGGTCTCTGAATTGGGGGGTGTCCCCGGTTCTCAGGGATCAGCTCTGAGAGGCCCGCTCTTCCCCAGGGCACTTCCTGTCTGTGCAGAGGGCCTGGGGGCAGCTGGCAGAGCAGGCCCGCGTCCTCACACCCACCCTGGGCCCCTCTGGCCCCCGCTGTGAACTCCACATGGCTTACTATTTTCAGAGTCACCCCCAAGGTACCGCTGTCCCTCCAGGCCCTCTGCCCAGCCCTGGGGCGGGGGCGGGGCGGGCTGGCCCACAGTGACCCTTTACCAGGCTTCCTGGAGCTGGTCGTGGTGGAGGGCAGCAGCCGTGAGCTGGTGTGGCAGGCCGCGGGCAGCAGCTCCGGGGGCTGGAAGGTGGACACGGTCCTTCTCGGGGCTCGCCACCGGCCCTTCCGGGTGAGGAGGGCAGCCTGGGGCGGGGGGCAGGCACGCGGAGCCGGCCCTGACTTACCGGCCCGTCCCCCATGCCCCCGTGAAGCTGGAGTTCGTTGGGCTGCTGGACCTGGACGGCCCTGACCAGCAGGGCGCAGGGGTGGACAGCGTGACCCTGAAGGACTGCAGCCCTGCGACGGTCACCGAGAAAGGTGACCACCGTGGCCCAGTCCCCACCCCGGGGGCCTCCCACCCAGGCCTCCTCGAGGGACCCCCGGGAGTCCCCAGTCCGGGAGCAAGTCTCTCCCACCCTCTCGGGGCTCAGGAGGGGTGCAGGGGCTGCTGACCCCCCAGTGCCTCACCCCCAGAGATCTCCTGTAACTTTGAGCGGGGCACCTGCGGCTGGCACACTGGCCACCTCACAGATGCCCACTGGCACCGGGTCGAGAGCCGTGGCCCTGGGTACGACCACACCACGGGCCAAGGTGAGGCGGGGCGCCCTGACCCAGGGGCAGCTCTCAGACTCGGAGCGGCCTCTCGTACCCTGGGGGCCTCCCAGACCGGACTCCCAGGGGGCAGAGGGGAGCGCTGGGCTGAGTGTCCCCAGCCTGGCGTCTCTGCGGCTCAGCCCCATGGCCCGCCTGCAGGCCACTTCATGCTCCTAGACCCCACGGAACCCCCAGCCCAGGGCCCCGGTGCCCACCTGCTCACCTGGCCCCAGACACCCGCGGCCGCTCAGGAGTGCCTCTCCTTCTGGTACCACCTCTACGGGCCCCAGACCGGTGAGACCCCGTGCTGGGCGGGGCCACAGTGGAGGCCCACGGGGGGGCCCCGAGTTCTGTCTCCGGGACCCTCGGGGCTTTAGAGGGGGTGAGAAGCAGGAGTCGGGCTCTTGTCCCCTCCAAACCCCGCCTCCCCCTAGGGACTCTGCGCCTGGCGATGAGGCGAGAAGGGGAGAGAGAAAGGCACCTGTGGTCGCGGTCTGGCACCCACGGCAACCGCTGGCATGAGGCCCAGGCCACCCTCCACCACCCGCAGGACTCCAGCGCCAAGTATCAGGTGAGGCCCGGTGCCCGGCAGTGGTGGGCAGGGCAAGGCCCCAGCCAGCTGACCCCCCGCTGCCCCCCAGCTGCTGTTCGAGGGCCTCCGGGACGGGTACCACGGCACCATGGCGCTGGACGACGTGGCTGTGCGGCCCGGGCCCTGCTGGGCCCCCAAGCGCTGCTCCTTTGAGGACTCGGCCTGCGGCTTCTCCACGGGGGGCCGGGGCCTCTGGACACGCCAGGCCAACGCCACGGGCCAGGCGGCCTGGGGCCCCCCTGCAGACCACACCACAGAGACGGCTCAGGGTGCCGGCAGGGGGTGGGGCAGAGGCGTGGGGTGGGGGTGGGGAGCTGGGGGGCAGGGGCGGGGCGGGGGGGGGCCGGCAGGCTGACGCTGGCACCCCCCAGGGCACTACATGGTGGTGGACATGAGCCCGCAGGCCCTGCCCCGTGGCCACGTGGCTTCCCTGATCTCGGAGGAGCACAGGCCCCTGGCCCAGGCCGCCTGCCTGACCTTCTGGTACCACCTGAGCCTCCACAACCCAGGTGAGGGGCTGCCGGGTGCAGGGGCCGTGGGTCCCCTCAGGCCCCTCCGTGGAGGCCGTTCGGGAGCCGCCCCGCTGCTGCTGACCGGGGCTGGCTGCTCGGGCGGCAGGCACCCTGAGGGTCCACGTGGAGAAGGCCGAGAGGAGGCAGCTACTCAGCATCAGCACCCACGGAGGGTTTGCTTGGCGCCTGGGCAGCGTGGACTTGCAGGCTGAGCGGGCCTGGAGGGTGAGAGGGGTGGAGGGCCTTCCTCACCCCCACGGGCCGTCCAGTGCCGACCAGACGCGAGCCCCCCCGCCCTGTGCCCGCCCAGGTGGTGTTTGAGGCCGTGGCCGCCGGCGTGGAGCGCTCCTACGTCGCGCTGGATGACCTGCTCCTGCAGGACGGGCCCTGCCCTCCGCCAGGTGGGAGCCCGTGGCCTGGCCCTGGGACCTGCTTGGCTCCTGGTGGTACCGGCTCCGTGCCTCCCCCAGGACGCCTGGCCTGACCTCTACCCCCCGCAGTGGTGGTGCCCCGGGGATGGGGGCAGCGCCGCTTATTGCCCAAGTCCCTTGCAGCTTCCTGTGACTTTGAGGCTGGTCTGTGTGGCTGGAGCCATCTGCCCTGGCCTGGCCTGGGCGGGTACAGCTGGGACTGGAGCAGTGGAGCCGCGCCCTCCCGCTACCCCCAGCCCCCTGTGGACCACACCCTGGGCACAGAGGCAGGTGGGTCTGAGTCGGGGAGGGGCCCCAGAGCCATACACACCCCCGGGCACACACCTCACTCACCCCAGCCCAGGCCAACCGGCCCAGCCCAGCCAGGCTCCCGCCAGGGTCAGAGGCCGAAGGTCGGGGGGCACCGCGCCCTCTCTCGTTCCCAGGCCACTTTGCTCTCTTCGAAACGGCCGTGCTGGGCCCGGGGGGCCGAGCGGCCTGGCTGCGCAGCCAGCCACTGCCCGCCACCGAGGCCTCCTGCCTTCGCTTCTGGTACCACATGGGCTTTCCTGAGCATTTCTGTGAGTCGGGCCGGCAGCACGGGTGCTGGGGGAACCGGGCACGGGGGCAGCCCCGCCTCCCGCCAGGTCGGGGGCCTGACACTCCTGGCCCCCTGCTCTCAGACAAGGGCGAGCTGAGGGTACTCCTGAGCAGCGCCCGGGGTCAGCTGGCCGTGTGGGGCGCGGGCGGGCGCCTGCGGCACCAGTGGCTGGAAGGCCAGGTGGAAGTGGCCAGCACCGAGGAGTTCCAGGTGAGGCCGGGCCGCCCAGAGCCGGGAGACCTCAGGGGACTCAGGACCTCAGGAGGGGCCATCCTCCTCCTCGGGTCCACCCAGCCTCTTCTCCCTCCCGGTTAGATTGTGTTTGAAGCCACTCTGGGCGGCCAGCCGGCCCTGGGGCCCATTGCCCTGGATGACGTTGAGTACCTGGCCGGGCAACGCTGCCAGCTGCCTACACCCAGCCAGGGTAAGCCCTGCTCCGGGTCTGGGCCTCCACCAGCTTCGGTGGTTCACGGCCCACGTGGCTGCCAGCGGCCTGCTCCTGGCCCAAGAGACCAGGAGAGCCACCGGGTCGGGCCCTGCACCATCCCCTCCCTCGCCCGCTGTGCCCCACCCCGGGCTGGGCCGCCCCTGGTCCCTGTTCCCTCAGGACTGGGGTGCCCCTCCCCGGCCTCTGCACTCCGTGCTCCCGCTCCCTGTCAGGCCAGAGACCACAGCCAGCCTCTTGCTGGAACACTTGCGGTTGCTGCTGATTCGTGACAAAGGCGGGGTGGGGCTCTAGCCTGGGGCCACGACTCCCCCGGCTCTGCAGCCGGCAGCTGCCTGCCCGCCAGGGCCCGGCCTCAGCTGGGAGCCTTGTGTGGGCACGACTGGCGCCCCTCCTTTAGCGGGGGGCCCAGAAGTCCTCAGGGCTGTGGGGACGGCCGTGCCCGGGCATGGGGCTGACAGGGAGGGCACGGATCCCGGGTCACGTGCCCTGCGCCCACAGGAGACACAGCAGTGGCCACGTCGGTGCCAGCTGCGGTCGGCGGCACCCTCCTCCTCCTCGTGCTGCTAGCGCTGCTTGGACTTGCGGGACGGCGCTGGCTGCAGAAGAAGGGGGGCTGCCCCTCCTGGGGCGAGATGGACGCCATGGCCCCCAGCTTTGACAACATTCTCTTCAACGCGGTAGGAGCCCTGGGGGGGCAGCGGGCAGGAGCCCCTGAGCCCTGCACTCGGCTGGACGGTGAACAGGACCCTCCCGCACGCGGGGCCACCACCGCCCGGTGGTCACAGGGCTCCTCCTTCCTCCTAGGACCATGTCACCCTGCCAGCATCGGTCACCAACGACCAGTAGAAGACGCGGAGAAGACCCTGGCTCCTCACCTGAGCTCCCCCCCTTCCTCAGCAACCTGGCCCAGGGACCAACACCTTCCCCACCCCCCCAGGACACGTCGAGTCCCTGCATCCCTCACCCTCACAGGGGCTGCACCTACATACCCCAGCGATAAGTGCCCCGGCCCACGAGGGACACCCCCGCTGGCCAGCCAAGGTTGAGGTCTGCACGTCCTGCTCTGCCTGTCAGCAGGAAGCAGGGGCTCCTCGGGCTCCCCAGACCCAACCCAACCTGCCCAAGAGGATGTGCTTGGGGGCCCCTCCCACGTGCCTCAGTGACTCAGGAGACTGGAAACAGGCAGGCCACAGAGACGGCGCCAGGGGCTAGAGGCACCAGGAGGGAGGCGCAGCAGGACCCTGAGAAGCCCCTGCCCCAGGCCAAGCGAGCCTCCGGCCAACCTAGTGGAACTCTGACCCAGGGCCCATCAGGGGCCCTGCCTCACTGGGCGATTCTGCATCTGATTAAGACAGAGAGAAATCCCCAGAGGTGCTGGTGACAGACATAGGAGCAGACACTTCACTGGGTCCAAGGTGGCATGGAGCTGGACTTGTAGGAGGAATGCCCTGTGTCCCCTGTCCCAAATAAAGGTCGCCGTGTCCACCCTCCCATGGTCAAGGTCCCCGCCCACATGCCACCCTCATCTAATAAAATGGAGCTGAGTCTTTCTGACCTAGGGACAGTCCCAGGCTCTGATCTTCCACGAGGGAGATTCAGACACCACCCGACAGGTCTGGAAGACCCCCCGGGCATGGCTGTCCTGGGGCAGGGGGTGACGGCCACACGTGCACGGCCAGGTGCTCCCTGGACTCCAGCCCAGGTGGCTCCACCTTGCCACCCCGGCCCACTGGGCTCTGCACAGAATGATGTGACCAGGGACTCAGTGCCAGGGGAGGGCCAGGGTCTGGTGCCAAGAAGCTGATGGACGCCCACTAACTGTCCCAGCAGAGGCGACAAGGAACAGCCTGCAGAGCGGCCTTCCTGGCCCTCAGACTCCCCCCACACTGCTTCATGGAAACAGCCTTTCGCCACACCGTGGGCCAGAGGGAGGGGGAGCTGCGGGCACACGAGACGAGACTGGACAGCAAGGATTCAGCACCAGCAGGAAGGGCGACACACGTTTACTAGCTTCTCTACGGGCCGGGCTGGAGACGCAGCTCCTCTCCCAGACGGCGGCCGCCCACCCTGTGCGCGGTGGTCCCCCTCCGAGCTCCCTGGAGCCGCACCCGTGCCGGGGCAGACTCCGGGGGAGAGGAAGGCAGCGCTCTGCACCCCACGCGAGGGACGGGGACAGGGAGGAAAATAATCAGGAGAAGCAAACACTCCGCAAGGTTTTGTTAGTTTGACAGCAGGTACGGGTAGAGGGGGTTCCCGGGCAGGGCTATCGCCCTGTGTTCCGCACAGCCGCGTGAGGAGACCCACGCTGGCGCTGGTGGTCAAGGGGAACCAGCCAGATGAGATCAGCCGGAACGCACTGATTTCGAGGCTTTGTGTTCATTTCGCCCTCGGCCCCTTCTCGATCGGCTTCCCAATGTCTCTCCCCCGGAGCTTGAGGCCTGAAAGAGCCACCGGCCCATGACCACTGCAGCTCGCCCCCCGGATCTTCAAGGCACAGGGCAGTTCCGCAGCACCCCCACCCGCTGGCCCGGAGTGGGCAGCGGCACCCTCACCGACCCTGAGCGCGGGCTGCCAGGCTGCACTGGAGGCTGGGGGGGGGGGGGGGGGCGCGGGGGGAGGGGCGGGACGCCGATGAGCACGGTGCCCACCACACTAGATTCCACGCCTGACCCTGAAGAGCACGTGCCTGCCCACCTTCGCGGGGACAGAGGACGCCCCTTCCCAGAACTAGGCCTCCTCGCTCTGGGAGCCCCGCGGCCGCCAATGCTGGGGGCGGGGCAGGGAGAGCGAGGCCCACAGCACAGGGGGCTCGAGGAGATGCCAAAGGGGGAGGCGCCCAGACACTACTCGCTCGTGGGAATTTTCTTCAGGCTCCAGAGAATTCCGGGGCCCCAGGGGCCTTCCTGCGCCCCTCCTCACCAACCCCACCCAGGAGGGGCGGCCGTGCTGCGCCCGGTCAGGCAGCGGCAGCCGAGACCCACTGAAGGATGGCAGGACACTCACCGATGGCTCTCTCGATCTTGCCCAGAACCTGGTTGTTAGGAATGGCCCGGCCACTCTCATAGTCCGCGATGACCTGTGGCTTTTCGTTGATTTTCTAAAGAGAACGTGTATTTGCACACATCAGTTCCAGAAGGAGATGCTGGGGGACTAGAACACAGCCAGGTGAGACGCCTCGGGCGCCGCCCCCCCGGGGCAGTGTGCAGGCCGAGGGCCTGAGCGGACAGCAGCTCAGGACGTTACAGCTGACTCGTGTGGCCTCCCCAGAGGCCTCAGGGTTCCCGGGGCAAGAGCGAACTGAAGCCCTCAAGTCACCAGGCAAGCGGAGCCCACGCCTCCCGCCTGCCCGGCCACGGCCTGGGAGGGGGGGACCCGCTGCGCTCACCGTGGCCAGGTCCTTCTGCGTCAGCCCTTTGCTCTGCCGGCCCTGCTGGATCACCTTGCCCACCTCCAGGGTCACCCGGTCGTGGTGCAGCTCCTCCGTCTCCCGGTCCAGCTTGGCTGTGTTCTTGGTGATCGAATGCTGTTTGTTCTGGCCGGCGGCCCCTGGACCGGTGCGAGGCAAGAGCAGAGGAGAGGGTTTGCAACAAAGCCGAAGGAGAGCCGTTTCAGAACGGGAACCAGGCCCGAGAGGCGCCCTGTGCCCCGGGTGACGTGCTAAGCCAGGCCACCCAAAGTGGGGCCAAGAGCACAAAGTCCAGAATCCATGGACTAAGGAGGGAGAACAATCCCTCCTGACCTGTGCCAGCCACAGCTGCCCTGACAAGACCTCTGACAGCTCCCAGCTCTGCAGCGGCTTCAGCTGCCAGCAGCCACGCTGACAGCCCGGGGGCAGCACTCACGCATCGGCAGATACGAACCCCAAGAGCACCCCCTGGTTTCGCGAGTGGACGCACGAGTACCTACATTTCTTGGAAGTCTCCACATCTTCTCCTCGTCTCTGAGCTGCTAAGATGGCCTAGAAAATTAGCAAGTGTTTTTCGGTCAAAATTAGCGTTGCAGTATCTGGCAAACACCAGTTTAGGCTGCTGTCAGCCAGTCAGCGCACTGCTAACGCCTGGTGCTTTTTGAGCCCGTGAGCTCCGAGCTCATGCCCCTAAGCGCCGTGCTACGTGCCTAGTACCTGATGCTTTTTCAAGGACTGACAAGTAAATGCTGGGTTTAAACCAAAGCTTGTTATACAAATCCCTCTACAACCAAATATCCAGGCAACTCTCAATAAACTCCTGCTAAGGAAAACAGAAAGAGCTCACATCTTTGCTGATGAAAAAAATGTGCTAATGGATTCCTTTCAGAAACCCACACTTGAAATAGATTTACCTCTCTACTACACTCTCCTACAAAAGCAGGAAGGAACGTCAAGTGAGGACCTGGTCTGGCCTTCCTCAGCCAATCCAGCTCCTAATAAAAGACAGTACGTCGCGCAAAGCCTGCAGCCCCCGTCCCAAACATCAGCAAAAACAGCGACACCCCTTGATCTACAGTCACCGAATATTAACGTAATGTATTTCTTGAAGCTTCTGACACCTCAGAGACATGACTGTGCGACATTCTCAGTGTGACATGTTCACAGATGCTTTCTAGAGCTGTTCACACGATTCCTAGCTTGTGGCTATTAAGTTTCCTTTGGAAAAAAAAAAAAGAGAGTGAGTTTGGTTTTGACTAACTGAGAAGTCCTGGGCAGGTCAATGAATGCTGGTCACCAGGGCCAAAGCTAGTCCTGGCCCAGACCTGGCACTGCGTGTCTAAGGCTGGCCCAAGGCGGCCTGAGAGTAGAAACAAGCAGGGGTGGGGACTGAACTGCCCTTCCCCTCTTCCCTCACACCGACTCACAGACGAACCCCGGATGGACTAGCCAGGGAACCTTCTGCCCCACGTACCCCTCAGGGCATGCCGGCTACCCTTGCAAGTTGGGGACGCAAGGTCCACCCGCATGCTGGGTCCTAGGCCACCTCAGCCTGGGGCCAGGGACCCCCTACGACCGGCAATGTGCTTCAGTGGGCTCCACAGGCGGCAGCAGACTGGCCAGGCACCCGGCAGCCCGCAGAAGCGGGAAGGAGACCCTGGGGCGGGGGTGCCAGGCAACCGTGCCCCTGTCCCATCCCTTCCCTGGACCCACCACCTATCTGCGCTCCATCCCCCATCTCCGCTCCGAGGTCCACCCCGCTAACCTCGCCCCGCTCCCCTCCAGTCCCTATGTACCTGTCCCCACCAAGAGGTCCAGCGCCTCGCCCGCAGGCCTGTATCATTGCCCTAAGACCATCCGGACCCTTCCACCCCCACCCCGCCCCTGTCTCCCACTCCTGCCCCTGGCCCCCGCCCCGTCGCCGCCCCCTGTCCCCGCTCCGCTCCCACCCGGTCCCCGCTCCAGTCCCCACTCCCCGCCCCCAGCCCCGCGTCCTCCCCGCCCCCGGCCCCGCGTCCGCCCCGCCCGCCCGGCCGCTCCTGGGCCCCGAGGCCCGCGCTGCGCCCGCACCTGCTTGGACTTGGCCTGGGCGGCCGTGGGGCCCTTTTTGCGCAGCACCGTCACCGTGTCCCAGTCACTCTCCGCCATGGCGGGGCAGGTGGGGCTGGCAGTCCGTCCGGCGGCTCCGCGGCAGCTGCTCGAGAGCCGGCGTCGCGACGTCCCCTAGTCGCTCGGCCGCTTCCGGCGCCCGCCTCGGGCCCGCCCCCTCCTCCCATTGGCCGGCGGCTCGGGGGGCGGGCACTTCCCGCGGCTCGGGGCCAATCCTCGCCCGGCTCGTCTGTGGAAACGCCGGAGGTGCGCGAAGTGGGGCGGGAGAAGTTGCGGCTGGGGCGCGTGGCTCCTGGGGGGGCGTTGTGTGTGTGTTGGGGGGGTGGGGGGGCGGCCAGGGGCAGCTGGAAGGGCGCTTGGGAGCGCTGGGGGGTGATGAGGGGCATGTGGGGCAATGAGAGGTACAGGGGCCGTGGGTGGGGAGGCGAGAGGATGAGTGGGTGGGAGGAAGGGGAACCCGGCTTGGGGAGGCAGCGCAGGGTGGCTCTGGAACGGGGTCGGGGCGCAGGACGTGAAGAGGAGTACTGGGAGGGGAAGGGGAAATGTGAGTAGCGGGCGTTGTGCGCCGGGGCGAGAAGGGGAGAAGAGGGGACTCGGGGGTGGGGCAGGTAGGGGGAGGGAGACTGGGGTCCACACCTGGTTTCCTGGTCGCACCTTTGGGGATGGGGATCGACCAGCCTCGGCCTGGCCTGGCCCCTCGCGGGCAAGGTGGGCGCGCAAACTGGATGCAAGGGAAAGCTAGCCTCATCGATTTTCCTGCAGTTGAGGTTAGTTTCTGTTTCATGCCTTTTTTGGTCACCTTGCACGCAAATGGAAGTTCTTCTGTTTCTCTGGAGTTCTGCTCACGTGATGCAAAAATGATGGGGGCCAGGGTGCAGGTTAGGTGGGGCCTGAAGCAAATATATTTTGTGGGAGGACTCCAAGGAAATATATAAAATTATAAAAACAAAATTAGTTACAAAAGAGAATGTTTTTGTATAACATGTATATTTTGAATAATATAATGTATGCATAACTTTACAGTGTGTAATATAATGTATACCTAATATAACGAATAAGTTATTTTACAATAACTTTGTAATATTTTATAGTTATTTTATGATAATCTTATATAATGAGAAAATAAGTCAATAAATTATAAATTTTAAAAAACTGACAAATGCCACACATCACAAAATTCAGAAAAATAACGTTTGTATGAATTAATGAATGCATCTCTAATGCTTTTGCTTTCATTTTTGGCTGTATTCTCATTGAATGCCTCATCATGACTTTGCAGAATTGTTTTATGGAAAGAACAGAAAGACAATTCAGACATTTTTCTAACTTGTGTGATCAAATTTGTCTCTGATTGTTAGCGTTGACCTTCGTTTGGGTAATACTTGCGCTTCGCATAGATGTGCTCGCTTTTTGTAGCATTCTTATAGGTTTATGCTCCACAACACAGGAATTCTGATAAATGTGTACACTTTAATAATATCCAGTTATCTTACCAGCAAAAGCAAGTATATTTAGGAATGCTGAGGAATTACAGTTCAGAATATTAAAACTGTGGCAGACCATAGGCAAATCGGGAGAACAGGAAGAACTTGCTTTTATAGGGAGAAGGGGGAGTTGGGACGGGCTGTGATAACCAAAGAGTTCGGGGAGCTGGGGGTCCAATGGAGGCTTCCTGTTGGCTGGACTGCTGTAGTCTCTGATGGGCTGGGCTGTTGGGGTTTTGGGGGGTGGAGGGAAGTTTCCTTCCTCCTGCCTGACGGTAAGTAGAGGCACCTTCCTGCCCAAGATGTAGGCAGAGATCTCTTCCTGTTTGGGGTAATTGACATGCATGGCAGGCGTGAGGGTGCACCGTACAGGCCAGTCCCGAGTCGACTCCAACTTTGGCTGAGTTTTCCGTAATTAGATCCACACATTCTATCCAGGAGTCAGGACAGCCGAGTCCTCTGCTAACAATTTTGCACAGACTCCCGTTTGGTTCATACGACAAACCTTGTTTCTCCTTTGCTCCGCGTGCTTCTAGCTCCGGGCGCTGTGCGGGTAGGTAGTTGGCAGCTGTAGAAGACGTACCTGCCCCAGGACAGGCCAGCAAGTCTGTGAACAGCATAAAAATATCCCATATACCCCAACTCAAGCTCCTCTTAGTGGGGTCCCAAAAATGCCTGTGGTCACTGCAGCGGGCCCAGGAAGAGTGTGAAGAGAGAGGGGGCTGCTTGGAAAGAGACAGCGGTCTTCACCTATTTCAGTCAAGATATCCTACTCCTGGAACTTAAGCAACACCCGGCCATGGGAACCCTCGAGTGAGGCCCTCTCTTGAGGGCTGTGATCCCCAAAGGAGAAGTTGCGTCAGCTCCGTGGTGTTGCACCTGCCCTGGTTGGCTCAGCCCAGAGAGGGGCATCCTAGACCTTGGGGTCTTCTGTCCATGCAGGTGTCTGCCAGGATAGCCATCATCACATCTGGCCCTTGGTCAGGAGTCCAGGTCTGATGCCACAGAGACCTCTGCAGCCCCTGTCCTTGTGGCCTGAGCTACCACCAGGGCACAGGTGGTACAGGTGTCTGTGCCCCTCCCCCCGACCCATTCCCTGTCGGGTCACCCACGCTCACCCCCTCCTGGCTCTGGGTGCTCCTGATTTACTCAGGGTCCACGGGAGAGTAGCTTTGGGGGCGAAGCTGCAGCAGGTGGCATGGAGAGTCAGCTTCAAGAGGCCTGGTGAGCAGCTCACATCTCCCCTGAGGTGCGACACCACTGCTGTTTAATGAATCTCCTGCCTGCCTTGTCTAAAGTAACCAGTGTCACACATCTTCATTCATGGAGAAGAGAAAAGAGAATTCTGTAGCCTTCTGGAAAACAAAGATAAAACATGGCTATTTCTATATTTCCAAAATAAAGATATTAACTTGAATATTGTATCCCTGATGAAAATTAGATTTTTTTTGATGTGGACCATTTTTTAAAGTCTTTGTTGAATTTGTTACAATATTGCTTCTGTTTTATGTTTTGGTTTTTTGGACACGAGGCATGTGGGATCTTAGCTCCCTGAGCAGGGCACGAACCCACACCCCCTGCATTGGAAGGCGAAGTCTTAACCACTGGACTGCCAGGGAAGTCCCTCCCTGATGAAAATTAGCATTAAAAGTTATCAACTAAATACTATCCAGTAAAATCTAGTAAATGTGAAGGTCTGTACACCTCATGAAGGAGGGGTTACTCACACATTTAAAGGCAGTTCATGATCACCATGGCCAACAGCCCTTGAGGTGGCCCCATGATCCCACTTCCTGGCAGCCCAGCTTTTGTGTAATCCCTTTCCCCTCTGTAAAAAAACATTTTTTATTGTGATAAAATACTCTTAACGTAAAAATTACCATCTTAACCATTTTTAAAGTGTAGAGTTCAGTGGCATTAAATACATTTATGATACTGTGAAACCATCACCCATAATCCATCTCCAGACTTCTTTATTTTGTAAAACTGAAACTCTGTTCCCATGAAGCACTAATTCCCTATTCCTCCTCTCCCCCAGCCCTCGGCACCCACCACTCTACTTTCAGACTTTAGCTATTCTAGGAACCTCATATAAGTGGAATCCTACAATGTTTGTCCTGTGACTGGCTTATTTCACTCAGCATAATGTCCTCAAGGTTCATCCATGTTGCAGCCTGTGTCAGAACCTCTTTCTTTTTCAAGGCTGAATAATAGTCCATTGCATGTACATACCACATTTTGCTTATCCATTCAGCCATTGATGAACACAGGTTGCTTCCATATTTAGCTATTGTGAGTAGTGCTACTGTGAACATGGATGTACACATATCTTTTCGAGACCCTGATTTCAGTTATTTGGATATGTACCCAGAAATGGAATTGCTGATCATATGGTGACTCAATTTTTAATTTTTTGAGGAATTGCCATGTTTATTTTTGAAGGATATATTTTATAAATATTGTCCCATTGTGTTCTGACCTCCATTGTTTCCAATGATTAATCATCTGTCATTCATATCTATTTCGATCATTGTCCCCTGCACGTAATGTGACATGTTCTCTGGCTGCTTCAAGATTTTCTCTTTTTTGGGGGGGAGGGGGTCCTATTATGTGCCCAATTATACCTTTCTTCATATTTATCCTGCTTGGGTTTGCTGAGCTTCTTGGATCTATATATTAATGTTTTTCATCAAATTGGGAAAAATTTCACTAGTAGTCAAATATTTTATTTATTTATTTATTTATTTATTTATTTTTGGCTGCGTTGGGTCTTCGTTGCTGTATGCACAGGCTTTCTCTAGTTGCGGCGAGCAGGGGCTACTCTTTGTTTCAGTGTGCAGGCTTCTCATTGCGGTGGCTTCTCTCGTTGCAGAGCACAGGCTCTAGGTACGTGGGCTTCAGTAGTTGTGGCATGCAGGCTCAGTAGCTGTGGCACACGGGCTTAGTTGCTCTGCAGTATGTGGAATCTTCCCAGACCAGGGCTCGAACCCGTATCCCCTGCATTGGCAGGGGGATTCTTAACCACTGCACCACCAGGGAAGTCCCTAGACAGACACTTTCTGAAAAGAAGGAGCCTTTGGGGATTAGGAGTAACCCACTGAGGTTTTCCTTTGGGGAAGAGCCCTCTGGCCAGTGTGGAGGATGGAGGTGTGAACATGGGGTGAAGGCAGTGCTCAGGGGAGCATGGGTAGTGAATTGGACTGACCAGGGCAAAAGGAGTGGTCTGAGGGGGCTGAGAGGGCTGAACACCCTATGGAAACTAACTATGTCAGGTTGGATCAACAGACCAACAAGCTACTTGTTACTCATTGTTAACTTAAAAGTTATTGGTTACATCCTTTGTTAGTATTTTGATGAATATGACTGTACAAGTATTGTTCACAGCAGATCTACATAATGCATTATGATTCTACTTCCTTTCCCCTATCACTTTTTCCTTGTGTTGACAAGTGTCTCTAATTTTTTTGGTTAGCTGCATGTTAATTCACTTCATTTTTATTTACCCCCATTAATTCATCCCCAGACTGTCTGTCAGGGCTGTAAATCTCCTCTGCGCCTATCAGGTGACTGGCCATCCCTGTGTTTCCCAAGCCTCATCCTCTGCAGCCTGTTCTCCCCAGCAAAGTTGGGTGGGCTTCTTCCAGACCCGAGCCTGGAACTGTCTTTTGAGGAGTTTCTCCTCTCTCCCGCAGCCAATGCCAGCATCTTCTTTCCTTTCACTCTTATCTTGGTGGACAGGCTCTAGTAGCTTTCAGACCAAGACTACATGGGAGGAAAATTTTTTGAGACACAGCATGTTTGAAAATGTCTTTATCCCGTCATCAACTCTCAGGGTGATTCATTGATCATTTGAGCAACAAATTACAGGTTGGAATATGTTTTCTCTTAGAATTTCAAAGTCAGGCTCTATTGTCTTCTAGTTTCCATATTACTGTTGAGAAGTCCCATGTCTTTCTTTTTGTCAGTCCTTTATTTATGACCTGCTTTGTGTGGGCTTCCTCCTCTCTCTCCCTTCTCACTCTCTCTCTTTGCCTCTGTCTCTGTCTCTCCCTCCTTGTCCTCTCCCTTCCCTCCCCCCTCCCCCCATCTGGAAGTTTTAGGACCTTCTACTTGCCCTCCTTTCTATGCAACCTCAGGGTGATGGCCTTGGTGTGCTTCCCCACCATGTGCTCCACACTCTAGACCCCCTAAATTTGGATAATAAGGCCCTTCAGTTTGGGAATGTTTTCTTGTGCTCTTTCCTCAGTAACTTCCTCCCTTCATTGCTTGTTTCCACTTTCTGGAATTCCTATCACTAAGATCTTAGATTCCCTCCTGGGGCTGTGAATGTCCATATCTTTTCTATTTTTAACTCCTTTTCTTTCTGCTCCACTTTTGGGAGATTTCCTCAACTTACAACCCTTTCACTGACTTTCCTCTTTAATTTGATCTCACATTTTTACTTTCTAAGTGCTCCCTGCTCTAGTCTATCTGTTCCTTCTACAGCACTGAAATTTATAGCACCCTGTTCCACATATTCTCTCTGTCCCTCTGAGGTTACCAAGTTTAGTTCTGGTCACGTGTTTTTTCAGGTACCTGCACCCTCCCTCCCCCTCCTTTCATCTGTTTTGATCTCTGTCTTTCACGCAACTGTCCCAACCCTTGGCTGTCTGTCTCATCCAAGAGGGTGGCCCTTGGGAGCAGCTGGGAGCCTCGTGTGCATGGCAGGACTGCCAGGGTGGACTCCTCTTTGGGGCGATCAGGGTGGGACAGAGCCATTTCGTCTGAGGGTCCCAAAGAGCAACATATGGCCAACCCACTGTTTCCTGCTTAGCCTGACTGCCAGCCTGGTGGCCGCCGTGGGGAAGAACTGAGCCCGGCGTCCCTAGGCTAGAGAGCCCTTGGACTCATCACCTCCTGCCTTCCATAGCAGTGACGAGAGGGAAGTTGCCTGGCTGTGTGGGCTGGAGAGAGGATCTGGGGTCCAGCTGTCCCTACACAGTGTTCAGCCCCTCCCTGCAGCCCAGCCTGCTCTGGGGCCGGGGCCTCTGGGTTTGCCTGGAGCCAGCGCAGCTAGCCTCTGATGACCCCCCTCACTCTGGGACCCAAAGGGTAGATCGTACATGATGCAATTAGCTAAAGGTTCATTTAGTAATCCTAAATAATGTCAGTGATAAAATACAAATACTCCTCCTCAAAATGTCTCCTGTCGGCCGCTGGCACCGGCAAACTCCAGCACACTTTGTATCCTACGTGGAAATCAGCTACACCCTGTGTTTCAGGGGGACGTTCCTAACATTTGGGTGTCATGTGTACTTCCAGCCCTGGCAGAACTCTGCGCTCCTGCATTTAAACAGCAAAGCAGGTGACATTAGCACCGCCACTACGCCCGACTTACTTCAACACTGTCGTTCTATACAGCCACTCAGAGTTTTCATTGGAATTTACAATCTTTCAACTGCGGAGATGTCTGAAAGGCACCAGGATCGGCTTTGACCAAAGACACTGACAGAATCACAATTTGCAGGACGTACATATGGTTCTTCCTAACTTGGTGCATCTGTGGTTTCAAGTGAAAGAAAATTACCACAAGTTTATTAAGGTCAATAAAAAGTATCCTTTGATCAACTACGAGTGAAAATAGATGGACAAATATGGCTGGACTGTCTATTGAACATGACAAGAAGAAAAAAGACTGTGACAAAAGCACTGTGAAATTTGCAGATACTAAGACTCAAAAACAGAAACTGGTCTATAATGTTATTCATTAATGTGAAAAATGGATATGTTGGTGTAAGTATTCCCCTTGTTTTTGAGAAAATACATAATGTAAAGAAAGTTTTGCTCCATCACTTTCCCCTTTTTTGTACTGTTTATTGAACGTATTTACTTTTTATTCACACGATTGTGTACATGAAGTTCAGCAAGAAAACATTTTTACAACTTGCTTTTCTTTTCAGCCATTGTCGTTGTCACCGAATACACTTGGTCCCATGGAGAAGCGGAGCTCAAAGATCCACTGGGCGTCCCCAGCGAGCACTGGAAAGGCCAGGTGTGCGGGAGGAGAGGATGGGCTGTGGTCCAGGAGAGGATGGGCTGTGGTCCGGGAGGGTGAGGGGCTGGACTGGGCAGTGGAGGAGGCTGCCAGCTTCCCCTGCGCACTGGTGGCCACTTCCTTCAGCTGCAGAAGGCAGGACCACTTAGACTGAGCCGGATGCAGGGCCTCTACGGATGGCCAGGGGAGGGGAGGGGGCCAGCTGGAGAGGGTGGGCTGCCAAGGATGGGCCCAGGGTCTGGGGAAGCAAGGAGGTACTGTTGACAGCTGGCAAAACCAGGGTCAGAGGTCCCAGCTGGGCTGAAGAATGCTGGGTCCTGGACAGGTGGGAGCCCCGTGGAAGTGGGTGGCAGTGGTGGGGCGGGGAATGCCTGCTGCGGTGGGGTGCCGGGAGACCCCTGAGGGCCACCCCGAGCCTCTCTGACACAGAGCTGCGGACCTTGGCCAGGTGATCACTTGCTGGGTCCGAGTGTGAGCAGAGCCATCTTACGGTTTGCGGGTCCGAAGTGAGGCGGTGGAGCAAGGTCCCCACAGGGAGCAGGTGCGCGGTGCCTGGGCGAGTCCGGCCGGAGTCAAGGGGCCAGAGCGGCAGCTCCGGATGCGGCCGGCAGAGGGCGCGCGCGGACCCGCCGCTGCTCCCCAATGAGGCCGAAGAGGCCGCTGCCCTCCAGGGACCCAGCTGGCGGAGGACACGGGCACACAAACCGAGTCTAGTCCCACGGGGTGTGGGGGAGGGGACCCACTTAACACAGGGCCACCTGGAGAGAGACCTTCTCTATCTGAGACCCTAGGACCTGCAGAGGGCCCAGGCTGAGCCCCTCGCCCGGGGAGGGAGGGAGCTGGTCCCGGCAAGGCACTGGCTGGTGTAAAGGCCCTGGGGCCGGGTCGGCCTGGCAATCGGAGGCCGGGGTTGGCTGGGGCAGCCCGGGCACCTGTGATTCTGCATGGGAGGTTGTCCCCCAGGCCTTCGGTTCTGGGTGTGGGGTGGTGTCCGTTTTCTGAGATTGGCTGAAGGGAGGTGGGTGTTGAGTGAGGAATTTGGGCAGGGTGGGGGAATTTGGGGTGATCTTTGCCTTCTTCTTGGTACTTTTCTGTGTTTTCCAGAGCTTCCAAAATGACCTTCTGTTGCTTAAAACCAAATGCTTTTGAATCGGTGGTACCATCAGGTGGTTTAAAAACTGTGGGATGGTGTACAGTGACCACAGCCCGCTCCTTGGCCCCCATCACGTTGATTACGTTCTCCTGCACCCTTCCCAAGTCTACAGAGAGTACAAACGGACACGAAAACCATTCTTTTCCACCTTTGCTTACAGAGGACGCAGCGCTATGTGCACGCTGTCACCACCATGCTCTCTGCACCTCATTAGGGCCTGGGCGTGGGCGGTCCTGGTCCCAGAGCGCTGGCTGCTGCAGTGAAGCCAGCTGCGGGGCCTCACCAGCCTGGTCTTTCTCCTTTTCTTGGGGAGGGGCGGTGCTGGCTGTGCACTTCCAGGAGGGGGAGCGGGGGAGCCCCTTGTGGCTGGCTCCCGGGCAGGGGAATTCTGGGCAGAGCTGGAGGCCGGCCTTTCTGGAAACTCGTCCATCAGGTGATTACACAGTGAGAGTGAAAACAGCTCCTTTCAGAAGCTGCAGCCCCCGGTTGACCTTCAAATGTCTGAAAAACGAGAAAAGAAGCGGGGCCGAGCTCTCAGGACGGGAAGTGGGCCGTACTGGGAGGCTGGCTCTGCTCCGCACCGGCCTCTGCTCTGGGGACAGCACCGGGCACAGGAGGGGCAGCCCACGTCCAGGGTCCTAAGTGCGGGCCCACGTCGGCCTTCCTGCCTCCTGGCCCTGAGTGCTGTTCTCCCAGAGGCCTGGGTGAGTAAAGGATGGGAGGTGAGATGTCCAAGGGGACTGGCCACGCCAGTGGGGAGCGGAGGTGCCACCAGCATTCAGAAATGTCCTGGGCGCAGACCAGGACCCGAGGGAGGAAAGCCAAGGGGGCAGGCCCCCCCCCAGGAGGGGGGCCTTGGGGCAGAGTGGGTGGCCGCGGCAGAACCCTCCCCCGGGGTCTGCAGGCCCAGTGGGCAGCTGATGGGGCCTCTCCTGCCTGGCCAGCGAGCTGTGCAAAGCCAGCGTCCACCGCAGCATCGACCCGGATCTGTAGCCAGGCCCACGCCTCTCTCTGGGGGGCACTGAGGCACAGGACAGAGGCCCTAGACCCCAGCCCTCAGGGGGCAGGTGGACGACGCAGGCCCCCTCTAGGGTCTGCTCGGGGCTGTCCCAGCCACCTCCCCGCATGGCTGCCTCAGAGGCTGAGTTTTGCTTTCTTTTTGGCAGGAAGGAACCCGCGTGGGAATCCCCTGAGTTGCCCGACGACCAGAGTGAGTCATCCCTTTTCCAGCCCGCCTGGATCGAGGTGTCACCCTTCTGAGCTGGCAGGCGGGGGTGGGCTGGCTGCTTCTCAGTCAGCAGCCCCTCCCTGCCGAGGCTCCCTCTACCCAGTCTCAACTCGGGGGCCTGTCGTCAGAATCTCTCTCTCTCTCTCTCTCACACACACACACACACACACACACACACACACAGTGTATTCAGGAAAATCCTCTGAAACTGGCAGTCTGAGAGATATGAAATCATTTTCATGCTGGAAGCATCGCCAGGTCCTTCGAGTGGGGCTCAGCCCTGTCCGTGCCGAGGGCTGCAGACAGCCTCCTTCCCGGGAAGCAAGACCTTCGTCCAGGAAATCTCTTCGGGATGCAGGGTGGGTTGAGGGGGCCCTGAGCCCAGCGCTTCTGGGCTGACCCCAACGCTGGAAGGGTGAGTGAGGTCTGACCCTCCCCAGGGAGTCACTGCACAAGGCAGGCGAACGACTTCCACTTCACCCTGAAGAAAGAGGGGTGCTGCTGAGCGGGGACCTCCTCTCTGCAGCAAGAGCCATTTCCTTCTGTGCTGCCAGTGGGTTCACAGGACGGCCTCGGCTCCCCAGACCCTGGGAGGAGAAATATCCTTACAACTGAGAGCTCGGTTAGTTATGGGCCTTGAGGGAAACCTCATGGAACGCGTAGGTGGGGACTGGGGAGGTTTCCACGGCTGCTCGTGGCAAACTCAGCCTTGAAGTTCACCGAACTCGTAATGGAGGCCTGGTGGCCTTGCTGCTGTATCCCGGGGTTGTGGCGTTTGGGATCGGGGAATTCCGACTCCAAACCAAGTAATGATTTATGCAGTGTGATGCGAGTACTTCTGGACACAGCGTGGACCGTTTACATCATGTGGCTTCACAGCCTGCCTATGTCGTTTACTCTGTCCTTGAACAGTTTGCGTGGCTTCAGACGCTCCCCCTGGAGCGGGGGCGCCCACTGTGCTGTGTGACCTGGGTAAGGAGTCTTGCCTCTCATAACCTTTCCTCTTCTGCAAAATGGGGAGCGTCGTCCCCATTTCCGGGTGCTGGTATCAGATGAGACGCTGTTCTCAGGTATTTAGAAAGCCGTATTCCACAGGAGAGAATCCAAATTGTCCCCACTCTCCTTTAGCAGATGAGAAACGTCTTGTCCTCAGGTCACACACTTAGCGGCAGTGTGCTGCCCCTTTTTTCTGGTCAAGACCACCGCTTCCTTTCTAAATATTTCCACTCGTGTGTGTCCATGTGCCATAGGCTGTGCGTATTGTTTTGTTTGGTGGTGAAATTCACATAAGATAAAATTCACCGTTTAAACCATTTTAACGCTTACAATTCAGTGTCATTTGTACTTTGTAATGTCGGGCAACCGTCGCCACTACCTAGATCTAGAACATTTCACTACTCCGAAAGGAGACCTCGCAAGCCTTCCTACCCTTTAGGTGAGCGGCGTCTGTTTGTACTTTTTCTCATAAATGTAACCCACACTGGGGTCCAGCCCTGCGCTGGGTATCGCCGTGGTGTCCTGCGCCTGGAGCTAACCCTCTGCGGGAAGCGCGTAACACACCCTCGTAAAAGAGAGCCGCGGCAACGCAGACGGACTCTGCCTCGAAAGAGTCCGCGGGCGACTTAAGTACCCTAGCCGCGTCAGCTCCGCCCAATCGGCGCCCGCTGCGGCTCCCTGCGCGCTTCTGGTAGGCTGTTGTGTCAGTCAGTCAGGAGTGAGGGCCCGAGGCGGGAGGGGCGGGGGAGAAAGCTGGCCAATCGGCGCCCGCTGTGGCTCCCTGCGGGCACTTGGTAGGCTTTTGTGTCAGTCCGTCAGGAGGGAGGGCCCGAGTCAGGGGGCGGAGGAGAAAGCTGACCAATCGGCGCCCTGTGTGGCTCCTGCGCGCTCCTGGTAGGTCCCCACATCAGTCCATCAGGCGGGCTCGTGGGCGGGGCGGGGCGGCGGCGGCGGCGGCGGCGGCGGCAGGCGGGTAGGCAGTTCCGGGCGCGCGGCGGCGGTTGGTGAGTCGCGCCGCGGGGGTTGGGGTAGGGGGTCGGGGTCGAGGTCGAGGGGCGGGGGCGGCGGGGCACGCGGCGCCAGGAGGCCCGGCGGGAGGCACGGCCGCCGTCGCGCGCGGGCTTGAGGGGATTTCTCGGAACCGGAAACTGAAAGTCGGAGCGGGCCCCTCACAGGAAAGTTCGCGAACGGCGGGGCGTCCACGGCGGCCGGCCCGGGTTCGCGCGGGGTCCACGCCCCCCGAGCCGCCCCCGAGCCTCGGCTGCGGCCCGCGGCGCCCCACCCCTTCTTGCCCCCGAGGGGCTTCCTGCCCCGCTCGGGGTCCGGACGGGCTCCGCGGGCGGCCTGGACCTCGGGGGTCGCCGCTTGTCGCTTGCTGCCCCGGGCCCTCTCCCCGTGCCCCCGACCCCCCTGAGCTTGGGCCTTGTCCGACGGTGACACCGAGCCCCGAGGTGGATGGGGAGGATGTAGGGGTCTAGGGAGCTGCCGGGACGGACGGAGCCTGGCGTGGGGACTCACAAAACTACTGTGTGTGCGGGGCCAGACGCTCCCTGGAGGCAGAGCGGGCTCCTCGTGGACCGGACGGTGGGGACGGGGGAGAGCTGGGGACAGCTGCGCCTGTGACAGCAGCCGCTCCGCCCGGCCTTGAATCTAGCAGAGCAGGGGGCGTGCCAGGCCTGACGCCGGGCCCTGCGTGACTCAGGGGCCACATGTCCCCGGCGAGGACGGCAGCGTTTAGCAACTCAGTTACTGGCTTTAGGTGGAGGTCTCAAGCAGCCCAGAATTGTTTGAGTTTTTTTTAACAGCTTTATTGCAGTGTAATTTACGTACCGCAAAACTCACTGTTGCTTGAATTTCAAACAAACAAAACCGTGAGCAGTGTTTTTTTGAAAGCCTTTTCTGAGGAGCAGAAGCTTTCAGTGCTTTCAGCAGTAGCATCTTCACACACTCGAGCAGCCGCTCTCTCTGATTCCAGGCCCCAGCCTGGCCGGTCCCCCACCTCAGCCCCACGCCCGGGGACACAGCCCAGCCCCCGTGAGGCTGCAGCTCCCAGAGGCCGGAGCCGTGAGTTGGGCCTCTGTGCTCTCTGGTCCTTTGGCCTGGGACAGCACTGAGCGCGCCTCCTGACACACCCAGGCCGCGCCATGGGCCCTCCCGGTGTCCCCCCTGCGTCCCAGACCTCTGCCACCTGAGGTGGCATTGTGCCCTGTGGCCCTGGCCTGCTGACTGCATCGGTAGTGGCGCTGCCCAGTCTCCCCAGCTCCACGCGTGATGCACAGCAGGAGCCTGGAAACATCCATGCGGAGCGACAAATAGAGTGAAGGTCACGTATGTACATCACTGGCTCGCTCACTCTGGGGAGACAAACACGCATGTCCTTCCTCTGGGGACCTGAAGAAATGGGTTGTTTCAACAGTGGTCGTAAACTGCGGACCAGAGCGCAGAATTTACAGCCATCACTTGGTGCTGGAGAAAATGTTTTCTCCGGGAAGAAAAGGCCTTCTGACTTAGTTCTGAGCCAGGTGTGGGCCACCCTCTGGCAGTGGGAGATGCCAGCCCGCCCGCCCGCACGGCCAGCACACCAGCGCGGACCGGGCACGGTCCAGCAGGTGGGTTTCCACCGCAGGGCAGCGCACACATGGGCAAGGGGAGGAAGGTCCAGAGAAGAAAACCCAGAAAAAATGACCCACAGGTTCCACAGGTCATGCCGAGGATGGGGCGCACGCCTTCCGTCTGTTCCTGAGTCCCCACCTGGGCTTGATGCCCTGCCCCCCCTGCGTCCTGGGCCTGCTCCTTCACGGAGATGGGTGAGGACCGCTCCCTCAAGGCCTGGGCTGTGTTAGCAGAGGAAGGACGTGTCCCCGTTCCACAGTGCGGCTGAGCCTCGGGGGGTGAGGGGGGCAGGCTCCGCGGAAGCTGTCCCCTGGCTCCGGGCAGGACCAGAGTGGCCACCGCGTTCCCTGCAGGGCCAGCAGGCGGTGGAGATGGCGTTTGGGGCAGGTGTTCCTGGGGACTGGCTGTGATTTAGGGAGGCGAGTACACAGCAGCGATGGGGGTAGGAGGTGAGTAGTGGAGGTGACTACAGTGCGGGCTCCAGGATTGGGGTGCCCTGCTTTGTGGCGGGGTGGCGCCCGGCGGGGCCAGTGGTGCAGCACGGAGGAAGGGTCAGACACAGGGGTATAGGAGCCAGTGGCCGGCGGGAGCCTTGGGAACAGGGAGGGCACCCCCACACCCCCCCATGGGCCCGGGTCCCTCCTCCCTGCCTCCAGGCCCGCGATGCTGCCGGGGCCAAGGAACAGTGCGGGGAGGCGAGGGTTGTTCAGGAAGCCGAGCAGCAGAGGCCCTGGAAGCCTGGGGGTCTGAGGGAGGAGCCCAAATCCCCAGCTCGTATTTAAGGGCCTCGGGAGGCTCCTGCGGTGAGTCAGGTCACAGTGGACGGTGGCCGGGCCCAGTGGTAGCAGTGTGGTCAGGTCCTGGATGTTTGTAGCAGGTAGAGCCAGTGGATTTCCTGGCCCGTTTGAGGTGGGCGTGAGGCGGGGCTGAGGCTTCAAAGGGGCAGAATCACTGCGTCGTCATTGATCAACGTTTCCCTGTTGATGGCCCCAGTTTTTCATAAAAATCTGGGTGTGTTGATGGCACGAGTAGCTGCGAGTGGGCGCGGGCGGGAAGGGACGGTGCAGCGTTTGCTGTGTGCTTTAGTGTAAACAGTTGTTGGGCGCTAAGTTGGTACCAGACCACTTGGCATCACGTTGAGCTTGAACGAAGATGAAAGTAGTGTCAACGATAACGTTCACGTGGACCTGAGGTCCTGGGGGCCGCACTCGCACACTGTGTGCGGTCACAGGTCCCTGAGAGTTGCTTCAGGAGGCTTGGACCTGGGGGGCCCAGCGTGGCACGCAGCAGGGGCAGCTGTCAGTGGAGCGTGGATTTGGGGGAGTTTGGTCCTTGCGTTGGGGCATCCCAGAGGGAAGCTCCTGGGTTGAACCCGTGTGTCTGCTGGCAACAGGTGGCCCCCAGCAGCCGAGTGCTCCGTCACCTGATGCGATGTTGGTTTGGGCAGCAACGTCCCTTCTGAGAATTAGTCCCTGACCCCCACACACCGGGCTGAGGACGGTGGAGCCCAGCTGCCCAGCGGCCTCCGGCTACGTCGGGGTCTCGGTTCTTTCCCTGGTCCTCCTGCTCTGTACCCAGGCGGGACCTGGGCTTGGGAAGGGGGCCTGCAGCGCACGAAATGGCAGAACAGCGGTGGGGTGCCAGATGCCCCCCACTCTCCTGGGGGTGGGGAGGCATGAGGGAGCTGCAACCCCACCTGGGGGGGGGGGCTTCTTTTGTGTTAAAACCGGTTTTTGAGGTTATTCTGCCATTGTTAATATTATGAAGCAGGGTTATTCTGGATAAATGTGCATGGGTGTACCATAATTAGGGATTTCACCATCTTTTTTTCGACTCTCCGGGAATAGAAACTCCGTCTCTTTCTTTTTAAAATGGGGTATACATACAGTAAAATGCACAAATCCTAAATGTACAGCCAGATGCACCTGTGTCCACATATACAGTCATTCCTCGCCTTCCAGAAGCCCTCACGTCCCTCAGGCAACACTGACCCTCCCGCACGGAAGGCTTCTGTGTTTCGCTTCTCACAGGGTTTCTGACTCCAAATGTGTGGGTTTCCCCACACCAAGCAGTTCTGCCTTTTTAGATAGATGCCGACTGGGCGTCCTGCAATTCAATTCAGTTCTGACACTGGCCGCCTGGGGTTAGCACACACCCCTTGTGTTAAGGGTTTGGTCTCTCAAGGCTGCCCCCACCCCACTTCAGATGCCAGTGGGGAGGCGGGGCCTCCCATACTTCTCACTGACCGACTGTAAATTGAGGGTCCCCATGACCCCCTCCTTGGGGTCAGTAATTTGCTAGAAGGGCTCAGAGAAACATGCGTAACAGCCCGCTGGGAGAGACACACAGGGCCAGGTACAGGGAGGGACGCGGAGCCTCCACGCCCTCTCCAGCACCCCCTTCCCAGCACCTCCACATGTTCAACCCAGAAGCTCTCCAAACCCGGTCGGTCGTTTAGGGTTTTCACCGGGGCTCCGTTCTGAAGGCAGGTTTGATTGAATCACTGGTGATTAAGTCAATGGCCAGTGTCGCTGCCGCGGAGATGGGGGTGGTGGTGAAGGGGCTTCTGAGTAAACAAAGGTGCTCCTCTGTCCCCATGGCTCAGGAAGCCCCAGGGGTTCTGGGTGCTTTGTGCCAAGAACCGGGACGAAGACCCAGCGTCTGTTGTATCCCAGTTCCCAGCCCCAAGAGTAACTGCTGTTCTAACTTCTATCGTCGTAGGTTAGTTTCGCCTGTCCTCGAACTTCATGTAACTGGAATTATCCTGTAAATAATGTTTTGTATCTAGTAGAAATGCCGTTTCAACAAAATTCAAGTTTGTTGTATAAAGTTAGTGCGTTCACGTCTGGAGCATGTTTGGGGAGTGAATTAAGTGTGAGACCAGGGCCGGGCCGTGTGGGAATACTTGTTCACACTCCCAGGTGAGTTGTGTGAATGGATGTAGTTCTTGTTTTTTACCACCTCGCCTGAAAGTCAGGATTTGGAAAATAAACTGGAAGCTTGGAAGGACCAGTAGGGGGTTTTGGTTCCATATTGGAGGCTTGTAACATCTGACCCCTAAGTACAAAGGCTGCCGGTCGCCCAGCCCCCAGCCCCGCGTGACTGCAGGTGGGTGGAGTGTGCGGCGCCAGGAGGGTCCGAAAGGGTCAGAGACTCGGGGTTTTCTTCTCATGTTTGGGCAGGTGGCACGGCAGCAGCGGGTGGCTCTCAGCGCTGAGTGTGGGCACGGCGCTTTAGAGTCTGTATGATGTTTTCCATTACGGTTCTTGAGGGTTCAAGTGTATAACTGTGACTTGAATAAGACATTTAAGGCCTTAAGCACTGAGACCTCCTAGGGCGTGGCGGGGGCGCCCTCTGACCGCGTAGCTGCCGGCCCTCCTGCCGCGCCAGGTAGCCGTGACCGCTGAGCGGGGAAGACGAGGCCCACTGTGTGCTGGGGCCTTTTTCCTCTTTACTGCTCAGAAAA
This sequence comes from Balaenoptera acutorostrata, assembly GCF_949987535.1. Classification (NCBI taxonomy): domain Eukaryota; kingdom Metazoa; phylum Chordata; class Mammalia; order Artiodactyla; family Balaenopteridae; genus Balaenoptera; species Balaenoptera acutorostrata. The sequence continues at coordinate 124,815,717 of NC_080069.1, forward strand.
GAGACCGTTTGTGGTTCTTTTATGTCCAACCGGAGTAAAGGTCCATGGATTAATAAAATGGGCTCAATCTGCCACAGAAGGTGTGGTCAGTCGGCCAAAAAGTGTTTCCCCCAGGCCGGCCACATTCGGGCGGAAAGTCATCGCAAAAGAAGAAAGTCTCTCCTGACAGGTCCCCTGGAGACTGTTTTTGAGATTGGCAACGAGAAAAGCGTCACCCTCATCCTCGCGCCTTGCACGAGCTTCATTTTTTATTTTGCTTTCTGGCCCTGCCTGTGTAAAACATGGCTGCAGTCATAGAGGCCTTTGCGTTTAATCTTGTTCATTTTGTTTGTCTATTTATTTATTTATGGCCGCGCCGCGGCTCCCGGGATCTTAGTTTCCCCAACCAGGGATTGAACCCGCGCCCATGGCAAGGAAGGTGCGGAGCCCTAACGACTGGACCGCCAGGGAATTCCCACATTTCATTTTATTTAACACCTTATAATGAATACAGAGTTTCGACCTAAAGAAGATGTTTTTTTTTTCTAGTTATATTCAAAAATAAAAACTCCTCTTTCTCATGTAGTTTGGAGCCATGATATTTTAAACCATCAAGGTTACAAAATCAATTTAGTAGCATGACCAGAAAAAGAGGGAAGCTAGGAACGTGATCCCTCTCGCGCGGGAGGGAGTGCACCTTCACGGGCCTGTGTTCCAGACGTGCACACGTGTGTGGCCGCCACAGCCTGACCTTGAGCTGCCCTGGCCCACACTGGGGGCGCGTCCGTGAGCTCTTGGGACTTTTTGTTCACATCGTCCACCAAAAGGTTTTACTAATAAAGGCACCTCTCATGCTTGCACATCTGTGTTGTGAGGGCTTGAAGGAATGAGATCCCCCAGCTGTCGAATGGACAGATGGACCCTCCAGGGGCCAGGCCTGCCAGTGTGAGGAGAGCACGAGAGAGGCAGAGCTGTGCCCTCCTGAGGTGCCTGGGCACAGCGTCCCTTCTGTTGGTGGCTGGAGGCAAGAATGTCGGTTGTGAAACTTCCTGGGAGCTGCGGAGGGCCCTCTGAGTAAGGCCTCCTGTGTTACAGACCCCACAGCTGACTGAGAGTGGCTTTGCCCAGCAGCTAGGGGACGACACCGTCTGTGCTGTCCCCTCGGTGTCAGGCCAGCGTAGGACAGTGCACGTGGCCTCCTGTGCACGGTCGCTGCCCAAGCAGACACGCCCCCCCCCCCACCCACCGGAAAGGGGCAGAGTTTCATAGCATCCTGACTTGACCATGCCCAGACCCCAGAGCAGACGGGGTGTGTGCTGGGGGCATGCGGGGGCAGGGGGAGCTCTTTGGGGGTTTGCACAAAGGACTGAGGCGGCCTGCCGGGGTAGTGGACGATGAGCAGGTCTCTGAGCACTGTGGGGGACCCTCCCCCCGCTCGCCCATCCTGGTTACCTTGCCTTGGTGGCCTTACCAAGGCCTGGTGGACGGCAGAGGGCAGCTCTGAAGTGAGGGGGACCCTGGCTGTGGGGACGGGAGCAGAGCAGCAGCTGCACACAGGCCGCACCCCCATCTTGGGGCTGAGGGTTGGTACGGCCGTCTCCTGGGCCTGCCTGGGGGCGTCGCCTGCCAGGCTGTCCAGTGTTCTAAGGACACATTCACACCTGGAGCCTTGGGGAGATGGCCAGGCGCAAGGATTGGGGTCCGCGATCACGGTCAGATGGGAGCCCGGCCAGCCGGCCTGGGAGCAGAGGCCCGGGCCGGGTGGCCACAAGGACAGCCCGCTGGGCCCAGGGCTGCGGCGGGTGTGCGGGTGCCCTCTGTCTCAGCCTTAGCCCCGCCTGCGCAGGGCTCCCCGGAGCGCTGACGTCCTCCCTCTCAGAGGTCCAATGGCCCAGGCCTTGCATGTCCCCGGACCCGCCGTGACATGCTGTGCTCTCCCTTAGGGCTTGGCCTTGGTGGGGCTGCGGTGCTCATGGCTGCGGCCAGCGCGACCCCTCCCGGCTCTCTGGACCTGCTGCAGCCTGGCTTCTCCAAGACTCTCCTGGGGACCAAGCTAGAGGACAAGTACCTGTGCTCGGCCTGCAGGAACGTCCTGCGCAGGCCCTTCCAGGCTCAGTGTGGCCACCGCTACTGTTCCTTCTGCCTGAGCAGCATCCTGAGGTAGGGGCACCGGGAGCAGCCAGGAGAGGACGCGGATGCCCGCGTGGCCCAGGGCTGCTTTGGTGTGGGCTGAAGTCAAGCGTCTCCTTAGAGTCTGTTTTCCCTGCTTCTCCTTGTCTCTGGTGGGAACCGGAGAGTTTAAGATTGCCTGGAGGCTCCCGCTCCCTTTGTGCTGGGCGCCTGAGTCCCTGCGGGGTCGGGAGGTGGGGCCTCTGGCCCGTCAGCAGGAGGACAGCGGCCCTTGGTCCTGGCATCTCTCTGCGCGGGTCGCGTTCAGGCGGGCCGGGGTTTGGGGCTGGGCTCCGAGTGTCTTGCACGGTGTGCCGTGTCCGCTGGCTGCCCCGGTGGCCGACGGAAGCTCCGGAGCCCGAGCCGTGGCGTGGGCCTGTGTTGGTGAGGCCGCGGGCCTCCCACCCTCCGCGGCGGGTTTCACGGTGCGGCCTCCCCCTCTCCCCACCAGCTCCGGGCCCCAGAACTGTGCCGCCTGCGTGAACGAGGGCATTTACGAGGAAGGCGTCTCTATCCTGGAGAGCAGCTCGGTGAGTGAGCCGTCCACGCTGACGGTGTCGAGGGGAGAGGGAACCTGGGAACGGCTGCGGGAGAGGCGCCCCGGTCCCGAGCCTCCCCCAAGGCTCGTGGTGTGGGGCGCCCGGTGGGTGGGCGGCTGGGCGGGGGCTTACCCGAGGGACGCTCTCTCCCCAGGCTTTCCCGGACAATGCTGCCCGCAGGGAGGTGGAGAGCCTGCCGGCCGTCTGTTCCAGCGAGGGCTGCACCTGGAAGGGGACCCTGAAGGAGTACGAGGTAGGGGCTGCCCTGCGTTGGCGGAAGCCCCTCCCGCAGAGCAGCTTCAAGCCCGCCTGACTCCCGCGGAAGGGGGTGCAGCTGCTGCTCCGGACGTGCCCACCTAGACTCTGGAGCCGGGGAGCCGGGCGTGTGGCCCGGGGTGGGGTGCCCACCCTGTCTGGGCTGTTTCCTGGTGTGTCCGTGGACATGGTCCTGCGGCCGCGGTGCGGTGGCGGTGAGCAGCGGTGTGCGCGGGGACCCTGGTCCGGCCCTGAGAGTGCCGCGCAGGCAGGAAATTAGCTTTCTCGCCGACGGGACTTTGTTGTCTTTCCTCACTTTGGATAGTGCTGACTCTGGAAGACGCAGGAATAGCCTGCACATCCGTTCTGGGGTCACAGGAAGGCATCTGGCCAGTGACAAGGGCAGTGGCTGGGTGCATATCTTGCCGGCCTGTCTCTGCCGCGCGAGGCTGGCCTGTCGGGGTCCCTGTGTGCTGGGCCTCCGGCAGCTGAACCTGCGGCTGTGAGCCCGGCCGGACGCTCTTCCTGGTGATCAAACGCCCTTAAAAACTTACGTCTCCAGGGTACCTGCGCACGAGCGTTCCCAGCAGCCAAGTGTCCCCGGCAGAGGGCGGGACACACAAGATGGGGGCTGGTTGTGCCGTGGAATAGTGTCCAGTCATGAAAGGAAGGGAACCCCGCCCCAGGCTACAGCGGGGCGGACCTTGGGGACATCACGCTGAGGCCACTCTCAATCAGCTTTGGGGTCTGAGTGAGATGAGCCCAGCACAGGAGGACAGAACCTGCGGGACCAGCCCTGTGACACAGGAGGTGGAGTGGAGGCTGCCCGGGCCGGGAGGTCGTGTGCAGTGGTGCAGAGTAACGGGCTGGGTCCTCAAGGTGGGGAGGCCTTGGTGCTGTCCCATGCGGCCCCGGCTGGCGAGGCTGGAGGGGCTGTTTGCGGGGGACCCGGCTCGCCTACGCCCAGGGCTGCCCAGGCCACGGAGCAGCCTCCCTGCCACGGGGTGGGCGCCGGGCTGCGACTGAGTCACGACACGGGGGAGAGCCCGTCGGCTCTGGAACTGGGGTCCTGGGTTCCTGGCGGGCTCCTCCCTCCTGCTCCCGTCCCGGGTGCTGCGTGGCGGCGTCCTCTGGTCCTCTTGACCGACTCGACCTCGTGGGCTTCAGGCTCTCGGTTGCGTTTTGCCAGAGGAGCAGCTTGGCCGTGTCCGGGGAGGAGCCGGTGGTCGGGTGGACGGAAGCTGGGCTTTCCTCTGACGGGCGCCTGGCCTGGAAGCGGAGGCCTCTCTGTGCCCTTCCGGGGAGCCGGACTGCAGTCCGTGGACAGAGGCCCCCGACGCCCAGGGGCCACCGTGCGGCAGGGGCGCAGGCAGGGGGTGCTGCCACCGGGCCCTGCTCGGCAGACGGGCCTGAGCTGTTGTTGCCCAGCGCTGTCCGGAGAGCCGGCCTCGGGGCAGGGTCTCTCCTGGGGGGGAGGTGGGGAGCCCCAGCAGGGAGTGCAGTGGGTACTCCGTGTCACCTTTTGAAGGGACCAAAGAGCCCTGGGGACAGGCGGAATAGCCCCAGCTCCCGAGTCCTCTGGGGTTTCTGCCGCCTCCAGGCCGCCAGTGCGGGTGGCGGCTTCGCAGGCCCCTGGCCGAGGGCCTGGGACCGCAGCCAGCCCGTGGGCCCTGCGCCGGCCCTGCAGGCATGCGGGCTGGAAAGTCCCTGGCTGCACCCGGGGAGCTCAGGAAAGTCCCTGGGGGTTGGTCACGTGGGAGACGGGCACTGCTCTGGGTCTCTCGGCGCAGCCTTTGACGTAGGGTAAACCTGTCTCTAGCTGGGGTGAGACCCCACCTCGGGGCGCGGGCGGCCACCTTGCTGCAGCGGTGGCCCCGCTCCCAGCCTGGAGCCAAAACGTTTGCCCTTTGGGCTGTTCAAAATTGGGGCGGTGCTGGGAAATGCTGAGACCGCGGCTGAGCTCCTGAGAGTGTGGAAAGATGGGGGAAATCCTGGTCAGCCTTTGAATAAGTTTTTCCTTTGCAATGATGTCTAGTGTTTTCTAAAACCTCAGTGAATTAAGAGCCCAGTTCAGTTAGAAGGTGTTTGTGGAGTGGCTGCCAAGCACACACAGAGCCCTGGGGACCTGCTCTTCGGGAAGCTAGAAGCAGGGGCTGCGTGGGGGACTGCTCTTCGGGAAGCGAGAAGCGGGGGCTGCGTGGGGACTGCTCTTCGGGAAGCGAGAAGCGGGGGCTGCGTGGGGACCTGCTCTTCGGGAAGCGAGAAGCAGGGGCTGCGTGGGGACCTGCTCTTCGGGAAGCGAGAAGCAGGGGCTGCGTGGGGACTGCTCTTCGGGAAGCGAGAAGCGGGGGCTGCGTGGGGACTGCTCTTCTGGAAGCGAGAAGCGGGGGCTGCGTGGGGACTGCTCTTCTGGAAGCGAGAAGCAGGGGCTGCGTGGGGACCTGCTCTTCGGGAAGCGAGAAGCAGGGGCTGCGTGGAAGGGACAGCAGGGAGAAGGGGCCCGGGCGGCCCTGAGGGAGGACCAGGTTACGGGGACATTTTGCAGCTGAAAGGTGAGCAGAGTCGGATGTGCTCGCGTGTCAGGGAATCCAAAGCTGAAATGCCTCAGCGTTTAGCTGGAACTCTGGTTGAATGAATACTGATTTCTCTGAGCCATCTGGTGGGAGTGGGAGCCGACGGAGCCCGTCCCAGCCTGTGAGGGTGCTGGTGCCCCTGCTCCAGGTGTGGGCTTCGGGGGCACTGAATCCCGGGGGCGCCTGCTGAGTGGCGAGCGGTGTGGGGCCGGGTGGTCAGCGCTGGCCACGCATGACCCTCTCCAGTTGTCCAGTGGCCCCAGGGCTCACCCTTGAGCATTTTCTTTTGCTTTGATCAGATCCAAGTGCCTTCTGGGTGCTGTCGTTTTTGTTTCACGAGGGTGGTTGTTTCCGAGGCTCCCCTGTGGCTCGGTGTGATGGTTTGTGCTGTGCTTAGTGTGGCCATACCAGAGCCCTGTCTGGGGAAGCTGGGGGTGCCCTGGCGGTCGAGGGAAGTTCCTCCCGGGTGTGGCCGCCGTGGAGCCTTTGAGGAGCTGTCGCTGGAGCGGGAGCCCTCGGGGAAGGTGTCCCCTCTGCTCTGCTTCCTGTACCTAGTGGCGTCCTGCCCACCCGCACGGCCGGTCTGCGTCCTGGGGCCGGGCCTCTGCGGCAGCGTCCACAGAGCCCCGTCGGGTTGAGTGGGGTCACCGGGGAGGCTCGCTGAGAAGGCCGAGTTCCATCTGATGTGTGTCCCTGTGGGAGACGTGGAGCCCAGGGTCCTGTGAGGAGGCGGGAGTGCCACGGGCACCACGTCTGAAGTCTCCGCGCCCCGGCTGCTGGGAGAGTGCCACGCGTGCCGTGTCTCTGGGGTTCACCTGGCACCACTTCTCACTCCCCGAATGATGAGCTTTGGCCCCGGCAGCCGAGCCTGCCGCATGGGGTGGAGACTCGGCCGGCCTGTTCGCTCGGCCTCGGACTGTGGGCCATGTGGAGACAGAGCCCGCGTGAGGCACCTCCTTCCTCAAGGTCACTGCGGCTGAGCTCTGCGGGGGCCCTGAGCTGCCCCAGCTTGTCAGGCGCCCAGCCTGAATCTTGGTGGAGGTGCTGACCCCACGGCGTGGATGTGCTCGGTGCCCAGGCTGCGTACTTACCAGGGGTCGATTTTGTGTGATGCGTATTTGATCACAGTTTTTAAAAAACAACAGCAAACAAACCGTCATCTCCCGTTCTCTGCTTACCGGCCCGTCGTCTGTGCCCCTTCCTGGCCGGCGTTTCCTGAGAGCTGCGCACAGCTTCTGTCTGTCCCCTAGGCTCGCGGCCCCGTTTCCAGGTCCCACCCTTCCTCACCTCTTCGGCCACCGCCACCTCCGCTCAGCCCGCTGCCGCGGCCGCCCCAGTGCTGCGCTGCTCAGGGCCATGCCTGTCCGGGTCGGGCCCCCGCTCTGCGCAGTGAAGCGGCAGCTGCAGCTCGCCTGCCCTCCTCCCTCCGCGTCCCTCCCCGCGCTGCTGGCTTTACCGGGCCCCGCCTGACCCTTCGGAAGCCCAGGCTGGGACCCTGCCTCCCTGGCCACGTCACCCTGCGTGTCCTCAGCTCCAGGAGGGCGGGGATGGGGGCTCTCAGCCTGGGCGTCGGGACGAGTGGGCGCCTGCGTTTCCGTCTGCTTCTCGCTCTGGTCCCCACGGCGTCACTTCTCTGCCCTCCGTCCACTTAGAACCTGTTCCCGCAGCCCCTCTCACTGTCCCCCTCTGTGTCCCGAGGGTGGGGTGCCGCCGGCTGGATCTGGGTCCTGATCTCTGCGCTGGAGCAGGGGTAGTGGAGCGAACGCGGTGGCCCCCGTGGCCCAGCGCCGAGAACAAACCCGGCCCGGGCCGCGGCCGGTGGGGCAGTGGCCCAGAACCCCACGGGCGCTCCGCCGACACCACGCTCCCTTCGTTGCCAGAGCTGCCACGAAGGACACTGCCCGTTCATGCTGACCGAGTGCCCGGCGTGTAAAGGCCCGGTGCGCCTGGGTGAGAAGGGGCACCACCTGGAGCACGAGTGCCCGGAGAGAAGCCTCAGCTGCCGGCACTGCAGGGCGCCCTGCTGCCTGGCTGACATGAAGGTGAGGGCACGCCTGGCGGGGTCGGGGGTGAGCTCACACGGGGGGACGGCAGCGTGCGGCCATGTCCCCCTCGCTCGGCCAGCAGCCTCCCTGGGTTCACGCTGAACAGGCCCCGAACACCGTGTGGCTTTACCTGAAAGCTGTCGCGTGTTTGTGAAGGGCGGGCCACTTTCCCGTGGGTTACATCACGTCTGGAGCTTCTCAGGGTTCCTGAGGTCGCGAGCGAGCTCGGTGCCCACGTTTCCGGAGTCTGTCCGTGTGGGTCACGTGGATCTGCTGGGTCGGGACCCAGACGCCCCCTGCTGTCTGCAGGTCTCTTCACCTTCCGCCTTTCCCTGTGGGCGTCTTTTTCTCTCTGCCGGCCGTCAGTCTGCATTTGGCTGGCCGGGTCCCTGCGGCGTTTTTCACGCCCGGGAAGCCCAGCTCTAGAGGCAGCCCAGGGCCCGAGACTCCGGGCGCTCACCCTGCGCATCTCGTCAGGGGTCTCGGAGGTGTTCTGGCCGCTTGGCTCCCCCGCCACCAGGAAGTCCGCCAGCCTGGCACCCGGGTGGCAGTACTCTCGGGGCGCTGGGGCGCTCCTCCTCCTGGTGTTACCCCGGCGGCTGCCGGTCGAGGGCAGGGCCTGAGTCTGCAGACCTCCGTGTCGCACGCCGTCTCAACCTCGGGGCTCAGGGGCGATGCTGGCCTGGCCCCAGCTCTGACGGCTGCCACGTCTCTTCCAGGCGCACCACCAGGTCTGCCCCAAGTTCCCTTTGACCTGCGAGGGCTGCGGCAAGAAGAAGATCACACGTGAGAAAGTAAGCACTCCCCTGGCGCCCCTGAGCGCTGACCAGCTTGGTGCTCAAAGGACAGGCCGCACCTCGGCCCTGGGGGGTGGGGTTCCCAGGGTGGGGTCGCGGGCTCCTCTTCCTGCCACCCCCCTCCCGCTGCGCAGCCTTGCATCTGAGCCACTTGGCCCCAGGGAGCGGGGATCTGGGCAGTTGGACTGTTTACCTGATGTGTGTGTTGATGGCTCTTCTCGCTGCGGGAGGTCTGTGTCCCTGAGGACGGGGCGGTGGCTTGTCCGTGCTCCTGCTGTGGCAGTGGTTCCACAGGCGGGCCCCCAGGCCCGCCCTGGCTGTGCTGGGAGCTGACTCGGGGCGGCCAGGCGGCCTCCATGCTCTGGGAGGGAGGGCGCACGCTCACGTGCCTGTGGGAAGCCTGCGCTTGGTCCCCGGGGAGGCAGCCGCAGTTTGTTCGATGAGGCCCCTTTGTCTCCTTTTGAGCTTCTGAGGTCGCTCTTTGGAGATGACGCATCTCGTGGATTTGTCCAGCGGTTATAGTGCTCCAGGGCAAGAGCTGGGAAGAGAGTGATTCCGGAAGCTGGTGGGGCTCGGATCCCTCCCGAGCTGTCCTGGTCGCGCACGCCTCGCCCACACGATGGGTGAAGACAGCATCCAGGCTAGCTTAGGTGGCATTTCTCAAGTTGTGAGCGTGACCGAGAGCTTTTTGCCTGAATTTCACCTGCGTTTCTCTTCCTGGGGAGCATTTGTGACTCCCGTGCGTTTCTTGGCAGGGCATTTGTCCTTTTTTTTCTCTGTTTTTTGGAGCTCTTTGTGTATGAGAGCTGTAAGTTGCAGTTATTTGTCCTTTTATTTTAGTTAATGGTATTTTTGGTTTGTTTTTGTTTTGAGGGGCACTTTTCAAGGTTTTTCTCACTGTTTCTGGATTTTGATCCAGGGTTGGGATTGTTTTCCGCTCCCCGGTACAGAGGAAATTCTCTGTTTCCTGCAGGTGTCAGTCTGATTTCTCACGTTCTGGGTCCCTGGCAGGTGGAGGCCAGTGGCTGCCCCTGCCCCTCCCCCACGCCTGGCGATGTCGGTCTGGCTGCGTCTCCCTCGGCCCAGGCACTGCCCGGCTCAGCTGGCCACCCTCTGGGTCTTGGGTTCTGCCCTGCTCGGAGTGTGGCCGTGGGCCAGCGCCACGCCGGGTCAGCGCTGGGGCTCTGATCCCTGGTCAGGCTGGTGCTCCTCACTCCTGGCTCGGTTTGGAACCCAGGCTGTCGGCCCCCAGGCCCCAGGGCCTCAGACCGGCCTGTGAGGGAGGAGGTGGGCAGGGCTGCTCTCTGGGACGCAGAGGCCCACGCACAGGACGGGCTCTGCCGGGCGATTCCAGACGGCCCACGCGCCTCAAGCACACACGTGCACGCGTTTGCGTGTGTGCGCGAGGGTGCACTGCAGCTTTGGGAGCAGGTTGTTGGGTTTTGTCCGGCCCGAGCGTGCAGAGGCCAGTGGGGCGGGTGCGAGGGTCCTTTGATGAGACTGACCCAGTCGGTGCAGACGTGGCTGGAGCAGACAGAGGAGGACCGGTGTCTGATGTCAGGCCCGTCAGTTTCAGGACCACGTGAGGACATGTGGCAGATGCCGAGTCCCCTGCAGGTTCCACACTGTCGGCTGCCCCGAGATGGTGAGTCCAGGTCTGCGGCGGGACCGCCGGGAGCTCCTGGTTCCCAAGCAGAGGCCGGCAGACGTGACCGCGCCCTGCGGACACGGTTTCCACTCCACCTCCAATCCGGCCCTCAGGTGTCCCGGCTCTGTCCGCTCGTCCCCCAGGTGATCCCTGGTGCCCGGCCTTGACCGCCCAGGTGCTGGGAACCCCCAGCGTGTCGCAGCCCTCCGAGCTCTAGCGATGCCCCCTCTGCCCGTCCTCTCACCTCACCCAAAAAGCTCACCTTGCTCCACCCGGCTCTTCTGGCCAAAAGCCCAGTGGTCGTTCTGGACCCGCCTCTTGTCTCTCCCACCACGTCCAGTCTCCCAGAAGAGCCTCCGTTCTGCCTGCAGAGGGGTCCTGGAGCCTCTCTGCCTCCCCGCGTCACCTCTGTGGCCTGCGTGGCCCTCCTGCGTGATCGCACCCCGGTCACTGGCCTGGCTGTCCTCCAGCACGCTGCCTTTCCCTGGGCCCTGACCCACCTCCTGTCTGCCCACCGCACCTGCCAGCTTCTGTGCGGCTCCCTCGGGCCTGGGCAGCTCCCTGCTCACATGGCCCTCGCCCTCCTTTCCCACCTGTTCTGTGCCCCCGAGGGCTGGGCGTGTGCAGGCCCTGCAAGCGGAGGCGGGCTCCACAGATATGGGCACACCAGCCCTCTGCTCTCAGCGACGCCCCAGCAGCATTTCCGGTGGCAGCAGTCCTGGCGGTGTTGTCACTTGGTGACTGGACGACACTTGGTCTCCGTGTCCTGCTTTGTTTTTTCTAACGAGGGTGAACAAGGGCAGCGCCCCTTCCGTTCGCTTGGTTTGTGTGTGACATCCTGCTTCTGGGCAACGCGGTGCTGGTCATTTCCCGCTCAGGCCCGGGGATCCCTGGCGTGGGGGCCGTTAAGAGGCCAGAGGAAGGGCCTAGGGCACACGCTGCCACGGCCTCTTCACGTCCCACTGAGGACGAGTGTCCTATTGACCCTGTGGATCCAGCCGGCCTCGGCCCAGCTTCTGGAAGCCTCAGGTGCCCGGCCATCCCAGGGCGCTCCAGGCACTGGACCTCACGTGGAGGTTCATCCCTTTCTTTGCATTTTAGGCTTTTTGAGGCTGTCTGACCCTCCAAGCTCGTTGTGGAGCTTTGGGAGGGATGTGGCTGCAAAGCCAGGTCTGTAGGGACTGTTGAAGATGCGTTTCATCCCCCTCCCCCCGCCCAGCCGCGGCCGCTTCTTTTGCCGTGTTTCTCCCGTCACCTGAGTCACGGGTGAGTCACGTAGGGAGGTCTGTGATGCGCAGACGTGGTTGAGTGCAGACAGCGGCAGACGCGGCGCTGGCAGGTGAGCGAGAGGGCAGGTCACCCTCGTGTCGCCGCCGGGCGCCGGTGCTCCGTCGAGGTGTGCGGCCGCGGGGCCCCGCTGGGGCTGAGCGCGGGCGTCGTGCCTCGGCAGGTGGAGGGCGAGAGGCAGCAGGAGCACGAGGCGCAGCGGCTCCGGGAGCACCTGGCCCTGCTGCTGGGCGTCCTGCAGGCCGGGCCCCCCCCAGGCGACGGCCGCCCCCTCCTCGGCCAGGGCGAGCGGGGCTGGGGGGCCAGCACGCCGGGCCCGGGGGCAGCGCCCGCCACGGCGGCGGAGCTGCTGCAGCGGTGCGAGGCCCTGGAGCAGAAGACGGCCACCTTCGAGAACATCGTCTGCGTGCTGAACCGGGAGGTGGAGCGGGTGGCCATGACTGCCGAGGCGTGTGGCCGGCAGCACCGGCTGGACCAAGACAGGATCGAAGCCCTGAGTAATAAGGTTCGTGCCCGGGGTGCGGGGGGCGGGTGCCAGGGGCTCAGGGGGCTGCAGAGCCAGGAGTTTGAGGGCAGCGCCTGCATTTCCAGCGGGCACTCGGCTCTCCGCGCTGTGCCTGAACAGAGCTCCTCTCTGAGCCTCTTCCCCGCAGGGCCCGACGTGGGGCTCAGAGAGGCCGAGGGTGGAGCCTCTTCTCCAATTGGGGGGCAGAGGTAGCCGTGGGGAACGTGCCTGGTGCTTCGTGCGGGTCCCACGAGCGTGTTTCCTCCTGGGGTCGGGGGTCTCGTGGGCATGGAGCCCATCCGAGAGCAGCTGACCCAGCAAGGCTGAGGCACTGGGCACGGGGGCCGTCCTCCTGGAAATGGGGGGAGACAGGCGTGGGGGTCGTGTCATAGCACGTTCCTGCCAGACGGAAGCTGGTCTCTGTGGAGGCAGGTGAGCCCCAGGCCCCTCTGGCCCGGCGCCCCAGGGGTGCGTCCTGACGGGCCCCGTGCCCCCAGGTGCAGCAGCTGGAGAGGAGCATCGGCCTGAAGGACCTGGCCATGGCCGACCTGGAGCAGAAGGTCCACGAGATGGAGGCGTCCACCTTCGACGGGGTGTTCATCTGGAAGATCCCGGACTTCGCCAGGAAGCGCCAGGACGCCGTGGCCGGCCGCACGCCCGCCATCTTCTCCCCAGGTGCTCTTCCGGAACTTGCCCTCCCCCTGAGCTGCTGCCACCCTGGGCCCCCGCATCCCCGGGCTGGGGTCTGCCCCCTGCCACGGCCAGGAGCCGCAGGGTCCCCCGGCGGAGCCTGCCCGGCGAGCCGGCTCGTCACCCCGCAGTCACCAGCCTCGTGTCAGGGTCACGTCTCGTTCCTTAAGCGGCAGCCCCACCACGTCCGTGGTCACCCCTCTGCTCCCCGTTGGACATGAGGCTCGTCCAGCCGCAGCCCCTCTGCCCAGAGCCCCTGCCTGGTGCTCGAGCCTCAGTCCAGCCCCTGAGGTTCCTTCCCGGTGGGTAGCAGGGCCGGTGCAGGGTCGCATTTAGGGTCTCTTAAAAGTGCCGTGTCTGACGAGTGCTTCCATTTTCAAGAGAAGTCTGTTTGCACGAGCAGCTGACCGCGTGCCTGGAGGAGCACGTTCCCTCCTGTGCCCTCCACCCTGAGTGGCGTGTGTGTGTTTCCTGGGGAGGTGGCCGCGTGGGCTGAGCCCTGGGCGCTCACCGGCACCTCCCCACAGCCTTCTACACCAGCAGGTACGGCTACAAGATGTGTCTGCGCGCCTACCTGAACGGAGACGGCACCGGGCGCGGGACGCACCTGTCCCTCTTCTTCGTTCTGATGAAGGGCCCCCACGACGCCCTCCTGCGCTGGCCCTTCAACCAGAAGGTGCGCGAGGCCCTGCCCCAGCTGTGCTGGCGCGCGGGGGCCCCTGGGTGACAGGTGCCGGCGTCACCACGCCTCAGTGCTCGGGCAGTGTCCACTGTCTCCTGGGCCATGCCGCTGGTCAGCGACTCGGGACCAGCAGTTAGTGGTGGTGCTGCTTCAGAGAGTTTGTCGCAAGGAAGGAGGGCCGCCAGGGGGCCTTGATCTGAGGGCATGGCCCAACCCTTGGGAAGCCAGAGCCCACGCGGGGGAGGAATTGGAGACCCGGGCACTAGTCAGGACAGACGCCATGATGACGCTGGGCAGCCCCGTGGCCCTCGTGGAGGAGGTGGCGTCACTGAGCACAGGGCCGACTTGTGCTTCTCCCTGAGGGGTGCTGTTCCTGGGGGTGGGGACAGCTGCGTGAGCTCTTTGGTGAGAAAACGTCCCTTAGACGTGTTGTCAGAAAAAAGCACAAATGGACGTGGCGTGGGGTGCTGGGCTTCAGCCTCGGATCCTGGTGTCAGTGGACAGAAAACGCCGGGATGGGCACAGATGGACAGACCGGGCTGACCCGTGGCGGCCGTGCTCCCGGCACTCGACTGCAGACCGGGCTCCTGGCGGCTGGGCAGGCTGTGACTCACGTGCTGTCCCCTGGGCGCTCTCCTCCCAGGTGACCCTGATGTTGCTGGACCAGAACAACCGGGAGCACGTGATTGATGCCTTCAGGCCTGACGTGACCTCGTCCTCTTTTCAGAGGCCGGTCAGCGACATGAACATCGCGAGCGGCTGCCCGCTCTTCTGCCCCGTCTCCAAGATGGAGGCCAAGAATTCCTACGTGCGTGACGACGCCATCTTCATCAAGGCCATAGTGGACCTGACAGGGCTCTAGCTGCTGCCCACGGGAGTGGGGCCACTGCGCTGGGCGGGCACCTGCGAGCTCACACGCAGGGTCCGCCTCCCGGGAAGGGGTTCAGCCCAAGGCCATCAGCGTGGGCTGTGGGCCGTGCAGGTGTGGAGCCCTCAGCCTGCAGCGGGGCGGCCGGGGCCACAGTGAGGAGCTGCTGGAGAGGAGGGACAGTCTCGGGCCCAGCTGCCGCTCCAGGGAGAGCCCTGCTGGGCCGGTCCGACCAGGCCGGCAGGTGGGGAGGGCGTCCCGTGTCCCCTGCCCTGTGGTGCGTGCAGGGCGCACGTCCAGCACCCCCCCGCCCAGCTCCCGCAAGACACGTTGGCTTCCCTGTTGGGTGTGGAGAAGTCGCTGTTAAACCCTTGAATTTCTGCGGTGAGTGGTGTCCATCTGGCTCTCGTCCTGGCCATCAGTGACTCTGGCTGGGGCCTCCTGGCCTGCTGGCCTCCACGCCCTGTGTGTCGCCAGCTCCTTGAGCGGTTCCGTGGGCTCCCTGACACTGCAGGCTGGCTCGTGTGGGCCTCGGTGAAGCCAGCCATTCTCTCTTCTGCGATGTTACTAGCTGGGCAGCTCCTCGTCCCTCAGGCCTCCCCAGGGGCTGCCCTGGAGAGCAGGGCCACGTGCGTGCCCCCGATTCTGGGCCTGCCCCGCCCCTCCGTGCAGGGCCCCCGGGCCTGGAAGAGTGGCCGATGGCTTCGGCTGAGTTTGGGACCTGACAGGTGGCATCTCCCCAGGACCAGGACTTGCCCGGCCTCCAGGTGTTTCCTCAACAGCGGCAGAGCCCGGGCAGCCTGAGCACAGGCTTGCACCTCGGCTGGACCTGGTCAGGGCCTCAGCCTGGGGGCTGCAGAATGGGTGCGGCGTCCTGGCCGGCGGCTGGCCACACCCAGGTGCGCTAGTGACCAGGACTGGGTGCTCAAGAGCCGGGGTCCTTCCAGAGAACCTGTGACAACATCGTCACTTACTTCTCTCTTTCGAGAAGTTAAAGAAAGGCACAGAGAATAATAAGCTCCGTGTGTCCGGAATTAACAAATGTACACGTTTTGAATTATGTATTTTAATTAAAAAGAAACATTGCGGAAAAGTTGAAGTCCTTCTGCTTCCTTTCCCTCTCACCACCTCCTTCACTGGCCAAGGCACCGGCCTCATGGATTTGGATCCGTTTCAGTTTTAATTCTTGTCTGTGTGTGTGGTCACCCACAAGTAAGGCTGGTGTACTGAGTCCCCTGCAGACCCCTCTTCCCCTCCCCCAGGGAATGCCTGGTGTGCCGAGCACCGCGCGGTGGGCCGGGCACAGACACAGACGGTGTCCCTCCTCCCCGTTCCCTCGGGCACGTGCCTCCCCGCGCTGCCCTCCTGACCTGGACAGAGCATCCCCGCTGCTGCCCATCCCATCCCGTCCAGCCCTTGCTGCCTGTGCGTGCAGGCTTGTTGCTCCTCCAGGGTCCCTGCCTGCCGCCCGCCTGCCTGCCTACTGGGGTGTTGTTTTCCTCCTGGTCGGAGAGAGCTCCCAATATTCCCGGAACCTGGCCCTGGAGCACGTGCGGGCTGTGTGTGCAGGTGTGTACAGAAATGGAGCGCTCGGACACACTCGGGTCATGGACAGTGCCGCTGGCCACTTAGTCAAGAAGTCCCAGCCCCCCGCCCCCGCCGGGCTGACAAATACTGTTTTCTTCTGATGGGTTTTTTTTTTAATTAATAAATTTATTTATTTATTTTTGGCTGCGTTGGGTCTTCATTGCTGCACGCTGGCTTTCCCTAGTTGTGGTGAGCAGGGACTACTCTTCGTTGCGGTGCGTGGGCTTCTCATCGTGGTGGCTTCTCTTGTTGCGGAGCACGGGCTCTAGGCGCACGGGCTTTAGTGGCTGTGGCACACAGGCTCAGTAGTTGTGGCTCGCAGGCTGTAGAGCGCAGGCTTAGTAGTTGTGGCGCACGGGCTTAGTTGCTCTGTGACACGTGGGATCTTCCCGGACCAGGGTTCGAACCCGTGTCCCCTGCATTGGCAGGCGGATTCTTAACCACTGCGCCACCAGGGAAGCCCTCTTCTGATAGTTTTAAAGTTTTGTTTTTAACATACTGGGTTTTTACGTTTGAAGTTTGTTTATACGTGGTGTTTGTGTATGTGTTTCCATCAGGTCAGTTCAGGTTAAACCAAGTAGATTAGTGAGTTTGTTTCCTTACCCTTAAAATGAATCAGAACAGTCAAACGAGAGGCGTAGAAAGGTACTCTTCACCCACAAGGACAAAGAGTGGGAAGAAGGTGACAGCAGAAGGAAGACTTGAGCCCGCTGGGAAGGTGGGACGTGGGCACGGGAGTGGCTGCCCCGAGGTGCCCAGGGTCCGGAGCAGGCAGCGCTGGAAGGGCGTGGGCTCGGAGACTGCAGCGGGAGGGGTCTCCATCTGGGGGACTTGCCAGAGGAGCTCGGGACAGGTGCCGGCCCTGCCCTCGAGGAGTGTGAGCTGCTGTGGGGTCACTTCTGCCAGGAAACCAGGGTTCTGGGGGGAAACTGAGCTCCAGAGGAGGAACCCGGGGGCGGGCCGCTGCCTTGTAACCTGGTTTAGGACGTTCCCGTCACCCGCCCCCTGCCCCTGGCAACCACTGACTCGCCAGTCTCCACCAATTTGCCTGTGCTGGACATTCGTATAAGCAGAGTCGTGCAACCTGGCCTTTGACGCCTGCTTCTTGGAGCATAAGGTTTTCAAGGTTCTGCAGCCTCAAGCTGAGTGAGCCTCCCGGTGTGGTGGACGGACACGCAGTAGTGGACTCGTGGGTGGGCCCGCCTTTGGCTGCTGTGAGCGTGTGTACGAGTCTCAGCGTGGACGTGTGTTTCCCTCTCTCCTGGAAGATGCCTCCGAGGGAAGCTGTGGGGCGTGTGTTCAACTGTGGGAGGAGCTGTCACGTTACCTTCCGAAGTGGCTGCACCATCTGGCATTCCCACTGGGATGTGAGTTTTAATTTATGCCTTTATTTGACCTCCTACTCCCTTGCCTTCCATGTTATCTAGAATTTTAGTTCCATCTTATTTTTTCAACGCACAAAATAATCATTTAGAAACATCGAGTAGGGACTTCCCTGGTGGTCCAATGGTTAAGACTCTGTGCTTCCACTGAAGGGGGCACGACGAGTTCGATCCCTGGTTGGGGAACTAAGATCCCACATGCCATGCAGCGAGGCCAAGAAAAAACAAAAAAAAGCTTCAAGTAGAGGGACAGCATCATGTGTGCTGTCTGCTCACAGCTGACTTGTGCCCCCTTGTCTTCCTGTGTCTCAGGCTCGTTTTGTGATGCAGGCTGTGGTCCATGTTGGTGGCTGTTTCATGTGCACTTGAAAAGAACATGTCAGGGCTTCCCTGGTGGCGTGGTGGTTAAGTATCCGCCTGCCAATGCAGGGGACACGGGTTCGAGCCCTGGTCCGGGAAGATCCCACATGCTGCAGAGCAAGTAAGCCCGTGAGCCACAACTACTGAACCCGCGTGCCGCAACTAATGAAGCCCACGTGCCTGGAGCCTGTGCTCCTCAACAAGAGAAGTCACCGCAGTGAGCAGCCCGCGCACCACAACGAAGAGTAGCCCCCGCTTGCAGCAACTAGAGAAAGCCCACACGCAGCAACAAAGACCCAACACAGCCAAAAATAATAAATAAATAAATTAATTAAATAAAAAGAGAAAAGAACATGTCTTCTGCTGCCGGTGAGGGGAGTATTCCGTACGTATCGATTAGATTCAGTTAGCTGATAGTTGTCATGGATTGAATTGTGACTCCCCCAAAGATAATGAAGTACTAACCCTCAGTAACTCAGACTGTGACCTTATTTGGAAATACGGTCTTTACAGAGATAAGTTAAAATGAGGTCATTAGGGTGGGCTCAATCCAATATGACCGGTGTCCTTCTGAAAAGGGGAAATGTGGACATAGACGTGCACAGAGGGAAGAGGACGTGAACAGGCCCAGGGGGAAGGATGCCACGTGAAGACAGAAGGTCGCAGTGATGCGTCTACAGGTCAGGAGCACCTGATGTCTGGCAAACGCCAGAACCTAGGAAGAGGCCAGGAAGGGCTTCCCCCGGAGAGAGTGGCCCTGCCAGCGCCTTGACCTTGGACTTTCATCCTCCAGAACTTTGAGACAATAAACTTCTGTTGTTTTAAACTTCCCAGTTTGTGGTACTTTGTTACAGCCACCCAGGAAGCTAACCCAGGAGAGGGGCTCAGTTCTCCTGCATGTTGCCGCCTCTGTGACTAGTTTGACCTTTACTGAGAGAGGAGCACCTAGTCTCCAACTGTAACTTCAGATGCATCTATTTCTCCTCTCATTCTGTCACTTCTTGCTTTGTGTATTCTGAGGCTCTGTTGTTAGGTGCACACACGTAGGATTGTTATATCTTCTTGGTGAATTTACTCTTGTATCAGTGTGTAATGTCCCTCTTTTTTCTTGGTAACAGACTTTTTCTGAAATGTGCTTTACTTTGTCTGATATTAAACATCCTGTTTCTTTTCATTAGTATTTTTGTGGTATACATTTTTCCATCCTTTTACTTTTAACTAACCTATACTATATTTGAGTGAGTTTCTTAGAGATGGCATAGTTGGGTTGTAGGTATTTTTGTTTTTAAGTTTCATGTTGACAATAATGTAATTATGGATATGCTAGATATAAGTTGACCATCTTGTGTTTGTTTTCTGTTGGTTCTCTCTGGGTTTTTTGTTTGCTTGGTTTGTTTTTTGACCGTGCCATGCAGCACGCAGGATCTTAGTTCCCCAACCAGGGATCGAACCCGTGCCCCCTGCGTTGGGAGTGCGGAGTCCTAACCACTGGACCGCCAGGGAAGTCCCAGTATTCAATTTGAGTTTATCTGTTGTGATGCTGACTCTCTTTATGGTTTTAGTGGTTGTTCCAATCTACTTGGAATCAGGAGTTTGCTCTTTAATTGGGATGTAGAAACCTTACCACCCCGGAGGCCCCTTTGTGGTTCCCCCATTACCTCTGCGTGTGCTGGACATCACCAGACGACATCATAACAAACTTCCTTTCAGCGGCCGAACGTGTTTGAAGAACTCGAGGAGAGTGTTTACCGTTTCTGTTGCTGCCCCTCCCTGCTGACCGCCCAGGTTTCCTGACACCACCTCCTTCCTGCCGGAAGAGCTCCCATCGGCATTTCTGTTAGAGCAGATCATTTTCACTGGATATAGAACTCCCGGCTGACTCTTTCCTTTCCCCCAGCACTTAAAAAATGTGCTACTTCTGGGAGTTCCCTGGTGGCCTAGTGGGTAGGACGCCAGGCTTTCACTGCTGGGGCCCGGGTTCAATCCCTGGTCAGGGAACTAAGGTCCCTCAGCGCACCCAAAAAAAAAAAAAAAAAGTGCTACTTCCTGTGGCCTCCGTGGTTTCTAATGAGGAATCTGTAGTCACCACAGGCTGCTCCCCTGGGGCCGAGGTGCATCTTCTCACTGCTTTCAGGTTTCTCTTGGCTTCAGTTTTCAGCACTGATTTAGATGTGCCCGGGTGTGGATGTCCTTGAGTTTGTCCTTTTGCTCAACCTCTTGAATCTGTAGGTTTGTATCTGTAGGTTTATACCCAAATTTGGGGACGTTTTCAGCCATCATTTCTTCAAATCGCTTCCTCCTCTCCTTTTGCGCTTAGACCTTTGCTTGCCGTCCCACAGGTCCTTGAGGCTCTGATTTTCCTTTACCTGATCTTTTTTCTCTCTGTTCAGGTTGGACAATCTCTGTTGTCCTGTCTTCAGTCAAGTTCACTGACTCTTTTCTCTGACTTCTCCACCCTGCTATTAAGTCTGTCTGGAGTTTTAAATTTTTGGTTATTTCCCTTTTTTGTTTCTTTGCTGAGATGTTTATATCTTAATATCCACTGCAGAATGTGTTTGACTGCTCACTCAGGCATTTTATAATAGCCACTCTGTCTCTGTCAGGTAACTTCAACATCCTTGGCTTCCCTTGAGTTGAACGTTTCCCAGCTCTTCGTGTGCTGGGTAACTGTAGGTTAGATTCTGGACGTTGACTTCATCAGGTCTGGGTCTGGTTAGTCTGAGGCTCACGTTCCCACTGCCACCCGTGGGCTGGATCCCCCGTCAGCCCAGCCCCCAAAGCCATGCTCTTTCGGCCGGTCCTGCCTGCTGCTCTGCAAGCTCACCAAGCCTTGGGTCTGATCCTTAGGAGCAGACCGGCAGCTCAAGGGTGGTCCTGGGCGTCACAACCACTTCCCGGGCTGTTTCTCAAGCTGCTCCCTCTGGTCTGGCTGCTGGCTCCCCGTCTGGCCTCCAGCCTGAAACCTGGCACTCCTGTTAACCCTGCCCTGTCGTGCCCGTCCTTAGTCTGGCCGTGCCTGGGGCCACACCTGGGGCCACACAGCCCCCGGCGATCACCCGGCCTCTCCGCACTCACTCAGCTTCCCGAGTCCCCTTTCCCGACCCCGTGGCAGGCTGGCGGCTGTGCCGCGTGCAGGCCCAGGAACTGAGGGTGGGCACTGGTGAGAGGTGCCGGTACTGGGGGCCACAGTACTGCCGCCGCCCCTGCCCCGCCTGCCATGGCGCCCTTTTCAGAGCCCTCGGCTGCCCCGTGCCTCTGCTCAGGTTTCTGGCCACACCTCCGGAGGAGCAGGGCCTCGAGCCAGCTCCCCACCTGCACCCACCTCCCACGGAGCTTGGAGGCTCAGGCGTGCTTGCTGCCCTCCGTCAGACCTCAGCTCGCGTGCTCTGGGGATGGGGCTCCTCTTCCAACCCCCGTCTCCACGCGCTCTCCCTCCGCCTCCTGGGCCTCCCCGTTCCTCTGGCACGTTTGTCTCTCTGCTTTTTGTCATCCGCTTCCCAGTTCTCACACCAGCTGGGCCTGGTCCAGCCTTCTTTCCGTGGGTTAAGCATTTAGTTCCAATCACCCTATCTCTTCTCTGTTGGCTCCCTTCTAATTTTTTGATTTCTGCATGTTCTTTTTTTTTTTCAATACTTTTTTTTTTAATTTTTATTTATTCATGTATTTATTTATTAATTCATTTATGGCTGTGTTAGGTCTTCGTTTCTGTGCGAGGGCTTTCTCTAGTTGTGGCAAGTGGGGGCCACTCTTCATCGCGGTGCACGGGCCTCTCACTGTAGCGGCCTCTCTTGTTGCGGAGCACAGGCTCCAGACGCGCAGGCTCAGCAATTGTGGCTCACGGGCGTAGTTGCTCCGCAGCATGTGGGATCTTCCCAGACCAGGGCTCGAACCCGTGTCCCCTGCATTGGCAGGCAGATTCTCAACCACTGCGCCACCAGGGAAGCCCTTCTGCATGTTCTTGATTCCGATTCCGCTGCTTTTGTTTTATAGATTTTGTAGGTTTCCTTGATGGCTTTAAGTTAAACATATCTCCAGTCTTTTCCAGAAACCGCATCACCTTGCAGCTACCCCAGAGCAGTGGTGTCCGTAGGGTTTCCCGGCTCCTGTCTGAGGCCGAGCCTGGGCTCCTGGCTGCGGTTCCAGGCGGGTCCCGGGCAGACTGCTCGGGCTCCACTGCTGTCGGGCTCCTTTCCCTGTTCTCACCCGTCCAGTGGTTCGGAGACAGACCCAGGGCCCAAGCTTCCCCGCTGCAGCAGTGGGGCCGGGGCTCCGTCCTCGGGGCGCAGCTGTGCCACTGGCTGGCTCCTCCGGGGACTTTGCCCTCCAGTCCGAACTCCTCCTGGGTCAGCTTCCCCGACCTCGTGTCTGTACCCGGCCCTGCCCAGCCCGTCTGCCTGCGGCCAGCTTGGCTCCGACCCCGCAGGCGACTGGGGCAGCCTCTGCTCACCGCTGCCTCTGGCCTGGAGGAACATGCTGTCCCCCAAGGCCCGTCCACGTCTGTCTTCTCGACCGTCACGTTGGCGCGTGCCGAGTGTGGAGCTGATGGCAGTTCAGCACCATCACTCCACGTGCAGCCGAGCTGCATTTCCACCCTGGGGTGTCCCGAGATGAACAAGTGGGCCAGGTGAGCCCCCAGGATGGGCCTGGGCCAGGCCTGAGGGTACAGCTGGGGCCACCCCCGCCCCTCTGCTACCACCTCTGCTGTGTCCACACTGTCACGTGCCAGGCCCCAGAGGTCTGCCCCTGCCCCAGCCAGGGCACCCCCTTGAGGACTCAAAGCCCTGAAACTGGCCCCCCCGCCGCCCGCCCCGCCACCCGCCCCGCCTGCCGTCCCTGGTGCCTGGCAGCACTTGCCAAGCCGTGTGTCTCTCTGTGCCCCCTGCTGGCGGGGAGCGCACACGTGCCAGACGTGCTCCGGAGTCTCTGCGCTCAGGGACTTGTCCACAGAGGCAGCAGGGGCGGCGGCTGGGGACGCAGACTCGCGTCCCGCTGCCCAGTTCAGGGCAGCTCCAGCGTGTGGCCTGGGGCACCCGCCCCGTCCAGCAGGCATGACGAGGGCCCGTATAGATGCCATGCCCCTCCCTGCACACACTGGATGCCACGCCCCTCCCCGCACAGACTGGTCGGCACTGTGCTGTTGCCAACTGTTTATTCAGACCCTGAACAGGTGACCAGTGACATGCAGGTGCCCTGGGCCCATGGCAGCCTGGCCTGCAGCAGCCTGACCCACATCTCGACCCTGACGCTGGGAAGTTCCCAGAGGAGGGAGCCTGGGCTCCCTGGGCAAGGCTGGGCCCAGCAAACACCGCCAGGGCCCCACAGGGCTGGCAGAGGAGAAGGTGTTGTGCAGACTGTCCCAGAGCCCAGGCCCAGGGGAAGGGGGTGGGTGAAGAGCGGGGGCCCAGTGTCCTGTGCAGCCCAAGCCAGCCAGAGACGGCCCCGGCTGCCCAGGGCTGAGCATCACAGCTGTGGGAGGCGGTGTGCGTGCACGAGCGTGGTGGGGGCTGGGCCGTCCCCCTCCCCGTGGCCCCCATCCTAAGGCATTTCTGCAGCAAGCTTCTCTGCCCCCGCGCGCTCTGGGCAGCAGCTCAACCCCCGGAAAAGGGCCATGGGCCTCCGTGGCCTCCTCGGTGGGTCCCAGCGCCCCTCAGCGCCTCTGGCTGGCAAACCAGGAGAAGAAGGGGCGAGGGCGCGGGCGCGGGCGCGGACGTGGGGCTTGGCAGACACGCACCGTGCGTGGCGAGCGCCAGGCTTTGATAGTGGCGTCGTCGCTGGCCGTCAGCAGGAGCTCCTGCTCCTGGGGGCTGAAGACCACTGAGTTGACCACGTCCTGGTGCCGCAGCTTGGCCAGGCAGATGTTGTAGTGGCGGTCCCAGATGTAGCCGTGCCGATCCTCCGCCCCACTGCGAGAGCGCCTGGGATGAGCCCCCGCCCGCCCACTGGGGCCCCTCCCACCCCGGCTCCGCCCCCGGACCTGGCCACGAAGTCCCTGCTGACGTCCAGGAAGATGAAGAAGCACTCATCATTGGGCGTGTAGGCGCGGTGGGCGCGCAGGGCCCGCTTCACCTCCCGCATGGTCTTGAGGTCAAACACCAGCAGGTCGATCTCCTCCGCGATCGGCGGTGGCTGCATGGGGTCGGCCACCACCGAGCCGCTGGGCCAGGCGCGGCTGTTTACGTACAGGTACCTGCGTGGGCACGCTGCTCAGTAGGGGCCTGCGGACGCCCCCACCCAGGCTGCCAACAGAGGCCCACCTGTTGTCGGGGGACAGGCCCATGCCGATGATGTGTCCGTGCACGTCGATGACGTGGTCAAGCGCGTCGAAGAAGGCGTCAGAGCCCCGGCCCTCGCCCAGCACGGGCCCCGCCGTGGTCATCTGGTGCGGCAGGATCTGCTTGATGCCTGTGGGGGCCAGGCGGGCAGCGCCTCGGTGCCTGGGAGCGCCCAGACGCCCGTGGCGCCGCCGGCCCTGTGCCCCCGGATCTGAATGTGCACCCTGGGGGGCTGCACAAGTGCTCACCCCCAGGGCCAACGGAGGAAGGGACTCTGCGCACAGACTGGCCCCACCCCGCCCTGGGAAGCCCCCCCCCGGGCCCCTCACCGATCTGGTGCGGCGAGTAGGTGAAGCAGCCCGTGGTGAAGATGAGGAGTTTGCTGCTGGCGGCGGCCGAGCCGTGCTCGGGGGGCTTGGTGTGGCCCTGGGCCAGCAGCTCGGCCGCCTTGGTCTCCAGCGCGCACTCTGACGGCTGGGGCTGGGCCCGGCCCTCCAGGAGGCGCCGCAAGCCCTTGGTGCGGGCCGGGCCCGGGTCGACTGCCGGCTCCTCGCTGTCGCTGCTCAGGTCGAAAACACGGCCGGGATCCGCGCCAGGGGCGCCGGCGTCCAGCAGGAGCTCCGGGCTGTCAAAGCGGCTGCAGTCGGCCACCATGACGGTGCGGATGGTGCTAGCGTTGAGGTTCTGGATCTTGAAAAGCCGCTTCACCACGTTCACGTTCTCCGACTCCACGTCCTGGGGGCAGGAGCGCGGGGGTGGGCACGGGCTGCTGGGGGCCGCCGCCGGCCGCAGGGCCCCCCCGTGCGCACCTGGAAGGCGTTGTTGAGCCAGAGCACAGAGCACGACGTGATGTCCCCAATGCGGTGCAGATTTCCTGAGATCAGGCTGGTGTCCGTGAGCCAGCAACCGAACACGTCGTAGGGCTTGTTGCGCACGCGGGACAGCAGGGCGAAGGTGTCTGGGGGGAGCAGCAGGATGGGGCGAGGGGGGGTGGGGGGTGGGGGGGGAGGAGCTGGAGGGATGGGGTGGGGTTGTCCAGGCAGGGGGCGGGGCTGGGCATTAGGGGCGGGGTTGTCTGGGCAGAGATGGAGCAGGGGCCTGGGTGGGACGGCCCCGGTGGGAGGGCCACCCAGCCTCGGCCCAGTCTCACCTAGGCTGATGACGGCGATCTCGCCCGAGGAGGAGTTGTGGGGCCCCAGGAACACCCCGGATGCCAGCAGCAGAGAATCGTCCTGGTTGAACTGGGAGAACTGGGTGTAGCTCCAATTGTAAGGCCGCATGTCTGCGCTGTGCAGCAGCGAGATGGTCAGGTCGTTGTTCCAGATCTGCATGGGGGGGCCAAGCAGGCGTGCCTCGTGATCCCGCCCTGCACAGGGCCCCTCTCCTGGTTGGCTCGGCTGAGCCGGTGCTTGGAAACCGCCATCCGGTGGGGGCCCCTTGTGTCTGGCTGTCAGACTGCCGGAGGGATGTGAGTACGCGGGGCTTGGGGCCGGCTCTGGAGCAGCTGCGAGCAGGACCCTCTCTTCTCTGTAGGCAGTTAGGGCCACCCAGCCCCAGCCTCCCAGCCCGGGTGATCCAGGCCAGTGGTCCAGGTCCCGGGCCTCCCCATGTGGACGCAGCACACGGGCCGGCTGTCACTCGTGGCCTGGCCTTCTCTTCCTACAGGGTTAGCCGCTCTCACCTTCACGGTGCAGTCCTTGGAGCAGGAAGCAAACTGGTAGCCCGAGTGGGAGAAGCTGAGGTGCAGGACCTGGTCGGTGTGCTCCTTGAGAGTCTGCACCTCCACGCAGGGCACTGTGTCATAGAGCCGCCGAAACTCCTCGTACCAGGAGGTGGCCGCTGTGTGTGTGTGGGCGTGTCACACTGGGGCCCCACGCCTCAGAGCCAGGGCCCTGACAGCCAGGGGCCAGCCCTGCCCACCCTTTGGCCTCCCTCCCAGGCCCTGCGTTTCGAGGCACAGCCTGGCTGTCCTCGACCAGCATGAGGACCAGCGGGCTTCACGGCGGAGCGCAGGCGCTGACCTGGGTGTCGGGGCACACTGCGGGCCACCTGGTAGTAGCGGTAGAACTGCTCCCTCCACAGGAACTCGTCCCGGGACACGGCCTGCCATTGGTGGCACACCAGCCCCGCGGCCAGCACGTCGGCCGGGCCCAAGTTCAGGAAGATCTGGTAAACGAGGCTGTCGGGG
Organism: Balaenoptera acutorostrata; assembly: GCF_949987535.1. Classification (NCBI taxonomy): domain Eukaryota; kingdom Metazoa; phylum Chordata; class Mammalia; order Artiodactyla; family Balaenopteridae; genus Balaenoptera; species Balaenoptera acutorostrata. The sequence goes on from NC_080069.1 coordinate 124,841,543, forward strand.
AGCAGGGGTGTGCCCCCCTCGTCCATCGTGACATTCTGCCCAGGCGGCCCTGAAACCCATGCATGGTCCCCTTAGCCGCCAGTTGGACCAGGGAGGACACCAGCCCCCAGGCCCAAGGAGAGGCGCAGGGGCCTGGGGCTGAGCTGAGGCAGCCCACCAACTGCCCCGCTGGGAATTCCACTGGACTAAGCATGTGCGGAGAACCCCCCTGGCCAAGGATCCAAGAGCTTCATCAAGCCTCCTGGACAGCCACGCTCCTCGGACCCCACACTCCTGAGGGTCCCCGGAAAAGCCAAGTGATCCCCGGAACAGGCAGCTTCCCGGCCTGGTCCAGCCTGAGGTGGAGCTGGCGGCGGGCCCTGAGACCCCAGACCCACCCTCACCCCAAAAGGCCCCCTCCAAAGGACAGGCCTTCTGGGTGGGGCCCTCTGACCCCCCCCCCCCCCCACAGGATCCCAGGGAGTCATCTGGCTGGCAGGGCTGGTGACCGCTCTGTGGCCGAGAAACGAAGGGTCGGTGAAGCCTGTGCACCCTGCCTCTCTGACCTTGCTGCCCCAGGCTTCGGAGCTGTCAACATGGGACAGAGATCCTTCTCAGGAGAGACTTGGGGCCGGCGGGACGAGGGCCAGCCCGCCCGCCCCAGACGCCGCCAGGGACACCAGCCGGCCCTGGCCTCTGCCCTCTGGCCTAGGGGAGCCCTGCCAGGTGGGCGACGAGCCAGTGCGGCCACTGCCGGGTGAGCTGGGGCCGGGGGCCGGGGGGCCGGGCCGGGGATCGGGGCGGGGTGACGACGCTCCCCGGGGCCAGGGCGCTGGGGTCCGGGCCGGGGTTCGGACATGGCTGGTGTCGACGCTCCCCGGGCCGGGCGCACTCACCGCGGCCGCCTCCGCCCGGCTGCGCTGCCCCCGCCCCGGCGTCAGGCCTCTGCCCGCTGACCCGCTTCCGCCCTCCGTCGCCGCTCCGGCCGCCGCGTCTCTATGACCGAGGCCGCCAGGCCAACTCCACGAGCCCCGAGGCATCGATGGCCGTCGAGGGCCGAGCCCGGCAGCCCGCGTTGGCTGTTACTGCGCCTGCGCCTCAGTCCCCGCGGCCCGGGCGGTACTTCTTTGTGCGCCTGTGTTTGCTCGGTCTCTCCAGAAACAGCGCCCCTGGCGGCCGGGAGGGGCGGCGGCCGAGCGCCGTGGGTCGTGGGCGGGGCTGCGGGCGAGGCTCGAGATCTCCGGTTCGAGACTTGGCTCCGGCGCTTCCCAGTGTCGGGCGCAAGTGTTCTTCGCTGTGGGGATAAGACTAGTTCGTACCTCAAGGAGCTGTTGGCAGCTTAAGGGAGATGAATGTGCAAAGGGATGAGCACCAGCCACACTGGAAGTCACGTGGGGGCTTGTGGGCAAGAAGCCAGAGGTCAACTCGGACTTTGTACACAGGACATGGCGACAGGGCCCTGCCGAGAAGTGCAGGGTCGAGGTCAGATGTCCAGGGTGAGGCTGAGTTCGTGAGGAGGCTGGGGCAGGGGCCAGGGCCGGGGGTGGGGGTGGGGGGGCGGTCCGTTGGCTTGGCCCAGGGCCGGGGAGGTGGGAGGATGGACACAGACAGCACTGGACAGTGGACTCCGACCCGGGACTTGACCATCCTGCCCTGCGCCTCCCCCAGGCCTGTCACTGTCGCCGCCGTCGCCATGCTGACCCCCAGGACGGCATCCCTCTTGACTCTGCTCCTGGCCGTCGGCTCCTTGGGTCAGAGGGCTCAGAGACCCCCTCGGCCCCCGTCCCCCATCAGCACCATCCAGCCCAAGGCCAACTTCGACACTCAGCAGGTAGACTTGGAGAAGCTGGAGCAGGGGCTCGCCCAGCTTGGCAGCCCCCGTCCCCGCATGCCCTCACGTGGCCTGTTCCCAGTTTTCAGGGACCTGGTTCCTTGTGGCCGTGGCCTCCTCGTGCCGCTCCCTGCAGGAGCAGGGCCACCGGGCTGAGGCCACCACACTGCATGTGACTCCTCAGGGTGCAGCCATGGCTGTCAGCACCTTCCGAAAGCTGTGAGTCCCGGCACGGGGCCCCGCCCCCACCCAGCCCCCCGACTCCCACCCCAGCCCCCAGCCCTACCGCTGCTGCAGCCTGCGTCCCTGCGACCAGTGTCCCGGGAGGCCCCACCCAGTTTGGGGTCCCCAAGCCTGCTGTGCCTTCTCCCACCCCCAACCCCCAGGGATGGGATCTGCTGGCAGGTGCGGCAGCTCTACGGTGACACGGGGCTCCCAGGTCGCTTCCTGCTCCAAGGTGAGGCGCGGGCCACTGGGACAAGGGTGCAGGGCTGGGGCTGAGGCTGACCGCCGACCTGGCTCTGCCCAGCCCGAGGCGCCCGAGGGGCGGTGGACGTGGTCGTTGGGGAGACGGACTACCAGGGCTTCGCCATCCTGTACCTGGAGCGGGCGCGGCAGCTGTCGGTGAAGCTGTACGGTACGTCCCCGCGGGACCGGGTCTGCACACCCGCAGGGCCGTCTGGGTGGGCCCGATGGGCACATGGACCCTCCCCTCCCTTTCCCCTGCCCTTGCCGTTAGGCCCAGATGTGGGGACAGAGAGGAGACCGGTGGGGGGTGGGCAGGGGTCAGATCGCAGCCCCCAGCACACAGCTCAGCTCCCAGAGCGCCCTGCCCGCCCAGCCCGCACCCACCCAGCGGGCGCCCAGGAGCCCTGTGTGTCCCGCACGCAGCCCGCTCGCTCCCCGTGAGCGAATCATTCCTGAGTGTGTTTGAGCAGCGGGTCCAGGGTGCCAACCTGACGGAGGACCACACCCTGTTCTTCCCCAAGTATGGTGAGTGTCCCTGCGTCTCCCCGCGGTCCACCTCGCCCTCCCCCGCGCCCCATCCCTGCCACCCCTGACCCCGGCCCCGGCCCCCAGGTTTCTGCGAGGCCGCGGACCAGTTTCACGTCCTGGACGGTGAGCGGGCAGCGCTGGCGGGGCGGTGTGGCAGGGGGCTGGCAGCCCGCGGCTCCCTCCTGGCTGAGTCTCGTCTGTGCTGCAGAAGTGAAGAGGTGAGGCCGGCGGCAGCCCTGCACCGAGAAGCAGCCAAGGCCCTGGAGGTGGCAGCACCCGCCGCCCCCCTTGCTGAGTGGGGACTCTCTCCCGTTCGCCCCCGAAGCTGCGCCTCACCCCCAGGAGCTCGGGGCGCTGCCTTCATTAAACGCTGTCAGTCTCAGCCCCTGACTTCTTCCTTTCCACGCTGGACCCGGCCGGGGTCTCTGCCCACCCATCATCTCACGGACACGTGGGGCTGCTTCCCGGGTGGGCCAGGAGGGCATCGGCTTGTCTCCTGGTGAAGAGCCCTCCCCAGCGGGGTGGGGGTGGGGAATGGCTCCTTCTCAAGGCCTAGAGTGCCCAGACTCCCCGACCCCAGTGTCCCCTCCTCTGGCCATCGCGCTGTGGTCGCCCTTGTCTTTCCTGCTCCCTGACTCTGTGCACGCCTGCCCTGCTGGCCTCGCTGGGCTGCCCCGGGTGGGCCCAGGACCTGAACTCGCCTTGTCCAGATACGTTGGCCTTTCCTAGAGGGATGCGGAACCCGCCCCTCAGGTCCTTTTTGTCGCTTGCTGACCACTGAGCGCCCTCCTGGGAGGCAGGGGCCCAGAGTCCCAGGGGGCCCTGTGGCCAAGGCAGGACAGGCCCTTGGGGAGGGTAGGCAGTTTCAAGGGAACGGGCAGGGAGGCTCCACTCCAGTTCCTGGGTGGTGCCTGGGTCTGGGGGGAGCTGGCATCTGTCTTCGGAGGACGGGAGGCTGGGCTGCCCCTCAGCTACCCCAGGGGCTGGCAGGGCCAGACAGGGCACAAGACTGGCCTGTGATCGGGACTGACCACCCTGGCGCTGAGTCCACTCCTGGCATCGGGCATCGGGTGCCCCTGAGGGGAGATCATGTGGGTGGGCGGCCAGGGGGCACAAAGAGAGGTGGGGGGGTCTGTACCCCAATCTGGGGGAAGCAGGCCTGCCAGTATTGGGGTGAGCACGGGGGCCCTGGGTGCAGAGGGAGGGACCCCTGGACAGACGGGGTTGCCCCCAGGAGCCCACACCCAGTGTCAGCCCAAGGTCACCAGCCATGAGGGCCCACAAGATGACCTCTGGCCTATAGAGAAGACCTTTTTGGAACGTGGGAGCTCCGAGGCCCAGGGAGAGGCAGGCGGGGACTGGAAACGGTGTCCTTGCCCCTCCAGCCGCTGCCTGGAGGGGCCCTTCCGAGTGACTGTGGACCGTTGGGAGGGGGTCGAGTGCCGGGACAGGGCCAGCCCCCTGCAGACTGCACGTCCCTTCCACACACCAATGTCCCTGCCAACCCGCCCATCCCTCGCCAAGGGTCCCCCGACAGTGGAAGAAATGCCAGAGAGAAAATCCGCAGTTGTAAACATCTGATGCCCGAGAAACAGAGACCAAAGGGCGCGAGTACAGCGCAAATCACTCTGGGATCCAGCTGTCCTTCCGTCCCTCCAGCCAGGGTCTGCCCGGGGCTCCCACCGGCAGGGACAGCTGCCGGGGGCGGTAGGGAGGGAAGTGCTCCCGCCCGTGGTGCCAGGGTCCACGTGGGCTCAGCTCCGGCCTCTGCCCACGAGAGCTCGCCTGTCCAGACCCGTCCTGTTAAACAGCTGAGGACATCGGCCAATTCCCACAGCGCTGGGGACGTGGGAGGTTGCTGCCCCCCACGCACGCCCACCCCACTCCCTCCCTCACCCCGCACCCGCCCCTGCTGGGCGAGAGCCACGCCAGTCAGCGCCGTCCCTGGGGCGTTGTGGACGCCTGTGCCTGGCACACACTGCCCGGCCAGAGCATCGTGTGCCTGCCTGGCCCCCTCCCACTGTGCCCCTCCCCCAGTCGGGAGAACCTGGGGAGAGTTTCAGGGCAAAGGGCAGCCCCAGGCTTGGGCCGGACCGGGGCTGGAGGGTCAGGGAGCTGGTCATCGGCTTGACCAAAGCCGGGCCTGGGAAAAGGGCCCAAGTCACCCTGTTTGGGGAGCCTTAGGGTCTGTCTGATGAGCATTCCTGAAATGCCCACTGCATGCCAGGCTCTGGGCACACAGGTGGCCGGTCCCTGCCCCTGGGAGCTTGAGGTCCAGTGCTCACCATTCCCTGACGATGGCGAGGCTGAGGGGGCACCTGGGAGCTGGACCCCCACCCCAGCCCCATGTCATGCCCCCCAGCAGCCTCTTTCCCTGGGTGAGCTGTAGGCCACAGAACAGGAGGGACCACTGCCTGGTCCCTGGAGAGCAGGTTCAGAGGCCCCTGGTCCCACCTCTGCATGCCCACCCGCCCTCCTCACCCGCTGGCCCAGTCCAGACCAGGAGGCCTGGCGTGGCGATTGCTGGAGGGCTCGGTGTCCACAGCGGGCAGGGACTGTGCCCGACACCCCAGTCTGGGCCGTTACCACCCAGTGTCCCTTGGCGCCGGCCTCCGGAAGGGCAGACAGGGCTGGTGGGAAGAGGGGGAGACAAAGACCCCAAAGAGCAGAGCTGGAGGCCACACGGGCACCCGTGTCACATGGGCCGCAGCTCAGAGCTGGCAGGGCCCCAGAGAGCCCCCTGCACGCCTGGCCCCGCGTCCCCCAGATGGAAAGCAGGGCCTCTGCTCTGGGGTGTGGGCAGGCCGGGCTCCTTAGAGGCCCCGTCTCAGGGCTTCTGGGGAAGAAAGGGTCCTTCCAGCAGAGCGGAGCATCCCAGGGACCACGCCAGGACCTCTCAAGGGATCAAAGGGCCGAGGCCACAGAGCAGGCCAGCCCCACCCCCGGCTGGCTCCTTACACGGGAGGGGGCGGTGGGGAACGGAGGGCTACCGTCTCGACGCATTTGGTTTTGCTAAAATGTTTAACAAGCTCTAATTAAATGTTCAAAAACTGGGTGAAACAATTGTAGCTCTAGATGAATCGTTTTTGTTTTAAATTTATTTATTTATTTGTTTTTATTTTTGGCTGCATTGGGTCCTGGTTGCTGCGCGCGGGTTTTCTCTAGTTGCTGCCAGCAGGGGCTGCTCTTCCTCATCATGTGTGGGCTTCTCACTGCGGTGGCTTCTCTTGTTGCGGAGCAGGGGCTCTAGGCGCGCGGGCTTCAGTAGTTGTGGCACGCGGGCTCAGTAGTTGTGGCTCGCGGGCTCAGTAGTTGTGGCTCGCGGGCTCTAGAACGCAGGCTCAGTAGTTGTGGCACACGGGCTCAGTTGCTCCGCGGCATGTGGGATCTTCCCGGATCAGGGGTCGAACCCGTGCCCCCTGCATCGTCAGGCGGATTCTTAACCACTGTGCCACCAGAGAAGCCCCAGATGAATCGTTTTTATGTAAAGGTGTTTATTAATTACAATTTGTTTGGGCCTTTTAATTATGAGAGGTGGTTTTTAATATCTTAGAAGAAAGAAAAACCTTGAAAAATCTATGGAAACTACCCTCTAACTGGCAGTCTTAGTTGGGGAACGTGGAGGGGCCGCTCACGCCCAAGGAGCACTGACCTGGAGCGCACTGGCCTCGCCCGGACCTGAGGCTGCCGTGTCCCAGGTCCCCCGGCGCCGTGGTCCCACAGCAGGTACATCGCTGGCCCTGTCACGGGACCGCCAGGTGCTCTGTGCTTAGCCCTTCTCTCTCTCTCTCTCTTTTTTTTCTTGCCACGTGGCTTGCGGGAGGTCCCAGTCCAGGGACTGAACCTGAGCCACGCAGTGAAAGCCCCGAATCCTAACCACTAGGCCACCAGGGAACTCCCTGTGCTTGGCCCTTCTTGCTGGGCTCCTGCCCTCCCGGTCCACACAGGAGCTCTGGTGGGCAGGTGGGCCAGGCCCCTGAATGTGGCGACGAGGCCAGACTTCCCTCACTGCAGAGGGGCCCTCCAGCTCCCCCAGCGCGTGGGGGGCCTTCAGGGGGGTCATCCCATGCTGCCTGCGCTCACCCAGCACTGCTCCTCCTCTGCTGGCTCCACCCCAGGGAGATGAACAGGGCCTGGAGGTGGGATCCCTGGGCCTAGGGCACCACTCAGGCCTGGGGTGGCGTGGGGACCCCGCCTGGCCTCCGCTGCTGCAGGGGCTTTGTGCCGTGGCCTGTGCTGACCAGGGAAGGCCAGGTGGTCGCAGGGGTGGGCGTACTTGTGGAGGGGCTGACGGCTGCCCCAGAAGAGCTCCCCAGAGCGCCCCCAGCCCGGGAGGGGTGCAGAGGGGCGGGTTTTAGGCACGATCTCGGGTGGGTTTAGGATCAGGTTGGGGTCAGCGGGGTCGGGTTGGGGCCTGCAGGGTGGGAGGTGGAGGCCAGGTCTTGGGGGAGCTGCCGCCCCAGCTTCTGTTGGAGCGTGATGGGTCTTTTGGGAAGTTCCAGGAAAACCACCTTGTTGTCTGCAGCTTCTCTTGCTGTGGCCAGAGTCTGGAAGCAGGTGAGTTGTGCTAACCGGCCAGGCCCGGGGAGGTCAAGGCATGGGGGCTCGGCTCCCCAGACACCCCCCGCCCCTTCCCCGCCCGGGGCCTGCAGCTGACCTGGAGAGGCCTTGGCGGCCGTCCAGCTGGCAACGGGAGGCACTCCCAGGGGAGGAAGGGCCCCAGCGAGGGCCAGGCCCTTCCCAGAGGAGAGGCGGCCTGGGACAGAGCCAAGGCCTGAAGCCCTGGGCCTTGGGCTCTCTCAGTGGCCTGGCTCGGGCTCCTGCTCAGGACAGGCTGCCCCAGGCCAAGGGCGGGAGGAAGTGGCTCAGGATGAGCTCACGGGTCAAGTACAGGTCCTTCCCGCTATCTGATGGAGCCCAGGACCCACGCACTCTGCTGCCAGTGGGGAGGAGGGGCTCTTTGGGGGCTGCCCGCGCTCTCCCCAACTAACCCCCGGCCCCCAGGACCAGCGTGTGGGTGCCCCATCCCGCCAGGCTGGCCTGCCCTGCCCCCTGCCCTCCCTCTGGGTCGTGACCGCTGGGCCCCCCACTTTGGCTTCAGGGACTGTGGAGCAGCGTGGAGGCTGGCGGGCCCAGGCTCTGCGCCGTGTTCCTGCAGCGAGAATGCCCCAGCCCTGACCTGCCGGGCAAGGAAACGTCATGCCCCGGCCTGGGACGGAGCATTGTGTCCTCCACCAGTTGTGGAGTGCAGCTGGGGTGAGGCTGCAGGCGAGACACCGCCGGCCTCAGGTCCCCAGCGTGGGGCGCCCGGGATGGGGGCCGAAGCAGTGCAGAGCCTGGCTCTCAGGAATCTGAATGGGAAGGTCGGGGCCCTCCCTGGGAGCTGCTGGACCCAGCGGGCACCCCACCTCCCCAGGCTGGGACCCAGATGCCCCCCCCGAGGTGGACCCCGCCCCTGCCCAGCCCACCCCCAAACCCTCTGCACCCACCTCTCCTCCCGCCGGGGTCCTGAGGAGGAAAGCGCAGGAGACACACCCCCAGGGAGGGGCGCCTGCCAAGCAGGCCCATAAAGAGGTGAGTCCCTGCGTCAGCAGCACCGATGGCCACTTCTCTCCCCTCCATCCCTGCCGGGATGGGGCCATGGTGTGCCCTGTGGGTACTACTCTCCCTGCCGAGGGAGACCAGACCTCACCCCCACGGACAGTCCCCAGCTCAGTTTCACAGAGCTTCCAGGAAAACCAGGTCAGGGGCTGGGAGGGAGGGGGAGGTGGCCGGCCAAGTGCGGGTGCAGGGAATCCAGCCCGGCCAGCCCTGCTCTCGGCACCCCCATGGACCCCTGAATCCAACAGAAGAGGACCCTAGATTCCCTCCGTAATCCCCGCCCGTCCCTGAGAGGTGGAGACATCTCAGTCCCTCCGGGCAGATGAGGAAACCGAGGCCCAGAGAGGCCAGCCACGGGCCAGGATCACTGTCCCTGCCAGGCCCAGGGCAGCCTCGGGCTCCTGCCCATGTGACCGGGGCAGGCCCAGCCTGGGAGCCGTTGCCTAGTGCAACGAGGGGTCCTGGGCCATCCTGGACTCTGCCTACCCCCAGCCCCTTGAAGTTTCAGGGCGAGTGGTTTGTCCTCGGCCTAGTGGGCAGCACCCACAAGCCAGCAGTCAGGTCCCTGCTGAGCCCTTTCACAGCAACGTTCACGCTAAATGAAAACAACCTCTTGGAAGTGGCATATGCCATGATCCGGTGAGTGAGGATCCGGGGCCTGTACCCCCAGAAGCCAATGGCTCTGACTCAGGTCCTCCATAGGTCCAGGCCACACTCTCCCAAGGCCTTCCTCCTAATGTGATGTCCAGCATAGGCTGCTAATGACCTAACCCAGCTCCGGGGGTGTCCACAAAAGAGGGGAGGCACTCGCTAGATCACAGACTCGGAAGAGCCCAAGGGCTGGTGGATGTCAGGTATAGCTGGATCCAGGAGCTCAAACACTGTGATGAGGGACCCATCATCCCCTCCCTTTCCTCCTCTCAGCTCTGCGTGCCCTAGACTTCTATTCAGGCAGGTTCTCACCTCACGGGGATAGAACGGTGGCTTACGCTGACGTCCTTCTCAGGGTCCCAATTCCAGAAAACAGGGACCATCCAGGCTGGCCTGGCCATGGTGTCTGATTGGCTCTTCTGGAGTCCTGTGCTCCCCCTGGACCAGTCCTCGTGTCGTCCAGGGTGATAGGCGCTCTGGTGGGCCAGCCTGGATGACCAGCTGGGGAGAAGTGGGGAGCCTTGATGGACTGCCCTGGGAATCCCCTGGGGGGTGGCACAGCCCTCTTTGGGGGATGCTGAGGCCCCGTGGCCTTCCTTGCTCACCCGCCCAGAGACCCCTTTGCTTAGGGCTCTTTGGTTCCAAGTAACATGAAAAAGGAAGCTCCAGCAAGGCAGTTTGTTGACAGGGGTAGCTCTTGGAGGCCAAGAGTGGGACGCAGTCCAGCCCCTGAGGGTCTACACTCAGCCCCCTGCCCCAGCCCTCTGTGTAGGCTCGGCCATGCCAGACCCCCACCGGGGAGTCTCCGAGTCCTGGGGGTGTCTGACTCGCCTGCTCCCCATCCCTCAGGAGGCTGATTAACTGGGGGTCGGGGACCGAGTGCAAATGCAGCCACCGGACGCCTTCTCTGTTGCTCTTCAGACAAGTGTGTTCACCTGGCCAGGTCTCCGAGCGCCGAGGAGAGCGGGGAGGGCTGCAAGCCCAGCTCCCACCCTCTCGCTTCCCCCGGCCAAATGCAGGGCTGCTGGCAGGGCGCCGGCCCACCCAGCGCTCCCACAGGGGACATCACGGCCCAGAAAATGCCCTCTCTCTCGGGCTTGCATATCGGGTGCGTTTCGGGTCCAGTTCCAGGCTGAAGAGCGGCCAGCGGGTGGGCTGCACAGACGCCGCGAATGGGTGGGCCACGCTGATGGGAGAGGTCACAGGCCCGAGCCCCCGCCCCCTCCCCGGGAGGCAAAGCCCCCAGCCTGCCCGGCCCTGTGCGGGGCTCGTGACCAGGGGCCCTCCCTGTGGGCCCACCTTGGGGCTGCCCCTGGGAAAGGCCCAGCCAGGTTCTGGAACCTTCTTCCTGTGCCCATCCCCCCTCCCACAGGGGCCAGCGCTGTGTCACCTGGTCTTACGTGCTGATTTTGGGGACCCAGGCTGGGAAGTTCTCGGTGGACCACAGTGGCGGTGAGAGGGAGGGAGGTGGGGAGGACGGCCTGGAGGCACTGGTGCGAGGACCCTGACTGTGGCTGTACCACCCCCAGTGCGCGGGCCGGACCCCGAGGCGCTCCAGGTGCACGACACGGACTACGCGTCCTGGGCGTGTGCGTGTGAGTGCGTGAGTGTGTGGCTTTGCATGGCGTGGTGGGTGGCACGACGTCGTTCCGGGACACGGCCCCTCCTCCTCCCTCCCAGCCCCCTGCTGGGTGACTTTGCAGACCCACCTCCACCCCCAGAACAGAGGAGGACCCGACACAGATGCCCCCGTCTGGGGAGGGAGGGGGAGATGGGCTTCCCGCCCCTGGGGATGTGTGGACAAGGGGCCCACGTGCGACCCCCAGTGGGTGTAAGGACACTTCGGGAACAGAGACCCCAGTCTGAGCACGTAGACACTGCCCTACCCGCCGCCAGGAGCAGCGAACACCTCCTCAGCAGCCCCTTCGAGACCCCCATGGAGCTCCCTGCAGGGGACGAGTAGGGTGCCCCCAGAGCCTGTGTAGAACTGGCCCCACTAGAGGGCAGAGGGCATCCAGAGAGACCCCTGCTCTGTGTCTGACCTTCACCTCCAGGAACACCCACCCTCAGGAGTGTGCCGGGGTGGGGCCTCATTAGCACCCGCCTGAAGGCGGACCTTCCTGTATCCCGCCCTGGGCGATGGCACCTGGTCGACAGACACGTCCACTGAGCAGGTTATAGCAGAGACCAGGCAGGTTCTGGGCCGGAAGCCCTCCCGGATGACCCCATAATAGACCCAAGCGGCACCACGTATGGCGCTTGCACAGTCGTGGTTTAAGGTCCATCGTGTATCTGACTACAACAGCACAAGCTGCCCAAGCACAGGTCTGTTTTGATCATCACTCTGTCCCAAACAGCAAATGACACCTGTCAAGGGGATGCTGTGAACACCTGTCAGCTGGGCGGAGGGGGGTGGACGGTGAGTGTATGGATGGATGGAGGGTGGGTGGAGGGATGGATGGAGGGATGGAGGGATGGAGGGATGGGTGGATGGAGAGATGGAGGGATGGGTGGGTGGATGGATGGAGGGATGGAGGGTGGGTGGAGGGATGGACGGAGGAATGGAGGGATGGGTGGATGGATGGATGGAGGGATGGAGGGATGGGTGGATGGAGGGTGGGATGGATGGAGGGATGGAGGGATGGATGGATGGAGGGTGGGTGGAGGGATGGACGGAGGGATGGAAGGATGGGTGGATGGATGGATGGAGGGATGGAGGGATGGAGGGATGGGTGGATGGAGGGTGGGATGGATGGATGGTGGGATGGAGGGATGGGTGGATGGAGGGTGGGATGGGTGGAGGGATGGATGGATGGAGGGTGGGTGGAGGGATGGACGGAGGGATGGAAGGATGGGTGGATGGATGGATGGAGGGATGGAGGGATGGAGGGATGGGTGGATGGAGGGATGGAGGGATGGAGGGTGGGTGGAGGGATGGATGGATGGATGGAGGGTGGGTGGAGGGATGGATGGATGGATGGAGGGATGGAGGGATGGGTGGATGGAGGGTGAGATGGATGGATGGTGGGATGGAGGGATGGGTGGATGGAGGGTGGGATGGATGGAGGGATGGAGGGATGGGTGGATGGATGGATGGAGGGATGGAGGGATGGAGGGATGGAGGGATGGGTGGATGGAGGGATGGAGGGATGGAGGGTGGGTGGAGGGATGGACGGAGGGATGGAGGGATGGATGGATGGATGGAGGGTGGGTGGAGGGATGGAGGGATGGGTGGATGGAGGGATGGGTGGATGGAGGGTGGGATGGATGGAGGGATGGAGGGATGGGTGGATGGATGGATGGAGGGATGGAGGGATGGAGGGATGGGTGGATGGAGGGTGGGATGGAGGGATGGGTGGATGGAGGGTGGGATGGGTGGAGGGATGGAGGGATGGATGGAGGGTGGATGGAGGGATGGATGGATGGATGGATGGGTGGATGGAAGGATGGGTGGATGGATGGATGGTGGGATGGATGGACGGTTGGAGGGTGGGATGGAGGTGGGTGGGTGGTTAGATAGTGGGAGGATGGAGAGGTGGAGGTAGGTGTGAAGGTGGCTGTGTCTTTGACAGAAGGGGCTCTGGTTGTGGGGGTGACCTTCCCGAATGAGCCAAGGATCAGCCACTCCCCTGTGACGGGCCGGCTGCCAGGTGGTGATACACAGGGATTCCCACGGCCGCGGTCTCTCTCCCTCCTGCCTCGCTCCTTCCCCGGTCCTTCCCCCGCTGACCCATGGTGTTCTCCGTGAGTCAGGTCTAAGCCCTTGCCAGCCTGGGGCCTGGACCAGGCAGGGGACAGCAGCTGGGTGGGGTCCGGGCACAGGAAGCAGGCAGAGAAGAGGAGGTACCCCACCCAGCCCCCGCCCCGTGAGTGGGACCTCACAGGCCACATTCCCCCCTTAACCCTGAACAGCCCTGCAGGGGGTGGGTTCCTCTGACAGATGGGGAAACTGAGGTTCAGGGGTGCTGCCAGCCCCTTGGCAGGGTCACCGGATGCCTGGCCTCAAGGCAGCCCCCCAGCCCTGCACGCCCCTCCTGGGTCTGGCCAGTCGCCACCCTCCAGGCCTCCCCACGGTGGCGGGTCTGCGGTTCACTCTCAGCTGGGCCGGAACCAGCGCCTCGGCTGCAAGGTTACGACCTGCCGTGTGCAGGTGGGAGCCGCCTCCTTCCAGGCACTCGGCTGCACCCTCGGGTGGTGGCCGACTCCCTGGTCACCGGCACAAGCGGAGAGTGACACCTGGGTCACAGGGCTGCTGGCGTTCCCCAGTCCTTGTCACTGTGGGGCACAGGGAGGACGGCCTTCAGGCCCTGCTGGGTCCGGGCCCTGACTGCCGTCAGCCGTTCTGCCAGCCTTGGCTCCAGCCGTGCGTTCCCATGGGCCCGCCTGGTTCCCTGAAGTAGGTTTTAGGGGCCTCTCTCTCCTGGCCGCGCCCGGCACTGGGCAGGGGCCTCGGTGACTGGGCAGCCGCTCCGCGCAGCCCTGGGGAGCCCTCAGGCTCCAGCACCGGAGCCTCGCTCGCCCTCCGGCCGGGGCGCTGCGGGTCCCTCCGGCCGTGGGCCCCGGGGCCTGTCCCCTCTCCCTGCTCCACCCGGAGGCACCTCTGTTCCTGGAATAAAGACCCCTCCTCGTACGCCCACTTGGGGAAGGGGCTGCGAGAGGCGCTGAGACCAGGCAGGGCAGGACCAGGAATGTGTGCCCATCACAGAGGCCCAGCCCGGAGGCCGACGGCTGGACACGGAGCCGCGGAGGGCAGCCCTGCCCGCTGCCCGCCTGTCCGCCTGCCGGGGCCTCCTGCTTGTCCTGCCCCCGGCAGCTGGATTGAGGGTCTTTACCTTGGCCTCAGTAAAGGCCCTTCAGGGCCTCCCCTCCTTCAGGGCAGGGTCAGTGGGGGATGATGGGGGCAGCTGGATTGTGTGTAGCCCTGGGCCGGCCTTCGTCCCTTTGGTGCCCACCCGGGCCTCCAGCAGGTGCGAGGAGGGGACCTGCATTCCCGCCAGCCGCGGTCCGGCACACACCAAGGCCACACAGAGCCCTGTGTCTGGGACAGTGACATCGAGGGGCCACCTAAGGCTTCCCCCGGTCCGAGGATGGCAGGGCCTCATTCAGGAGAATGGTGGCAAGCTGCCCTCGTCCACCCGCCCAGGACAGAGGCCAAGGTGACTTGTACATCTGACGGCCGGGCCACATGGGGGCTGGGATCGGCTGGGAGCTGCCCCGGCCCTGTGGCAAGGATGCCCCTCTGGCCCTTATTCGGCCACACCCTTTCCCACTGATGTCCCTGCCCGTGGGGCACTTTCTCTGGACCTGTGTCCACCTGCAGGCTGAGAGCCAGCCCAGGATGGCTGGGGGGCGGGGGACAGGTGCTCAGGTCCTGAGGGGCATAGCCGGGGCTGGGCAGAGAGGGACGCTGGAAGTGTGAGACCGGGCCTGTGGCTGCTGTATTTGTCATGGTGGGAGAACAGAGGTGCCTTGTTTAATAGTCTGAAGATCGAGTTCTGACGCTGAGCTGCCCACGCCTGCGGGCAGGGGGAGGAGGGCCCCGGCCCTCGGTGACAAGCAGCACAGGGGCCCTGCAGGACGTTCCTGCCCCTGTACCCTCCTACCTGGCCCTGTCCTCGAGGGCAGGGGCCCTGCCTTTCCCAGTGGCTTGACTTTGGCCAAGTCAAGGCGTAGCTGTTCAGGGTCAGTACAGCCTGAACAGTCACCGTGAACAGTACGCCGCCCCCCCCTGCCGGCCTGAGTGTTGCCACAGCTGTCCTGCTGGCCGGCTGCCCAGGACACCCCCTCGCCCATCCCACCCGCAGCCTCTCTCTGAGCCTGGCTGGATGTCCCTCCCCACGCTCTGGGCAGCCTGGTTACCAGCCTGTCCCCAGGATGGGTCAGTGTCGCCTGGAACCCCACCTTCTGCCCTTCGACAAGCAGAGACCCTTGAGGGGCCCTGAGGCCAGGGACATGGGTGGTCCAGCCAAGCCCTGGACGCAGACTCGCCGGCACCTGGATCTTTAGAGGCACAAAGACATCAGAAGACCCAACCCCCCAGATGGGCTCAGCCCCTCATCTCTCTCAACCAAGCCCTCCCTGCAGACCAGCAAGTGTGGCAGCTGTGGGCCAGGCAGGGGCAGACGTGGGCAAGGGCCACAGACCGTGTCCCACCCCCCCGCGGGGGGATTCTAGCCCAGCTGGCCTGGGCCCAGCCCGAGCTGTGCCCATGACATTGGTGGGGACACTGAGTCCAGGAACCTGCGAGCTAGCGCAGTTCTGGTTCCTTCTAGGTCTCTGAGGTCCCTGAGGGCGGTGACATGGGCGGGAAGACGGAGCTGCATCTGGGTGGACGCAGTGACCGCCACCTGGGGGACCATTTCAAGGGGAGCAGCCCCGCCCCAGGGAGGGAGGGCCCTTGAGGTCTCAGGAGCTTGCTGGGGTTTAACCATGCATGGTGGGGACAAGCCAGGGCAGCCAGAGGACGGCTGCAGAACTGTGGGAGCTCGGAGAGAGAGGGGACACGGGCTCCGGCCACCGTGGGACCAGCCTGGGTGTGGGAGAGGGCGGGACCACGGGAGGGTCAGACTCCCCCTCCCTTCCCTGGTGAGGAAGCCACAGCTTTCCAGACTGTTGCGGAGAGGAGTGGGGGTGATGCTGAAACATGGCCTCCACCTCCTCGGCCTTGCCTGGGTCTCCCGCACACGTGCCACACTCACACCACACACAGAGACACCACGTACACATGCACAGGCGCACACAACACACGTGCCCACACAGCCTTTGCTCCTGGTAACTTCGGCGCACCTGCTGTGAGTGACCGAGGTCCGCAGCAGCCATACCGGTGGACAGCCGAGTGTCCGCCCACGGGTGAATGGACACACAGGGTCCCGGCCATCCATTAACAGAGGACGTGACTGCCGCTGACCAGGGCGATCGAGGCTCCTCACGCCTCCCCCAGTTCCTGCACGCGGAGCTGTTTCCAGGACGCAGCCCGGAGGCAGCCCTGTGCGGCTGGACCACCTGGGCTGCACACGCGCCCGCCTAAGCCCCTAAGGCCCCCGAAGGAACTGTTCGGATTCTTTGGGTGCGGAGAGCTACTCGTTTTGCGGCTCAGGACAAGCCTCGTGAGGACGTTCCCTGTTCCCTTACTCACGACGCCTGCCAACCTGCAGGGTCCGCCTCTTCTTCTGTCTCTTGTTGCCCTCCACGTGCGGGGGCCGGTTCCCGGTTTCGGCAGGAGAGCTCTGGGGGCTGTGAACCTGCACCGCAGTGTGGATCTCTCTCAGCCACAGAAAGGAAGAGGATTCTGACACACGCTGCACGATGGCTAAACCCTGAGGACACCGAGTGAAAGAAGCCAGACACAAAAGGCCACAAATTGCGTGGTTCTGTCTGTATGCAAGGTCCAGAACAGGCAAATGCACGGAGACGGAAGGTAGAGCAGCGGTTCCGGGGGGGTGTGGTTAGGAACCCCTACAAAGCTCGAGGGTGGGGACTGGTCTCCAGCAAGGCCAAGGGGCTCTTCCAGCCCCACGCTCGACCTCCAGGGAGTTACTCACCTACGGGCGATGATTTCATCAACCACGCCTGCATGAAGCAGCCTCCACCAAACCCCCCAGCTGTGCGGTCCCGCGAGGTCCCGGCTTGGTGAGCAGGTGCCGCCGGGGGGAGGGCGGCACCACAGAGGGTGCGAAGGACGCACTCCCCCGCCCTGCTCGGCGCATCTCCGCCACTCGGCTCTTTCTGCCTTGTGTCCTTAGTAATAAACCGGAAATAGCAAGCAAACTGTTTTCCTGAGTTCTGTGGGCTGCTCTAGCAAATACTGAGCCTGAGGAGGGATCACGGGAGCCCCTGCCCCATAGTGGGTGGAGAAGCAGTGGCGTCTGGTGTGAGGACAGTCCTGTGGGATCGAGCCCTTCATCTGCGGGGTCTGCACTGACTCCAGGCGGTTAACGTCAAAATTGAGTCGTAGGCCCCCAGCGGGTGCCGGAGAACCAGACGGCTGGCTGGCGTGGAAACCCTCACATTCGCTGTCGGCGTGTTGCCGGTAAAAACGGCTCAGAGCTGTATGCTCAGAATGGGGCTGCTGGGTCACAGGAAATCCCGTGTCTAGTGTTTCTGTGGTTTTTTAAAAATTTTATTTTATTTTGACTGCGTTGGGTCTTCATTGCTGCGCGTGGGTTTTCTCTAGTTGCGGTGAGGGGGCCAATCTTCGTTGCGGTGCGCGGGCTTCTCATTGCGGTGGCTTCTCTTGTTGTGGAGCATGGGCTCTAGGCGCGCGGGCTTCAGTAGTTGTGGCACATGCGCTTCAGTAGTTGTGGCTCGTGGGCTCTAGAGCACAGGCTCAGTAGTTGTGGCATGCGGGCTTAGTTGCTCCACGGCATGTGGGATCTTCCCAGACCAGGACTCGAACCCGTGTCCCCTGTGTTGGCAGGCGGATTCTTAACCACCATGCCACCAGGGAAGCCCCCATGTCTAGTGTTAATAGACTCTGCCGACACACATATATACACACACACATAATATATATACATACATGTATACATACATGCATACACGCACACATACGCATATATGCACACAATTATATACATATATACACATGTACATATATATACATATATTTATTACACATTAGTAGAAAGAAAATGATGAACTGAAAAATAATCCAAGGAAGTGTCAGGAAGGTAAAAACAGGTGGGGAAAATATAAAGCACAAAATAACATGGTACATTTAAACCCCAATACATTAGTTATTACATTAAATAAAGTTAACTAAATGCGCCTCTTAAAATAGCAAGCTGATCAGACAGGATTTTTAAAAAATCCATCATATGCTGTTTTATGAGAGAAATATTTAAGACAAAAGGGTAAAGAAATGTTAGGAGGTAAGGAAAGAAAAAGATTCCCTGGGTAATACTAATCCAATAAAAATTATGATAATATCAGACAAAACAGACTTGAAGACATAAGAATTACTAGTGATTAAAAGATTATTTGATAATGATAGTAGAATCAATCCATCAAGAACATAAAAGAATTTTAAATTTGTATGTGACTAATACCATGGCCTTGAAACAACCAAACCAAAAATAACAGAACCACAAGAGCCGCAAACCCACAATCCCTGTGGGATTACTTTCCACACCTCCCTCAGTAGATAACAGTACAAGCTGGGGTGCTGATCGATAAGGACAGCGGGATTTGAATAACGTGGGTATGGAGAGGGCACTGCATTCAACAGCCTTAGGACGGACGTTTCTCACCAAGCACACAAGGAAATCCTTTCCAACAGCTCTACTGAGGCAAAACTGACATACAACAAACTGAACACATTTAATGTGGACACTTTGTTAAGGTTTTAAATATGTCTATGTCCATGAAACCATTACGATGGAGGTAAATAAACGTGTTTGTCACCCAAAAAGTTTCTTTGGACCCCTCTCCCCACAAGGACTGCTGTCACTACAGATAAGTTTGCATTTTCCAGAGTTTCACGTTAAGTGGAAACATACAGAACCTACACTTTTACTGGCTTCTTCCACTCAGAAAAAATGATCTTGCGATGCATCCGTATTGTTGCTTGAATTGGTGGTTCATCCCTTTTTGTTGCTGAGTAGTATCCAAGCAAAGATGTACCGCAAGCTGTTTGTCTGTCTGCCCGCTGATGGACATTTGAAGTGTTTCCAGTTCTTGACTATTACACATAAAGGTAGCCCACATGGGTATTTACAAAAATTGATGAACTACTAGACCACAAAGCAAAAAGATTAAAGAGAAAGGGAAAGATTAAAATGGAGGAATATATTATCTGACGACAAAACAAGCATATTATACATCAAATCTTCTAAAAAAATCTTTGCAGGCCTGGCAATTAAGAAATGTTCTTCTAGCAATACTGTAAATTAACCATACTTCAATTTAAAAAAAGAAAGAAAAGGAAAAAAGAAAAAGAAATGCTCTTCTAAACAGCTGATGAGCCGGAGAGGAAATCACAATGGAAATCAGAAAATATTTTGAACTAAACAAATTAAAAACACTTTACATCAAAGCTCGTGAAACATACCTGCAGCTGGAGAGGGGGGCCCGTGGCCTCGTCTGCGTGTGTTCACGGTGGAGACCAAAGAAGGGTTAACCCTCTCGGTCAGGAAATGTAGGAGCAGCAGCGCGAACCCCAAAGGCGACTCAGGAAGAAATAATGCAGCGCGGCCACGAATGAAATGGAAAAAGCGACAGGGCAGGTGAGCATAGTCACAGGTGGTTTCTGAAAAGGCTAATCAAGCAGACAGATCTTGGGCAAGTCTGCTTACAGGAAAGAAATGAGGAAATAAGGGAAGAAGGAAAGGAAGGAGGAAGGGGACAGAGAGAGAGACAGAAGGTACAAATAACCAGTGTTGCAAATAGAAGACACGGCGTCACAACACAGCCTGAGGCGATTGAAGTGGTCACAGGAAGATGTCATGGACACATTTACACGCCCAAGCGGAATATTTCGATGAAACGGGAAAAGTCCAAAACAAAACAAAACACCTACTAAACTGTCACAAGAAAAAATAGAGAGTCAGGAGGGCAGAGAAGTCGGCTGCGGTGGCGCTGAGGTCAGTAGACAGGACCCACCCGCGTCAGGACTGGGACGCGTGACGCCCGCTGCGGGATCGGGAGGAGGAGGGGGCGCGGGACCCCGCGAGGGGACCCCTACAGGAACATCAGGCCAGCGGCAGAAAACTGCCCGCAGCGTGAAGTTCTTATAAATGAAGGGTAACGGAGGGCAGATTTGGGCCGAAAGGCACTGAATTGATGAATGGTGCCCCTGCACGGCGGGCGGCCTTCTAACTCCCCTCCAGGCCCACGCGATCTTCCCGGCAACAGGGGGAGAGGATGATTCCCCCCTAAGGAGACCGGGATCCCCCGTGCAGGTGAGGAGGTGCCCGCCTTCTCCTAACCCGAGGGACCGCACCGCCCCTGCAGCTGTCGCCCGGAGGAAACACCTACTTCCCACACTCGGCCGCAGCCCCACTGAAGGTTCTGCTTCCAAAAAACCACGATTATAAAGTTAACCTCCAACAACGTGTATATAAAACAGTAATGGGAAGAAGGAAAAAACACAAAGGAATCACACATGTGCACGAGCAGAGAGACGCGGGCCAGGCTGCTGGGCCTCACTCTGGGCCTGGTCTGGGGTGCGGCCGACACGTGGGCCCTCCTTTCTCCGCTGCCCGCTCCGCCTTCCCTGCCCGCGGCCCAGCTGGTTTCGCACCTGATGGACGATCCCCCCTCTCAATCCCCCAGGCGGCCGAGTCTTTGGTGGCCGTGGTCCCACCAGCCTGTCCTGCAGACCAGGAAGTACCGGGCGGCCCCCAGGGAGCTCCGTGCTCCCGCGCAGCCCTCCTGGCCCTCATTCTGTACAGAAACCCACTTTCCCCTCCTGACTGGGGTCAGTAGGCAGTAGGAGAATCCTTCTCTTTGCTGGGGGCAGTCACCTTCTCTAATTCTGTTATTGTGTCCCCTGGGGGGAGAAGCAGGAGTCCTGCCTGGACAGGAGGTAGGTGACAGAATGTGTGAGTGACCAAGCCCCCTGCACCCCTGGTTCCTGCCCCCCGGCACCATACGCATGTTGCCAGGTTGAAACCATTCCCCGCGTCCTTTGAGATAGAAGCCATCCTCCGGGCACTGCCCCCGCTGTCACTGTGATCAGCCCCAGAAGCCAGCCCACAGTTCCAGGGACAGGGACCGCATGAGGATGGGGGTGTCCACAGCAGGAACCCACCCTGCGTGCTTCCCTTCTGCGCAGAATGCTAGGACCTGGGTAAGGCATCCCGTGGGCACGGACAGTGGATATGGACCCACCCGATGTGGCCTGACCATCAAACCCAAGCGGCATCAGGAAAGGGCAAGGAGGCAGGTGCCCGACCCTGCTCGTCCCGCACATGGACTCCGTGACCCCGCGTCAGGGAAGGGAGGGCCTGGGCGGGGGGACGGGATTGTGCGAAGCCCCAGCACCCACCTCCCCTCTCAGGTCCCGTGGTGGGTGGCTGAGCTGGATGGGGGGAGGGCAGACCAGGCAGAGCTCGTCCTGGAATGTTGGCCCCTGAGGGGGTCACGGTGGGACCTGGGGGGCTGCTGGCTGGAGCCGTGCGGGCCTCACTGTGGGCCCCGAGCCGTGGCCTCAGGCCCTGTGGGCGGCTGGATCAAGTCTCTTTATCCTGGCCCCAGAGCCCCCATCACCATCTGGGCCTGCTGGGCCCAGGACCAGCCCCCTGGGCGCTTCCAGAGCTGACGCTGCCTGTTTTCTGGAAGAGGAATGTAGGGAGAAGGTGGGCCGGGGTGACGGGGTCCTGAGTGGTCGGCCCTGGGGAACAGGATCTTTGGGTGCAGAGCTGAGCTGGAGCCCCTCCCACCCTGCCCTCTGCCCTCTGCCCTCCCTTCTGGGTCCTGAGGCCTAGCGCCCACTCTGGCCCCTGGGGAAGCACCTTTCCCGGTAGCCCCCGCTCAGAGGGTAACCTGGGCCTGGTTGCCTGGCTCCCGGAGAGTCACCCCACGGACCTCCCCGACACAGACAGTGAGGACACAGGGCCCCTGAGGAGGATGGTGGCACGTGGCTGGGGCCCCACGTGCTGAGGGGCCAGTCTAGGTGTGACAGGGTAACCTGGGGAGTCCCTCTGTTCACCCTGGGCCCGGGGAGGACCAGGAGATGCATGCTCCCAGTTCCCGAGGAGTCCAGACGCCTCTGCTGGGAAGAGAGAAGGGGAAGCGTGTGTGTGGAGGGGGCTCTGTGCACCTCCGGGGGGGTCCATGGGGCAGGTTCCCAGGGACCGGGGGTGGGTGAGGCCTCCAGGGCCAATCTCGGCCTGGGAAGGGGCCCCCACCAAGCTGCCCACCTCTGCAGGCCCTCTGACCTGGCCAAGGAGCCAGGCAGGGGGGGCTTGGATCCCAGCACAGAGGGGAAGTGTGGGGGCTGACAGGCCAGGCTCCCCCCGCCCCACCCCCCTGTCAGCTGACCGGTTCCCAGGAGCCGGAGGGAGGGACAGGTCCCAGGAGGGGGGACAGGTCCCAGGAGGGGGGGCAGGCCCACCACCAGCCCAGCAGGCAGGGCCCTCCTGACCCCTGCCCTGGAGCACCCCAGAGCCATCACACCCCTTCTTTCCTCACTGGTGACCTTGCTGGATAAGGCTTGCAAGGCCAGGGTGCCCGGCGGCCAGAGCTCAGGCTGCACTGTCCCAGGCCTGGATGGCAGGGTGTCCAGTGTCACCCACCACCCGTGGCTGACAGCAAGACAAGGGGCACCCAGGGTTCCTCCCGGGCAGCCATCCTGGGCACCACCTCTGGTGTCTCCAGGCAGACTAGAAACGGGAGTGGGCTCGAGGGGAGGGGCTCCGGCCACCGTGGAACCGGCCTGGGCGCCCGCAGGACCGCGGGGAGGGTCTGACCGCCCACCTCCCTCCCCCAGCGAGGAAGCTACGGTCCCCCAGGCTGTTGTGGGGGCGGGAGCGGGCGCTGAAGTACAGTCTCTCCTGTGTTCACGCACACAGACGCATGTGCACACGTGCACACTGACCTCGGACCCGAGACACGCTGTCTCTCGTGTCTCTTTGGAAGGATCTCCCCGCGGGGCGGGATGCTTGGAGGCTCAGGTAGGAATGCCCTGGCGGGAGCTATTTTGTTTTGAAGGAAGTTATTGGATTTCTTAGGTCTGTGCGGATTAGCTGGGAGTCAGGTTTTTTCCACTCTGTCAGTTACTGGGCCTCTGAGACCCTAGACAGCACATGTCCCCCGGAGCAACTGCACCTCAGTGGGCGGGGTCCCCTGGCTCTGTCCCGGGGGGAGGGCCGGGCTGAGTGGCACAGTGGCCCTGGGTCTGGGCTGGGGAGGGCAGCAGAAGGCCGGGGCTGTTCCAGAAGCAGACACCGCTCTGGCTTGGCCGACCGGCCTGATCTCGGGGTCCCCACACCGACCTTCCCCCGCGTCTCTGGGGCCTGTGTCAGGTCTCACCTCCCACAAGGCCCCTGGGGCTCGGGGGCGCCGGTGCCCGTTGTGCCGCCGGGTCCCATGGTGCCATGGGGTGGGATGCTTGGGAGGCCACCGCAGCACCCGTGCCTACCCTGCCCGGGCCTGGCTCTTCTCGGGGCCGAGTGGGCAGGGCAGCTCCGGGGCAGGGAGCTGCCCCCGCCCAGAGCCGGCCATCTGGAGACGGTTGTGGCGGAGCCGTGGGGGGCCGGGACAGGGCGTGGGCGCAGCACGTGTGTGGGGAGCGTGCGGCCCTTCTTCTCACCCTGCAGTGCTCGTTTTGCAGATCAAGATGCTCAGAGCCCCAACCCCCAGACCTGTTTACTTCTGGGGAGGGGGAGGGGCACCCCACGCCCACCCCTCCCCTGCCTGGCTGGGGGAGGGGCCACGCCATCCTTCAACAGGTGCCCGACAGGTGACCCCCACCTGGTGGTGGAGGGGAAAGGAGGAGGGGCGGGCGGGTGGGAGGGAGGGGGCCGGCCGGCGCTCCAGGGGAAGGGGCCGGGCAGGGACGGAGGGACGTGAACCACAGGGCTGCAGACGCGGGTAGCCCTGAGTGAAGAACAAGTGGCCGTGAGCACCTAGGTGTGTGTGTGCAGGTGTGTGTGTGTGCATGTTTGTGGGGATGTGCATGTGGGTGTGTCCCCAGGGAGGGTGCTCACGGGCCACACCTAGGTAGGGGACGGGGACTGACACGGACTCAGTTCCGAGCCCGGGAGGAAAGAAGGAAGGACCAGCCCCCAAGCCCCCAGCCCCCGTCTGGGCAGAGATGAGGGTCTCGCTCCGCCTGGGCTCAGATAGGTGCCGTGGTCGTCCACACGGGGCGCTGTGATCTGGAAGCCGTGTCTGCGTGCAGCTCCTAGTGCTAGGGGACGTCGTGGCCTTCCCCGGCGCTTCCCGTGAGGGCCGCCAGCCAGGCCAAGGATGAGCCACAGGGGCTGTAGGCAGAGCCCCCAACGCCGCCCCAGGGAGCCCAGGCCAGCAGCCCCTCCCCAGCAGTGGGGCCCCGGCTGGGCCTGCGCGGCCGAGCTTGGCAGGAGCCGTGGGCTGGGGAGGCCGCCCTGGGTCTGCTGACAGCGACCTTGGCCACGGCCGGCCCCTCCGAGCAGTGCTCACCCTGAGGCTGTGGAGACAGTCAGTGCCGTCACCGCCCCGCCGCCAGCCCTGCCACCAGCCCAGTGCAGCCCCTCCCCAGGCCCCCGCCAGCCCCGTCCTTCTCCAAGTCTGGCTCTGGATGCTTGTTACAGGCCTGGATCTGGGTCTTCAGAGCCCTGGGCAAGGTCAGCCCCACCGCAGGGCACGGGGAGCTCAGGCCCGGGCCTGTGAGGAGGTGCTAGAGGCCGCCGTGCAGACCCCGACCTCATGACCTCATCGTCTGCCAGACATCAGGGCAGCCAGCCCCGCCCTCCACCACGCCGAGCTCCTGCCCCGCGTCGGACCGGCCTCAGCAGGACGGCGCCTGCAGCCCCGCCGCTTGGCTCCCTGCCCGGTGCCCACGCCACCTCTTCCCTAATCCTTCCAGCCCGGGACCCTGGTCCACGGCCCCGCCGAGCTCAGGCCTGCCTGATGCCCAGAGGACCGCGGGGCTGAGGGGCCAGCTGTGGCCGAGCTGGACGGAGCCCTGAGCCCAGGTCTCGGCCATGGGAACCCAGCCTGGGCAGTGAGGCCCCTGCTTTGCCCACCTCTCGGCCCCTCCCCTCCCGACCTGTCCCGACCCTGTCCCCTAGTCAAGCCTCCATTAGGGCTGAGCGAGCATCTCAGCCTCCCTCCCCCACGGCCAGGCAAAGTCCCACACACCACCGTCCCCGTGGCTCTGGGACAGTGGGGGGCGGTGCCCAGGGTTCTCACACAGGAAAGGACGCGCCTATGTCCAGGAGTGGGCAGAGCCTGGGTCCTGCCAGCCCACGAGCCCCTTTCTGGGCCGTAACCTCTGTGGCCTCCCTTGACCTCTGATCCCGGTGGCTGGTCTCCTCCCCCAGGCCTCACCCCACGGCCCTCCTGGTTCCCCTCTGGCCTCGCCTCTCTGCAGCCTCTAACGAATCTGGTTCCTCTGTGTCAGGGCCTCCAGGCACAGGCCTCCAGCCGCCCCTCCCTCCCCCTATTCTGTCACCACCTGTGACTGCAGCCCTGTCCTGACTCTGGGCCTGGGTTTCCAACCACCCCTGGGACCCCACTGGCTCCTTCCCCACCTGCCGCTGTCTCCCTTCTGCTCCTGCCACAGGTCAAGGGAGCCACAGCGCCCCACATCCCCACTCCACCTCCCCTCGAGATCGGCTGACTGTCCCTCTCTAACCCGGGGTCCCCCAGGTATCTCATCTGTGAGCCACTGAAGCAGGCCCTTGCTGACGCCCCTCCACGGTGGCCTGCCACTGTCCCTCCCCGCCTCTGCCCAGTGTGGGGACCCAGCTGGCTGCTGGATGGGGAAGGTCTGCCTGGATCTCTGGAGCAGACTAGCTGGGGGTCAGGGTGTGCCCTGGAGGGCTTGGAACCTGGGAGCCGCAGAGCCACGGCCCAGAGGACACTGACCTCACGTGGAAGGAGAGGAGGGTCGCCCTGGCCTCCGGGCCTGTGCGGTGGCCGGACTGTGGGTGACTGGGGGGGTCGGCCACAGAAGACGGTAGACAGGGAGCAACTTCCAGGCTCCAGCACCAGCGGCTACCAGGCCAGCACCTTCCTTTCCCCCCAGAGAGCAGTCCTGGCCCCTTGTGCGCCAGGGCCTCCGTCAGCGCTGCCGCTTCCCGGTGAGGCTGCCTGGCCCCTGCTCCTCTTCCACACACGGAGGTTCTGGCCAGGACACCGGCAGCCGTCGGGAGCAGACACCTTGGCTTCAGGCTTCGGGTCTCAGGACTGTGAGAAACTCCTCGAGACCCAGAGGACAGGACGTGGCTGGGGGTGGATGTGGGCCTGGTGCGGGGCCTGTGGCCATCGTCCTTGGGGAGGGGTGCGAGCTACCTCCCCTTCTTGTCTGTGGGGCTCAGCGTGAGCCAGTGACACGGCCACGCGGAATGCAGACTGCGATTCCCGGCTTCCCAGGTAGCCGATCTTGGCCTCGCGGCTAAGTCTAGACAGCAGACGTGGGGTGACCTTCACATCTTTCCAGAAGCTTTCTGAGAGAGGGGCACCGTCGCCCCTGTCCTTGGTGCCGGTGGAGCCAGCAACGTGGGGCAGAGGCTAGGCATGGTGGTGACACCGGCAGGAGGGCCAGCGAGCCTCGAGGCCCCACGTGGGCCCCAGCCACCACCTCTGGGCTTTTACATCAAAGAGAAACAAACTCCCGTCTCATCTAAGCCACAGTCACGCCCGGCTTTTTTTGCCAAATCCCAGCAGAGAGGCGGTCTACGAGATCCCTGCCCAGGCCTCCAAACTGTCAAGGTCAGCAAAAGCCAGGAGCATTTGAGAAACTGTCACAGCCCAGAGAGCCTGAGAAGCCGTGACGACCGACTGTCGTGCTCTTCCCGGATGGGGTCCTGGGACAGGAAAGGATATTTGGGGGAAACTGAGGAAATGGGATAAAGCACGGACTTCAGCTAATCATGTGTCAACATTGGTTCATTAACCGTGACAAATGTTCCATGCTAATGTGACACGTTAACAACAGGGCAGCCGGGTGGGGGGTGTATGGGAACCTTCACAATTCTTCTGTAAATCTAAAACTAGTCTAAAATTTCCAGTTTATGTTAAAAAATCTTATCATTCAAACACCCTGCACACGTGCAGGACATGGCGAGTCAGCGACCCCCCCAGGAAAACGGCTCCCACTGTGGTCCAGCGGTGGGAAGATTTGTCGACGGACCCTGCTTCTGCTCAGACTTTTTCTTCTTGAATCCACTTCGGTGGGCTTGCTGGGAAGTTCCCCGTGTCTTTGTGGAGGTTTCCTCTTGTTATCCTTTGGATGTCTGTGGACTTTTTATTCATTCCTGCCGTGTTGATTTGTGCTTTGTCTCTGTGTCTTGATTAGTCATCCCAGGTTTCTACCTCTGTCACTAGTCTTTCCCGAACCTCAGCGTTTGCCTGATATTCTGTTATTTTACTAATTCTTGGTCTGCTGATAGGACGGCCCTTCCGAGCATCCAGGTTGCCCCTCCCCCAAGCCCACGCCTCCGGCAGCAGCCTCCTCCTCTCTGCCCCGCCCCCGCTTTAGCCCCCGAGCCCCGGGGTCTGAAATCAGCCACCCCCCTGGGTTGTCTACAAGCCCCTGTGTGTTCCCCGGAGAAACGGGACCGATAGGATACGTGTATAGATGCCTGTGAGGGAAATCTGTTCTAGGAACGGGCTCACGCAGTTATGAGGCCGTGAAGCCCCACGGTCCGCCGTCTGCGAGCTGGGGTCCCAGGAGACAGGGGGGTGCGATTCAGTCCAAGTCCGAAGACCTGAGGAGCTGGGGACGGGCGGTGTAGACCCTGGTCTGGGTCCAAAAACCCAAGAACCAGGAGCACCGATGTCCACAGGCAGGGGAAGAGGGTCACGGCTCAGCTCCAGCGGAGTGACTTTGCCCCCCACCTCTTTGTTCTATTTGGGCCTCCCAGGGGCTGGATGGGGCCCCCCAACCCCGCTTTCCTCTGGCCCCCAAATCACAGGCTAATCTCTCCCAGAGACACACTCCCAGACACACCAGGAATGAGGTTCTACCAGCTCTCTGGGTGCCCTTAGCTCAGGCAACTGGCCTGCCTGGGGCACAGCCGAGCCTCTCAGTCCCTAGCCGGGGGGCTACAGCTCCGCACACAGGCCAGGATTCCCAGGGACCTGGCTCCCGAGAGGATCCCAGGTTCCCGGAGAGCAGTCCTGGGAGTGGGTGTCTGAGGGCGGGGGCCTTGGGTGTGTGAGCAGAGACCCAGGATCCGTGAGAAGCTCTGGTTCTGCCAGTGCAGGCTGAGCTCCGGGCAGGGGCGGGGGACCCTTTGGACTGCTCAGTCCCAGGAGAGGAGAATACCTCCCGAGGCCTTAGGGGGTCCAGAAGCCCCCAGGCCCAGAGGGAGGCGCCCAGACCCTCCAGCCTGCACGCTCCCCACCTGCTTGACACCTTGGTGGGCAGGTCCCATGCTGAGAGCTGGGTCTGCACATCACGGGCCGGGGCTCTGTGGGTGAAGGTGCTCTGCCCCGCCCAGGGTCCAGGCACCAAGCCCTGAACCCAGAAACTCCGGTATCCCCCCGGGCCCCCAAGAATTGCCCTGCCAAGAGTCAATGGCCAGGCCGAGTTCTCTCTGGGGGACCCCGGGCCGGGTCCACCTCACCCAGGGGCGCCCGTTCAGGACTAGGGGAGTGGAAGGGTGGGGGCCACCGTGGGGCAGCAGAGCTTGCCGTGTCCAGGAAAGAGGAAGTTTGCCTGCTCCCCCGGGTCTGGGGTCGGGGGCTGCCGAACACGGTGGTGGCCTCAGGCAGCCCTGGCCCAGGCCGGACCTGGGCGCAGAGCAGGGTCAGTGGCCGGCCAGCCTGGCACAGACATTCTCTGTCCCTCCCTGCCCTGCCTCTCCACCACCCAGCCACCTGCCCCGGGACCAGAGCACGACTCAGCCGTCTCCCAGACCGGGCAGGCGGGGGCGGGTTCCACACTGTGGGCCCTCAGCTCGGGCGCCTGCATGACCCCCCAGGCCTGGCTGGGAGCTCCCAGCAGGTGTCCTGGCCCAGGAGACCCTGAGGTCCAGTGTGGGGTGGCAGCTGCTCGGACAGTGGATACAGGGGGCCGGGGGCATGTGAGTGTAAGGCCAGGCTGGGGCACGTCCCCATGAGCTGGCAGTCTCAGCAGGTGCTCCTGCCCCACCCCCCTCTGGGGCCCCTGCCCCACCCCCCTCTTGGGCCAGGGCCCAGAACGGGGCCGGATGGGCAAAAGGACCCACTGTCTGATCTTTGCTGGGCCAAGTCCAAGGAGGGCCCTCACAGCCTCCCCACCCCAAGCCCTCCTTGGACGCCCACTCTCCCACCTCTCCCCCTGGCCCAGTTGCACCCAGGAGACAAAGGAGTAAAACCTCACCCTTCCTGGATTTGGAGGAAGGTGAGCTTGCCCTGAGGTGGCGGCCAGCAGGTGAACCCGTTAACAAGGGCTCCCAGGCCAGCCCCTCTGCCACGCCTCCACCACCTGCCAGGCCAGCGGCAGCCCAGGCCTCCCGCCTCCTTGCCTCAGAATGGAGCCCCTGGGACCCTTGCGGGTGACATCATCCTGCTGGGAGCGTGGCAGACCCAGGCCCAGGGCCCCGAACGTCTCCCGGGGCTTCAGTCACCCCGGGGCCCGAACTGGCCTTGCCACAAGGTCTATCCCTGGCACAGCCTGAAGAAGGTGGGCCAAGTGGGCATCCGGGGCGGAAGGCCCGGGACCCGCCTGGACAGAAGGAAAGAGGGCGGGCGCAGCCGGGCCCAGGCCGACTCCAGCCCTGCCTTAGGTCACAGTCCTCGGAGGACCGGTGAGGCAGGAACACCTCAGGGCCTCTGCACAGATGGAGAAACTGAGGCTCGGGAAGGTCAGGGTCATTCTGTCCCTGCCACACCCAAGGGAGCCTCTGGCCCCTGTTAGTGCCTCGGGGCAGGTCCAGCGCAGGGACCTCCGCCCGGTGAGAGGGCCCCTGGCTCCTGGATGCCCGGGCGGTGTGGGACGGGCCTCCTGGGGCCTGCTCAGCCCCAGCTCCGCGCAGTTCCCGGGGGCGGAGTTCCCTCCTTGGCCCAGCAGGCAGCACCTTCGGGGAGGACCAGTCCTGATTCAGGATGACCTCGACGATCTTCAAGCTCAAGGACGACCATCGCTTTGCCATCACCTCTCTCTCCTCAGGATGAGGCTGGACACCCAGAGCCCCTGCCTGGAGGCGGGGCTGCCCGTACAGACAGGTGGGCAGGCCAGCAGCCCGCGTGAGGGCGGCCAGCACGGGCCGGGCACCCGCTCCCCTCCCCGCAATGGGGAAAGGAGTCAGGCAGGTGCAGCCAGAGCTTGGCTGGAAGGAGGAAGGTACCAGGTCCAGGCTGGTGGCAGAGAGACGGGCCTAGGTGACCTGGTGACTTCATCTAGGACACCCTGACTTCTGCATCCGCCAGGCTTCCCGCCAAGCTCCCCTGAGGGACGAGCCACCATGGGAAACGTGCAGGAACAGGACTGTTCCGGAAGGACCCAAGCCTCCCCGACCCGGTTCACCCACCTGCCCCGCCCCCCGTCCCCAAAGCCCCTGCAACCAGGGGCCTCCTCCCTCCTCCCTCCGCCCAAGCACTCCCCACGGGGCCCCACCCTGCGCACACGGGGTCCACACCCCGTCCCCAGGGGCGGCCAGACCAGGACCCCTCGGAGGCCTGGAAGGTGAGTCTCCCACCCAGGAAGGGCCCAGAACTGCTCCTCAGGTCACAGGGCAACCAGGGGAGGCCTGGGGGGCACCCAGAGGGGGGCCGTGATCAGCAGCCCCCCCCAGCAGGAGGAGATGCACGGGGTGGAGATGGCTGTCAGCACTTCTCCCTGGTGCTCCACGCGGAGGTCGAGGGTAGGTCCCAGCTCGCCCGGCCACGAGGACAGAGGTGCCCAGTCTGGAGGGAGGCTCCTCCCTCCCTCACCCCTTTCTCGGTCACAGGGCCGAAGAAGGAGCTGAATTTTGAGCTGAGGGAGAAACTTGTCACGTTTGTCCAGACCCTGGGCATCACCCGTGACCACACTGCCTTCTTGCCCCAAACCAGCGCCGGGAGGTCTGAGGCGGCTGGCGCGGGGCACCGGGGCCGACACTGGGGAGGGGGCCCAGGAGCCTGAGGGGCTGAGGTGCAGGGGCCGGGCTGCAGGGTCCACTGAGGAGGGGCCGCGTGCCCAGCTGGGACAGGTACCAGACCGCAGACACGCCTGTGCTGGCCCAGGTCCACCTGGTAAGGAGGTCGTCAGGACCCAGGTAGCAAGGCTGGGGCTGGGGCTCGGGGAGAGGCTCCCAGGCAGGACCAGTCGAGCAGCAGAAGGTCACGAGGGCAGCAGCCAAGCCAGGGCACAGCGAGGGCGGCCCTGGACCGGCGCACGGGGGAGGGGCCTGAGGGGGAACAGCTTGTCAGAGGGGGGAGGCCAGGGCAGGGGAGGGTCACCCTGAGGGCAGAGAGGACTCACAGGGGCCCCTCTGTGTGACCAAGGGAAGGAGGGGACAGGCCCGTGGGACTTGTGCTGGGGGGCTGGGGAGGGGGCAGTCCTGAGATGAAAGATTAAAGCTACAAAGACACAATTAGGTTCAGGGCCTCAGAAGAGACCCAGCGGGTGAGAGAGGCCCTGACCTGGGCCCCCTTAACTGCGTCAGGAGCATGGCGCGGAGGCCGCAGGCCAGCACCAGGACCCCAGACCCAGGCGCCTCCTTTGCCTCTGCCCAAACCTCTAGGTGCCCCTGCTCCGACCACCTCCTCCCCCTCCACGTGTCCCCCCTACCCCGGCCACCCCCTCCCCACCTAGGTCCCCCTGCCCTGGGTCACCCTGGCGCCTCGCTTCAGGAGTGTTTCCCAGCGTCCCTTGTGTTTCCTGCCTCTGGCCCTTTACACGTGATAACCACACGCACACACGCAGAGCTCACGCATGAGCATATACCACTTACACACCCACACACGCACACGTGTGCGCAGGGAGGATGCCCTCGGGTGCACGCACGCTCACAAGCACGTGCACGCCCACTGTGCCTGGCGGCCCATTCTGCAGTGAGTCTGGGGCCCGCGGTGTTGCCTGAGGAGCCTGGGCTGGGGGCAGGGGCTGTGCAAACAGGCGCTGCTCCTCTGACCAGCGCTCCGTCCTCACAGAGCGAGGCCTGAGGGGGCTGTGAGGAAGGCTGGGGCACTAGGGGCTTCCTGGGGCCCAAGCGGTACCCCCCCGAGGTGAGGAGGGGGCAGCCTGAGGCCCTGCCCCTTTCCCTCCCTGCCCCCCAGGCCTCTCGCTCTCCACGCTTGCTTCAGGGCCCATCTCCCCCTTCTCCTCCCTCTCTCCAGCGCCCGCCCCGTTTCTGCCTGGTCTCCCCGCTCTCAGATGGCCCAGGCCGGCTCCTCTTGTGAAATGCTGGACCCACCCCCTCTGGAGCCCAGCCTGGCCCTTGGCTGACCCCATCCTCACAGCCGGTCAAGGCCTTGCCTGTGCCTCGTCTCCCGAGGCCACATCTGTCCCCCTCACCCCTCCCGCACCAGGAATAAACATTTGGTGCCCGGATGGGCCGGCAGGACTGCCCGATGACAGTGGCGTCCTGGGGCTGCGGGACGGACTGCGGGCGGCACCCAGAGCCCCGGGTCGCAGGCCCAGGCCGGGCAGCCTGAGTGTCCTCTCTGACGTTTGTCCCCACTTAACTCTCCGGCACCCCTCCCCAAGGGCTGGGCACGCTCCTGGCCAAGGTGCCCCCTGCCCAGCACCACCCCTGCTAGGTGCCCCCCTGCTGCAGGCCCTGCTCAGAGCTGTGGCTCCCACCCCCCAGGGGTCACCTTGGGCCGAGAATGAAAGGCAGGAGCGCCCACCGCAGGAGACTACTTAGGCCCAGGTCCGAGGACCTCAGGCCCGGGCCCAAGGGGTGGCCTTGCTTTCCCTGGCGGGACCAGGAGATCCTGCAGAGCCTTGGGCCAGCCTGACATGGTCAAGTCACAGGGGCGAGAAAACTTCCAGAATCAGGAGACTCCACTGAGGCCCTGGATGAGCAAGACCCTACAAGAAACAGGCCTGGCTTTGGGGTCCTTTCGGGGGGCGGGGGTGCCCAGCCTGGCCGCAGTGACTCAGGAGGGCCCATCCGTGGGTGCCCCCAGGAGACGTGGTGCCCGCAGGCCCCTCCTACCCAGAGACCGTGCACCCAGCCTTCCCCAGGTGAGGGGACGTGCTTCAGCTCCAACCACCCCCCATCGGGCTGGGTGCTTCTGGAAGCCACCTGTTCTGGTCACCCTAATCCAGAGTGTCACACCCGTGGGAGGCTGGGGGCATGCGGGCCGTGGTGGGGGGCAGGCTGCTCTCCCCGCAGCCCTGCCAGGCCCCTCTCTAAGGCAGGATGCTGCAGCCCCTCTACCTCCCCAGAGGCAGCCAGCCGGCCCTGGGCTCCTGCTGGCCAGGAGTAGCCTCGGGCTGGCCATGACCATTCTTGGGCCCCTTGGGGTCTGGCAGCAATGCTTCATCCCATCCCCCTGACCCTCCCCCGGCTTTGGCTCCTGGACCAGCCCAAACTCCTGGGCTGGGAAAGAAGACGCCAGGTGGAGACATGGTCATCACCAGGTGTCGAGAGTGGCCAACCCAAAGCAGAGAGGGGACGAAGAGACAGAGACCAGGCCAGCACAGGGGGAAGAGTGGGCCCCCTGTGGTCTGGGTAGAAACTCAGAGAGGGCCTCATTCGGGGACCCTCCGCGTCTGGGGCGCCTCCTTAAACTTCAGAGCGGCCATCCTCTGGGGAGCCCGGGCGGGGGTGTGGAGAGCTTCTGGCACCCGGAGGCGCCCTGAGCTGGCTGCCCCATCGGTACCCAGCCCTGGTGGTCTCACGCTGCAGGCCCAGCACCCCACCCCCACCTCCGGCCCCGGTGCCCCACCAGGGAGCACGGCCACTCTCCGCTTCGGCCATCTCTCCACCGGGCTGCCTCAGGTCTTTCCCAGGGCAGCCCTGGAGGTTGGACCAGTCCAGGAGCTGGGAAAGCGGGCAGGGAAAGGGGATGAGGCCTTCGGTGATTTTCTGGAGTATTCTGCCTAGCAGCTTCTAGGTGACCCCGGGCACTGCCCCTCTTCTACTTACAATCTACTGGTTGGGGATCCCCCCATGGGAGGAGCATCCTGGATGGGGTGATCCCCGGGGCTGTGAGCCACCTCTGGAGGGCGGGGGACAGGCCTGAAGGGTGAGGTGGGGTCCAGTGGGGCCTCCCCTGCCCACCAGCTCAGTGCTCCCTCAGAGCCCCTTCCCGCAGGCTGGGGGCACGGATGGCCAAGCAGCAAGTAGGTGGGGTCCATGCGGTCCCTGTGAGTCCCCCATCCAAGACCAGCGGACACTCCATTAGCCACAGGCCAGCGAGAGGCCACCAGGTGTTGGGAGAGCCTCAGCCCTGAAGGGCCAACCATCCCTGGGGGATACTGCCTGGGGACTGGGACCCGTCACTGCCCCCCAAGGAGATCAAGCCTAGGCCTGGGCCCGGGCTTGTCTCCGACCTGCTGGGCCAGAAGCAGGGGGACGGCATCAATGAGCTCTCAAGGTCCAGGCCAACTCCTGGCATCCCTGTAGCCCAGCAGCTCGCCTCCCGGGCAGATGCCCATCCCCCCTCACGCCTGGGCCTTGGGCTCCAGGGAAACTGCAGCCTCAGCTCCGCTGACTGCTGAGCCGCCACGTCTGCGGCTCACGTGCCCGCCAGGCCCACGGGAGGCCTGAGCCCAGCCACATCCAGAGCTGCCAGCTTCTGCGATGGGCCCAGAGACGGGGAGGAACCTAAGGCGGGAACCCCAGGTCAGCCTCTCGGGGGCCTCTCCTGATGCCAGGGCTGGGAGTGGGCTCCTGAGAGGCCAGGGTCTGGCTCCCGGGCTCAGGGCAGGCACCCTGCCCTCCCGGGTCAGGGACAGGTCCTCTCAGACACCCCACCTGCCTGTCCCCCTGAGACCCAGGGAGCAGCACCTGTTCTGCCAGGACCGGGCAACTCGGCTTTCAGTGGGAGGAGCCTCACCACCCCCACGCCCAGCACGTACCCACCACCTGGAGGGCAGAGATGGCGCAGCCGGCGCTGCTGACCACACGCGGGGCCAAGCTCAGAGCAGAGCGAAGGGGCCCAGAGAGCACAGAGGGGGTCCTGGTACCTGTGGGATGCCCCCTCCTGTTCCCGTCCCCAGCCCCCATCCTGCACAGCCCCAAGGGAAGGGAAGAAAGGGGCAGAAGTCTTGCAGGAGTTGCTAGCAATGGCCCAGCCCCACCTGGACCTGGCGAAAGGTGAATCATCGGCCCTTGGGGGGCTGATGTCAGGTGTCCCCATCAACAGGGCTCTCAGGGGGACCCCTCCCCCACCTGCCGGGCCCAGCAGCTGCCCGGGCACCCACTTCCTGGGCCCTGAAATCATGCCCTGGGTCCTCTGCACCTGGGCCAGGCCCAAGCCCCCCCTCAACCCCAGTCTGCTCAGGGTCCCCTGCAGCCCGAGTTCCAGGAGGACTGGGTAAGGGGCTGGAGGGGCACCTGAGGGAGAGCCTGTGGGGGAGGGGGGAGTCCAGGGCCCCAGCCTCAGCCCAGCCCTGCCCACAGAAGGCCCCATCGCTGCAAAGGGGTTCCCAGGGTAGCCCAGGGGCAGTGCAGGGTCCGAGCATCCGTCCCCACTCCTGCCTGTTCTGACGGACTGTCCCCGCACAGCCTAGAGCATGAACAGTGCCTGAGGGGCGGGAGCTGATGGGAGGCCAGGCCAGAGGGGTGGGGGTCTCGGGCCTGCCTCTGCCCCCTCCCCTGCACCGTTGCCCTTCATACCTCCACCCCATCCCCCATCATACTCCCCCCCCAGGTGCCTCCTGTCTCTCTCTGCCCCACCCCTTCATGTTGCCCTCTGCCTGGTACACCAAAGGCTCCCACAGCCCCAGCACCAGTGAGAAAGCAGGAGACCCTCTGCACGGCACTGCCCACCCAGCGGCTCTCCCAGGCAGCCCTGCTGATGGAGCTCCCTGGTGCCCCCCGCCAAGGAAACCTGAGTCTGTGCTCCCAGACCCCTGGGCCACTGGGGAGAGGAGACAAAGGGCGTACGTGCCGGCCTCACAGCCCCAGGGAGGGGTCCAGCCAGGGCTGAGGTGCAGGCACCCTGACCTCACCAGGACCCCCGTGGGCCTGATGCCCCCCTCCTGCCCCCACCAGATGGGTGGCAGGGCCCATGCTGGTCCCATTCAGGCAGTTGACCTGACCCACACCTCCCCCGCGATTATTTCCGGCCAGCCTTGGGGCCATTCCAAAGCCCGAGGCCAGGGCTGCCAAGATCCAGCTCCCGGGCGGAAGGTGCCAGGCACTGGGGCAGGAGCCTGCGCCCTGCAGGGGGCTGGCCTGTGTCTGGGGATGACCAGCCCCTGTCCCCTCACCGGCCACAGCTGCGTCCCCTCTGTGTCTGCACCACACACGGGACCTCCTTCCTCAGCTTCATCCCTCCCAACCCCTACCCCAGATACTTGCGCCCACCCCGCTCACCGCTGCTCAGAGCCGCTGACCCCACTCAGTCCTGTGCCGAGGCCCCGGCTGGCCTGGGGTGGCCTTGGACAGGACCAGGGGGACAGGTGACACTTGCCAGATTTGAACAGGGCCCGGGACCCCATCAACCCAGAGAGGTCTCTGAAGGGAAGCGGCCCTCTCTGTAAGATGGGCAGGTACCCTCTCATCCACTGCCACTGGGGGAGGTACCAGCCTCAGCACCCCAGGAAACAGGACAGGCTGAGCTCCACAGGGTGGGCGGGACTGGTGCAGGCGGGGATGCGTGGTGCGGGGGATGGGCCTACGCCCAAGGCCAGAGGGGCCCCGGGCTGAAAGGGGTGCCCAGGGGGCCCCCAGCCAGAGCCCCGATAGCTGGCCGTGGGGGGAAGCTGTGCCCAGCACACCTGGCCCTCGGGCTCCGCTTCGGGGGCAGATTTGGCTTCGTTACCTTGGCCCAAGTTTCCCGTCACCCCCGGGCCTGCTGGGCCTTTCAGGATCAAACTCATACAGTGCCAACGGGGCCTCGCTTCCCCTCCCAGGGTCACCAGGCTTGGAGACGGAGCAGTGGTAGGGCTTGGGCGGGGGGCGGGGGGGTTCCCAGTCCCCAGTGGGGAGTGACCAGGGGCCCCAGAGGCAGGGTGGCACCGAGGCTCTTGCCCCCTGCCCCCATCCAGGCTGCTGCAGCGGGTCTTTCTGGGACTGGAAAAAGGACCAGCCACGCAGGGGCCTCTGGCTGCCGCCCCCGCTCACCCTGCCGTGGCAGCGCCCAGGCCTGTCCTAGTCAGTGCCTCTTACATAAGCAGCCCTGCGGGGGGCTCAGCTGCCGCTGGGCTCAGCTGCCCTGTCCTGCCCCCAGCATCACGAGCCTCCAGTGGGCTGTCCTTGTGCCCTGGGTGGAGGCCAAGCCAGGCCCATAAATAGGGGTCTCCCCGGTGGCCTCCGCGCCTCCTGCCCGCCTCTCTGCCTGCGCTGCCTGCTCGGCTCTGGGAGAATGGCCGCTCTGAACACGCTGTGGACAGGGCTGGCCCTGCTGGGGATGCTGGCGGTCCTGCAGATTCCAACCCAGGCCCAGGCCGCCCTGCAGCCCAACTTCCAAGAGGACAAGGTGAGGGGCTCCGTGCCTGGTCCCAAGGCAGGACAGGGCCGTGTAGGGAGCAGGGTGTTCCCTGGGGCCCAACTTTCTCCCTGGGAAGGGGGAGCTGAAGGGAAGGAGGGCTGGACCGGAGGAGGAGGCTGACCACGAGAGGCCTTCCCGGGCAGTTCGCCAGCCAAGATCTGGGTACATTACCCCCGACTGGCAGGGAAGAAGCTGGGTCCGCGAGCGCCCACACGACACATGCCGACACGCGGGTCACCTGCGTGCCCGTCATCCCTGACCCAACATGGTTAGCCCAACGAGCTCACGACGCCCAGGGAAAACAGGCACACCTTCCACACCTGGGTCCTGGGACACACCTCCGCGCGCGAGCGCCAAGACGGGGATGCTGCACAGGGCGGCGCCAGGGGACGGCCGGCCGCAGCGACCGAGTGCGCGCGCGTTCGCGATCCCCCCCCCGCGCGCGCACGCGCACACACAGCCACACACCCCCCCACACACACAGCCACACACCCACACACACACACCGCCGGCGGCGCGCTCCTCCTCGGGGGCTGCGGGAACAGTCCGAGTGGGTCTCCCAGCCCCGCGCCCTGCTCCGACCCCTCCAGGGACGGCCCCGGCGCCCTCTGGCGCCAGCTCCACGTCCAGGCAAGGCCGGACCCAGCGGAGGGGGCGGGGCCGGGCTGGAGAGGAGGGGGAGGGGGAGGGAGGGGAGGGGAGGGGAGGGGGGAGAGGGGAGGGGAGGGGAGGGGGAGGGGAAGGGAGGGCAGGGGGCGGGGGGAGGAGCGGGGCGCCCACCCTGGCGCGTCCGGGAGGGTCCCGGCCGACAAGGGTGGGGGCCGTTTGCCGCAGTTCCTGGGGCTCTGGTTCACCTCGGGCCTCGCCTCCAACTCGAGCTGGTTCCTGGAGAAGAAGAAGGCGCTGTCCATGTGCAAGTCGGTGGTGGCCCCCGCGGCGGACGGCGGCCTCAACCTCACCTCTACCTTCCTCAGGTGGGCGGCGGACGGCGGCCTCAACCTCACCTCTACCTTCCTCAGGTGGGCGGCGGGGCGCGCTTTTGGGGCCGAGAGCTCCCCGCCCACGGTCGCGGTCTAGGGACAGCCCCCACCCCCGCCTGACCCCTGACCCGAGGGTGACCTGCCCACAGGAAAGACCAGTGTGAGACCCGGACTCTGCTGCTGCGTCCTGCAGGCCCCCCAGGCTGCTACAGCTATACCAGTCCCCGTGAGTGCGGCCCCTCGCCAGACCCCAGGGTCAACTCGGGAGTGACACCTGCTGGTCGGGGACTCTGGGTGACACCCTGCCCAGCAGTACATGGGGGGGGTGATGGCTGCTCCTCCAGGTGGGCCTGGATCTGCCCCGGGATGGAATCTCCCCGGCTGTCTGCTGCCCCGTCCTGCTGCCCCCAAGGCTTCCCCCACCCCTTCCGCAGCTCTCCGCCCCAGGACCTCGGCCCTCCTCACTCCCTGCCCGGGAACAACCTCCCCACTGGGAATCTCTCCTCCTCCCGAGAGGAGTTTGGCTGCAGAGTTTGTGGCTGTCCCATGAACTCCTGATTTTCTGAGCCTGTGTGTTTGCTGGGCCTCCAGGACTTCTGGTTTGGGGACGCCGGACTGTGCAAGGGCTGTGCTGGCAGGAAGCAGGGGGCTGGGGAGGGGCAGGGAAGGCAGCTAGACAGAGGGTGGGGCGTCCAGGGCCCCCTCCCACGCCAGCCCACAGGGGGCGCCCCTCCCCAAGGGTCCCTGACCAACCGGGGCTGTCTCCTGGGCTCCCAGACTGGAGCAGCAATCACGAGGTGTCGGTGGTGGAGACAGACTACGAGGCCTACGCCCTGCTCTACACCCAGAGCTTCCGCGGCCCGGGCCAGGACTTCTGCATGGCCACGCTCTACAGTACGTGCCCCACGCCAGCTCCCACCGCCCGGCCTGAGGCCCGACCCACGGGGCAGCTCGGGGACTCCCCGAGCCTCGGGGGTGGGGGCCGAGCAGGGGTCTCCCGGACGGAGGCCAGCGGCTTCTCCTTCTGCCCCAGGCCGCACCCAGGCCCCCAAAGCTGAGATCAAGGAGAAATTCGCCACCTTCGCCAAGGCCCAGGGCTTCACAGAGGATGGCATTGTCTTCCTGCCACAGACTGGTGAGGGGCCGCTAATCTGACGGGAGGGGATTAAGGTCAGATTAGAGGCAGACACACAGTCTCCTGATTCGGGGGTGGCTGAGGCCTGGGGTTCATCCGGCCGACCGCCCACTGACCGGTACACGGCCTCCAGAGTGTGGGCGGTCTGTCCTCAACACCGTGACCTTGGCCTGCAGCCCCTGGGCCGGGCACAAGAAGGTACTCCTCCAGGAAACACCCCCTCCCCGGGTTCACCACGCACCCACTGTGTGCCAGGCCCCGGGTCGGCCCCCAGGATACATAGGTCCCCAGCCTGGTGGGGGGCAAGCCCTAGAAACAAAACCTGCGGGGTGGGTGTGCCCATGGGGACACAGGGACAAGCGCACTGGGACTCAGCACGGGCTCCCCGAAGCCTCAGCGCCCACAGCCTCCCTGGGGCAGGCAGCCTGCTCTGGGCCCAGGGAGGGACGGGACCCCCTCTTTGTTTGGAGGAGCACGGCCGGGGTGGGGGGTGTGTGATGCAGTCAGCAGTTTGAGGGTCAGCCAAGATGCTCTCCAGGGCCGCGGGGGTTGGGGACAGGTGGGGCGGGGGAAGTGGCCCGGCCTGGGGCGCTGACTGCCGTCCCGGGCTTTTCTTGGCAGACAAGTGCATGGAGGAGAACACGTAGGTGAGTGGGGTGCTGGGGGCTGCCTTCACGCAGCAGTGCCCACCCATGCGTTCCTTCACTCACTCGTTCACTCGGTGCGCGCTCACCACAGCCCCACCCACCATGCGGGGCTGGTCCAGGCCCACGGGGGGCTGCTCCGAGGAGGGGGCTCCACCGGGTTCCGCGAGGTCGCTGGGGTAGGAGGAGCTGGCGGCTGGGACAGGAACCGGGAGGGGAGGGCAGGGCGGGGAGGCCCCCATTAGGGGCTGGGGCCCTGGGGCGGCCATTCCCCTGTGGCCTGCAGCCAGAAGGGGCCTGGGGGCCCGGGGCCGGGAGTGCGGTGTTGCCACACCGACAGGTCCTGCTCTCTTGGCCAGGTGACCCCAGCCCTCAGGACCTGGCCATGCTGCCCTGCTCGGCCTTTTCCTTCAACACCCCAAGACCCCAGCCCTGGCTCCTGCGCCACCGGCCCTGCCCCCTCGGGCTTTATCCCAGCTCTGAGAATAAACTCCGGAAGCACGTCAGCAGCCTGGCCTCTGTCTGTCTGTCCTGCAGTTGTTGCCTCCCTGGGCCTGGCTTTGGCAGGCCCCCGGGACCTGACCGCCGCCCTCGTGGGTCTCCCTTCCCCCTCTATAAAATCTTGGAGGCTGGCTCTGCACGACACCCCCAAGGGGTGAGCAAGGGCCCGCTAGCCTCGCTCCTGATGGAGTGGAAGACGTGGCCGGGCCAGAAGCCAGGACAGCTTAGGGGAAGCGCCGAAGCGTCCCTCACCCGCCCCACTCGGGGCCCTGATCTCACCACAGCCCCTCGAGGCACAGCGGCAGCTGAGCCGCTTCTGGTCAGGTGCCCACAGCCTGCCCCCTGACCCCCGGCCAGGAGAGGCCCGAGGCCCAGGGCAGTTTTTGAAGGTGTGGGATTAGTGCACTCAGGCTGGGCAGAGATACGGGTTTGCGGGGACAAAGAGGAAGGTGGCCGGAGTGTCCGTGCCCCCCTGGACTGGGACAGACTGACTGAGTGGGCTGGAAACAGGCCACCCTCCCATCTCCCATGGCTACCTGAGAGCCCCCAGTCCCCTGGCCTCTGGCCTGGGCCTCAAGGGCACGGCCCTGCCCACTCGCCAGGCCTCTGGCACCAAAGCTGACCCAGAGCCCCGGAGCATGGTCTCCCCTCTGCAGTCCCTCACCTTTGCTAGCCCCCGGATTCCCGGCTGGCATGGCCATTCTCAGGCCCCTGTCCTGGGCCCTCCTGGCTCACAATGTGCAGTGCCCACTGCAGCCTGCCCACCAGGCCCCACCCAGGCAGACCTCAGCCAGGCCCTGCCCAGGCACCAAGGGTTGTGAGGCTCAGAGGTGAGGGTGAACTTCTGGGATGCTTCCTGGAGGAGGGGGCCTGAGGCTGTGCCTGGGCCAAGGGCTGGGGACCACGTCCCAGAGGGCCTGCCGGGCCTTCGCCTCCCCTTGCTTCGGGGCATACGGCCCCTCCCCAGGAGGAAAGACCTGGGCTGGCCGGGGTTGGCCGGAGGCCACCGGGCCAATGTGCTCCAGGGTGCACCCCGATCGTGAGCCCATCACAGTGGGCTCTGTCCCAGCATGCCAGCGCCCCAGGGTGTCTTGGGGGCCTAAAGGCGCAGTGGGAGAGGCCACCCCAACTCTCCTACCCTGCTCCTGAGCCTGTGCAGTCGGCAAGAGACCCCCTCCACCATGCTGCAGATGCTGCGGATTGGCTGGACCCCCGCCCTGCTCGCGGCCTCCCCAGGCCAGGCCCAGGTCCCCGCCCAGGCCAACCTTGACACCAGCCAGGTGTGTCCAGACTTCCCTAGGCCAGACCTGCTCCTCACAGACAGCCTCCTTCTGGCTGCGTTCTACCCAGAGAGGCCGGAGGGCTGGGGCAGCCCAGCCCAGCCCTGCCCATACCCTCTCTGGCCCAAGCTTAGCTCACGTCCGGGGACAGGGGACAGAGGTCGCGTCCGTCTGCGCGTCCAGCTTGGGGTGGGTGTGCTGCGGGGGACAGCAGGCCCCTTAGCCCCGCCTCTGGGCTGTGCTCACTGCCACCCCCCAGGCCTCAGACCGGATGAGTGGCAGCTGCCCCCGCCCCCCGATTCCAGGTCAGGGAGGCTGTGGCACAGGGGCTGCCCCCCAGCTCTCCCTGTCCCCTCCCTGCAGTTCCAGGGCATCTGGTACGTGGTTGGGGCGGTGTCAGATGACCAGGGCTTCCTGGACTCCAAGGACAGCGTGAAGATGCCTGTGGTCTTGGTGACCCCCTTGGCCAACAGCGACCTGGGCCTCAAGTTTGGGTACCCCACGTAAGTGATCCCAGGAGCTCCACCTCGGACTGGGCGTAGGCCCGGCCAGCGTGAGGTCAGATGTGAGCCAGCGGGAGCCAGAGGTGTCCCTGA
Organism: Balaenoptera acutorostrata; assembly: GCF_949987535.1. NCBI lineage: Eukaryota > Metazoa > Chordata > Mammalia > Artiodactyla > Balaenopteridae > Balaenoptera > Balaenoptera acutorostrata. The sequence continues at coordinate 124,883,904 of NC_080069.1, forward strand.
CCCGTCAGGGAGCCAGAGCCAGGCCCGACCCTGCGCCAGGCTGCCGGGGTCATTAAAGCAGCAGCTGCAGCTCGCCTGCTCCCCGGAGGGGCCCGCCTGAGGCCTGGGCGTGGAGGAGCAGCGTCCTTGTGCGTTTGTGCGCGTGTGTGTGGTGTGTGTGTGTGTGTGTGTGTGCGCGCGCGTGTGTCTGCGTGTATGCGCGTGCGTGTGTGCGTGCGTGCGTGCGTGGGTGTGTGTGTGCGCATGCGCGCGTGTGTGCACGTGTGTGTGCGTGTGTGTGTGTGTCTGGAGGGGAGACCGGAAGGCCCCACAGACCCCGCGGCCCCTGGCTGTGTCCCCCTGCCCCCCAGGGTGTCTCCTGACCTGTAAGTGAATTATAAAGCACCTGCGTGATTAAGCATCGATGTGACGGCGGGGACAGGTGCGCCCTGGGGCAGGCTGGACACCACCGCCCACGCGCGGCCGTCAGCAGCACCTAAGTGGCAGCCGTTTGTGTCGTGGTCGGGCAGCGTCCTCAGGGGGCCCAGCGGGGCCGCAGCGGCCTGGCAGGGGCTGCTGCACAGGCTGCTGGGGTCCTCCTTCCCAGGCCCGATGGCGAGTGCCAGAAGATGGACGCGACCTTCACCAAGGATGCCGTGGACGGGCATTCAGCGGCACGGGTGCGGCGGGCAGTGCCGGGAGGGAGACAGAGGGTGGGCAGTGGCAGGGCCGGCTTGGCCAGGGCCGTGCGGAGGGGACAGAGGGGACGGGGCGTCCTGACCCGGCGCCCAGCTCAGCAGGCTCTCGCTTCCCCAGCCATGGCCCAGACCATCATCTGGGTGGCTTTCACCGACTACAAGCACTTCGCCGTGTTGTACTCCGAGACGCAGAAGGGGGACGTTAGGAACGTCCGGCTGCAGCTCTACAGTGGGTGATGGGTGGTGGGTGACCCAGCTTGAGGGGCAGCACTCCTGACGCACCCCTCAGCCCATCACGGCCTTCTCTGGGGCCCACATGCAAGGTTTGGTCTGTAGTGCCCACGTGCCCTTCCCAGCAAGCTCTGACTCGGTGGCAGGTGGAACCACCATCTCCCAGTGTCTCCTTGGGGTCCCTCCCCGCCCCCTGCTCCCCACTTCCCCCTCCACCTCCCAGCCCTGCCCCTCTGCTCACCGGCCCTCCCTGCTCTCAGCCCGGGCCCCAGAGCTATTTCCTGAAGATGCCCAGAAGATGCAGCAGCTGGCACCCGAAGCGGGCTTGAACCCCAGCCAGGGCACCCTGCTGCCCAAGTCAGGTGAGCGCTGTTCCCCCGCCGGCTCAGGGCTGCAGGAGCTGAAAGACCCTAGACCCTGACGGGGGGCTGGGGGGGAGCCAGGCCCCAAGGCTCACTCCACTGGCCCCGGACCCAGAACAGGAGGACCAGGGGAGGGTGGGCGGTGCCCTGGCCGGTGCCCCTCAGGAGGGGGTCACAGGCCGGGAGGCTTGGCTACTCCGGGGAGGGTGTGGAGCCTCCGGCCCGGGGAGGGGGCACTGGGTGTTTCCTCGGGCCCTGCTCTCTTCCACAGACCAGTGTGCCGGTGCCCTCGCCTAGGTGAGTGCGTGGGGCTGGCCCGGACCCAGCGCCCTGCTGACCCAGGGAGGCCCCTCCCGGCCAGAGGGCTGCACTCTGGGGGTCCTCCGTCCTGGGGCAGCGGCGGGGAGGGACAGAGTGGGGCCCCGGGGTGGGCCCAGGGAGGGCAGGAGGAGGTGAGAGGACCCCGCCCCTCCCCACAGCTGCTGCCCGGTTGGTTTGCAGTGAGGGACCCAGCCCAGGGGTTGGAGCAGAGGGCCGTGATGCCGGGGCTCCGGGTACCCAGCCCTCCTCAAAGAGCGGCGGCCTCCCTCCACCCCCAGGCCCCAGCACCATAAACAGTCTCGAAAAGCCAGCGCTGTGCTTTTCTTGGGTGGGGGCAGGAATAGGGGGATGGGGCAGAGGAGCCGTGTGGACCGGGGCAGGGGCGCTCTGGGTCCCCCTGAGGCCTGGGACCCGCCCAGATAGGGACAGTGCGGGGCTCAGGCTCCAACCCCGTAGGGCGGCCCCTCCACGGCTGGTTCCGGGAACCCAGAGGGACTGGAGCGGGACCCCTCGCCAGGGCAACCCTGCCCCGCCACCCAGGCAGGCGTTAGGCCTGGGAGGGGCCAAGGCTTGGCTCCACGGGTGGTAGGATCCTCCAGCGGTCGGACAGGGCATCACAGTGGCTTCCCTGGGTCCCCTGCTGACCCCGGGCGCCAGGCCAGGGGTGCTGCCCTCGTTCCACGGCACAGACCTGCATGCAGTTGCCAGACAGAGCCATGCCCGACCCACACCCAGCGCGTGCCTGGGTTCCTCCCAAACCGCAGCCCGAGGGGGGTCTGTGCCGCTTCTCACCCCAGGCGGCCTTCCGGCACTCCTTCTCCCTTGACCCCCGCCCGCAAGGCAGAGCTCTGTCCTGCCGTTGTGTTTATGAGGGAAATAGCGTGGTCCTTCAAGGACTGGTCCTGAAGAATTTGAGGGTAAAATGGCATAATATCTGTCACGTAACTAGTTCAGAAAAAAATCATACCAGATGTAAATATGTCAAAATGTTGATCATGGTTCCATCTGGGTGACGGTTTGTTATACTATCATTTCTGCTCTTCAGTTGGTTAGACAGTTTTCCTTAGAAACACAGCCCTGGGGGCTTCCCTGGTGGCGCAGTGGTTGAGAATCTGCCTGCCAATGCAGGGGACACAGGTTCGGGCCCTGGTCTGGGAGGATCCCACATGCCGCGGAGCGGCTGGGCCCGTGAGCCACAGCTGCTGGGCCTGCGCGTCTGGAGCCTGTGCTCCGCGGCAAGAGAGGCCGCGGTAGTGAGAGGCCCGCGCACCGCGATGAAGAGTGGCCCCCGCTTGCCACAACTGGAGAAAGCCCTCGCACAGAAACGAAGACCCAACACAGCCATAAATAAATAAATAAATTAAAAAAAAAAAAAAAAAAAAAAAGAAACACAGCCCTGTCCTACCAGACGGTGAGGTCACTGGGAAAAAGAGCCCCACATCCCAGGGACCGCAGACAGCCCCTCCATACCTGCACCCAACACCTGAAGGCCCTGCCGCTGCCTCTGCTGCCTGGCCGACCTGCCAGCCTCTGGCCCTCTGCAGACACTACAAGGGCAGGGTCTCCCCCCTCCCCCCAGCCTGACACCAGTCCCACTGTGTGGGAGCAGGTGGGAAGACCCAGAGATCAGTACCTCCCACCCAAGATGCCACCTGCCAACCAGCAGAGGCATCTGCAGAGAGAGACTGGTGATGAACCATTCATCTAGTCAACTTGCTTTTTTTTTTCTGCCCTTGGCCGCTGTGTGGCTTGTGGGATCTCTCTTCCCCAACCAGGGATCAAACCCGGGGCCCCCGGCAGTGCAAGTGCCGAGTCCTAACCACTGGACCGCCAGGGAATTCCCAGTTGATCTATTGATCAACTGATCTATCGGTTGCCATTCAGCTTCCACGTGGAACAAGAGAAGATGTGGTGGAAATTGCCCAAGAGCAGGGATTTAAGGCGGGGCGGGATGGGGGGAAGACTCTCCAGCAGGCTCTCGGCCCCTTCCTTCCCCACTAACTCGTCCCTCCCATGTCCCCTGGGAAGGATCTGGAGTGAGGAGATGCAGTTTGCCCTTCACGGCCCATTGGGGGGCAGCCCTCCAGGGGCCCTCTGGACCCAGGAAGGGTCATGCCCCTGGCACCTGCAGATCAGCCCAGTCCTGCATGCCCTGCTCCGGCCACATGGGGGCAGACTTTAGCCAGTTCTCCACCCGGAAGCCCAGGGCTGCGTGTGTAAGATCTGTCAGCTGGCACCCTCCTCTGCTCACAACTGCTCCAGTGGGTCCCATCTCACTGAGAGTAAAGGCCAAAGTCCTTAGGTGGCCAACAAAGGCCCCCCGATCGGCCTTCTTCTGACCCCACCACTATGACTGCAAAGAGCCGGGTCACTGGAAAAAAGATTGTCCCAAGCCTGGGTGCTTCAGGTGCCTTCAGCCCTCGGACCAGCCTTTCCAACGCCCTCCTGACCCCCAGAGATGGGGCTCCGAGGAACCACGGGAGCTCTTCCCAAACCTCCCTCTTTTTTTTTTTTTTTTTTCTTAAACTGTGTCTTTTCTTTCTTTCCAACCCTCCCTCTTAATCAGCTGTGGTTGGTTACTGATTATTTACATTGACGAGAGGAAGAGACAAGTTTTGTTTGGGCTAAACTGAGGACTGCAGAGCAGGAGACCCAGATTCAAGAAGCACTTGAATTGTGTTCCCCAGGCTACAAAATGGGGGAGGCTTATACAAGCAAAAACTGCAAAGTTACATAAATTGTCAAGAATTAGGATTGGAACTGGCAATAAGGAAGGTGCTTGTAAAGCAAGAATTGGTTGGGCTCCAAAATGCATAGTTACCAGGAGAGATCTTGAGATTATAAGGTTGCTGGTGGCAGCGACTAGCAGATACTATTTTGAGAACAGTTGGTCATGACCTTGAGTCTGATACAGTTTAGAAAATTCAAGTTCCCAGTGATGCAGGAACTGTCTGAAACCACATCCGTAATGGCCACCCGGCTCCAATTTGGATGCCTGAACCACAGTTTAATAACTTGTCAGAACAACAAACACCAAACATGACAAGGGTACATTTCTGCAAGTTTTCAAAACAGATTAGCAGGTACACAGAAAGTCAGCATGACCTTGGCGTCTGGGAAGGGAATCTCATCTTCGAAGGAATGCTGGCATTGGTGTTGCTGGGGAAGGGGCAGCAGGCAGCATTTATCCCTGTATTCAAAGTGGACATTCTAAACAATCAGGTAATGCATTTTTCTCCTCCTCCTCCTTATTTTTTAATTGTTAAAGCAGATATACAGTTTATGTTTGACAGGCCATAAGACAGACTGTTCTAATTAGCATAAAGTTCAAGCCAAAGTATGTATAATCCAGAATAACTTCCCCATACCTTAATATGTGAAAATTTCTTTCATCAACTGTGTCTTCCCAAAGTGCTTGTTTAATTATTTCTGCGTTGAGGGTGCTCTTGCTGTTTTTGCTGTTCTAAGACACAAACTTTAGATGGGAAATTGCTGAGAGATCTCTCTCCTACCCCTCCTTGTTACGTGAATGTGACCTCAGTAGGTTTCTGAGTAATATGTGCACTCTCCCTTCCACGTGGGACAGGACACCCAGGAACACCCAGGAAAGGTCCTCCCTGGCATCAAGGGACAAAAGTTGCTGAATCTGTAAAAAACCTGACCGTTGATCAGCAATGCTTTTAGAGAAAGCATGTAAAGATTAATAAACAGAAACCTTATTTAAAATAGAGTCAGGAGGCCACAAGGGGGAGACCTCACCCCCTACTGTGCAGCCTCAATTGCAGACCAACAGGAAGGTTACTACTTACTACCCAGCAGGAGGAAGGAAGATTTTTCTTCCCGCCCAGCAACAGCCCAGCCAATGAGAGACCAGCACAGTTCAGCCAATGAAAAGCCACCACACTTCCAACTCCCAGTTTCCTCCAATGGACTCTTCGTTTAGAACACCCCCCCCCCATTCCCTCTTCTCCTCTATAAAAGAGTTTCCTGTCTTTTGGTCTTCAGATTTGCCTGTGGTTTCCCCTAGATGGCATGTACTGAATTGTGATTCTTTGCTTTTCCCAAATAAACCCACTTTGCTGGCAAAATAACTGGCTGTTTTATCGTTTTAGGTCAACACGTACAAGATAACCCTCTCAAGTCCAGGGATTAAGGACCTGATATCTTTAGAGGTCATTAGTCAGCCTACCACATTCTACCTAGAAACAACTTCCTAGAGCCTGAGCACTGTGCCTGGAGGGACTAACGTTTAAGGCTGTCCCAGGGGCTGGTGACTCCACACTCACATCTCTGGGCCTGATCCTCTAGACTAGAGTCTTGTGTACACAGCAGCTTTCATTCATCTCCATCAGATATACAGCCATATCAAGAACTCATAAGACAAAGGAGAGGCCCCCATGTCCTCTCCAATCCTGCCTTAGCCCAATTATCTTGGAAAGGGCATTTCTTTTTTTGTTTTTTTGGCTGCGTCAGGTCTTAGTTGCAGCACGCAGATCTTTCTTTGCAGCGCATGGGCTTCTCTCTAGCTGTGGCGTGCGGGTTTTCTCTCTCTAGTTGAGGCGCACGAGCTCAGTAGTTGTGGCGCATGGGCTTGGTTGCCCCTCAGCATGTGAGATCTTAGTTCCCCAACCAGGGATCGAACCCACGTCCCCTGCATTGGAAGGCGGATTCTTTACCACTGGACCACTGGGGAAGTCCCGGGAAGGGCATTTCTACTCTTCCTAAATGCAGGGGTCATCCATGATCCCTCCCCTCCTCCCCCACACCTCTCTCCAACTCCACTCTGAGCCCTTGGCCCAGTCTTCATCAGCTCTGTCCTGAGGAACTCAGCAGCCCTCTACTATTCTCCCTGCCCCCCTCATCTCCACTCCCACAGCCCTTCATCCCCTCACCTCATGGCATTCAACATGGGCTTTATACACATAAATCAGAAGTGCCACTCCCCACCCCACCCCCACTTAAACCCTCCAAAGGCTCCCCACTCTGCATTCATTTATTTACATATTTATTGAATATCTCTATGTGACAGCCACTGTTTAGACACTGAGGATACAGTGGCAAATAAAACAGACAGAATGCCCTGCCCTTGTGGACCTCATGGGGAAAATTGGCAATAAACAGGATAAATAACTATATTAGTCACCTACTGCTGAAGACCAGATTACCCCAAAACTCAGTGGCTTAAAACAACAGCATGTATTGTCTCCCAGTTTCTGAGGGTCAAGAATCTGGTCCTGGGTGCTCTGGACCCTCTGGCACAAAATCTCTCGTGAGGCTGCAGTCAAGCCACTGGCTGGAGCTGTGTTCTCATCAGAAGGCTCAGCTGGGAAGGGGTCTGTGTCTCAGCTCTCTCACTGGTTGTTGGCCAGGCCTTGGTCCTTTGCCACAGGACTCCTCATGTCATGGTGAGCAATTCCAGAGAAAGAAAGAAGTGACAGCCCGTCCTCTCTGCCACATTCTATTGGCTAGAAGCTAGTTACTCAATCCAGCCCGCACTCAGGGGAGGGCTACACAAAGGTGCAAACGCAGGAGGCACATGGTTGGGGGCCATCTTAGAGGCTGCTGTCACAACACGTAAATCAGAATGTACTTTATATAGTGACAAGCTGGAAAACAAGTAGATAAAAGAGGAGAGAGGACATGAGATGTTGGGCAGGGTGCTGAAATTGGATATAAAACAATAGGGAAGGCCTCACCAAGAAGGTGACTTTTGAGTAAAGACCTGAAGGGAGTGAATGACTCTGGGGAAAAGGGGTGCCGGGCAGAGACAACAGTGAATGCAGAGGTCCTGAGGCAGGAGCCTCGTGGGAAAGGAGCTGAGGGTTGTCAAATAGGAGAAAGTAGGCAAAGAGGCAGGCCTGGCTGCAGCCATACTTGAAATACATTAGCACAGCCTACAAACCCACCTGCCGCCCTCCTACGCCTCGGTGTGGGCACCCTGGCCTTCTTGCAAAGCCCTGAGCAGAACTGCTCTGTGTTCACTATGGGGCTTCTGCAGAGGCTGCCCCCTCTGCCTGGTACCCTCTTTCCTGGCATGCTCCATCCCTCTCTTCTTCCAGGTCACAGGCATTTGGCACGACCTGAGGATTGCAAGTTTCGTTTGTTTATTTGTCCATCCCATGAGCTCTCACAAGCTTCAGGAGATCAGAGACCTTGTCTCTTGATCAAGGTGTGCCCAAGGCCCGGGACAACACGAGGCAAAGAAGAGGTGCTGGGTAAACATTGTGGGATGCATGAACGAGTGGCGGAAGCCTGTTGCACCGGTTACCGTACTTTATTCACTTCTGTATTTTGACTTGTTTCAGTTGACGAGAGGAAGCTGGGTGCGAGGGGGAGGCCGCAGGGATCAGCGAGGGGGTCAAAGCAGTCTGAGGCCGGAGCAGTGGCCGGCGCGGCCTGCACCCCGTCAGGGTTTGCGCGAAGCGGGGGAACCCCGGACTCAGCGGGGACAGCGCAGGGGGTAAGGCTCAAAGAGACCCCCAAGTGTGCGCAGGGTCCCGAGTCCCGGACCGCGCCGCATAGCCCTCGTCCCGGGAAACAGAGCTCAGGACACGCCAGCCCAGCCCGGTAGCCCCGCCCTGCGCACGAAGCTCCGCCCCCACCGGTGCAGGCACCATCCCGTGACTAAGCCCCGCCCAGCTAGCCCCGCCCCGCGCAGGCCCCTAGTCACCGCTCGGCTCTGCCCCCCCCACCCCCAGCCCGCCCACTGGCACGGGCCCCGTCCCCGCTCCGGAAGCCTTCCGCCCGCGCAGGCGCCCTAGGTCCCGAGGCGGCCCTAGGTTTCGAGGGGGCCCTCGGTCCCGAGGCGGCCCTGGATCCGCCGGGTCCCTCCGCCTGCCGAGGTGCCATGGTGCCGCCGCCGCTGTCGCCGCCGCTCTGCACGCTGCCGCCCGGCCCCGGACCCCCGCGCTTCGTGTGTTACTGCGAGGGGGAGGGCAGTGGGACGGGGGAACGCGGCGGCTTCAACCTCTAGTGAGTAGCGGGGTCCGCAGGGCTGCGAGGGGCGCGGGCAGCTCTGCGGGCGGTCCCGCCTGACAGCCCCTCCCCCGCAGTGTGACGGACGCCGCGGAGCTTTGGAGCACCTGCTTCACGCCGGACAGCCTGGCGGCCCTCGTGGGTAACAGGGCTCCTGGGCGGCCGGCAGCCTCCAGCACCCCACGCCTGCAGCGCGGAGCACGTGTGGGATCGAAGGGGGCGGCCTGGGATTCCCCGGAAGGGTCAGGACACCCTTCCCACGGCTCTGTAGCTGTAGTCCTAAGATTGGTCCCGGGCGGCTCTGGGTCGGGCAGGTTTGGGGTGTCCCCAGTAGTCCTAGGGTGTCAGGCACCTGGTGACCAGTCCCTGTGCCCTGTAGAAAGCCCGTTTTGGCCTGAGTGCGGCTGAAGACATCACCCCCCGCTTCAGGTGAGCCCCTGAGCAAGGAGGCAGGAAGTATGGGGAGCGGCGAGTGGGTCTGGTCACAGCGCTCAGCCCGCCTCCTTTCCCAGGGCAGCCTGCCAGCAGCAAGCTGTGACTCTCACCCTGCAGGAGGACAGAGCTTCCCTGACCCTTTCAGGGGGGCCCTGGGCGCTGGAATTTGACCTCTCCAAGGTGCCGGGCCCAGAGGCAGCCTCCAGGTTGCAGGCACTGACACTGGGCCTGGCAGAGCGCGTGTGCAGCTTGGAGCAGCGGTTGGCAGGTAGGGTGGGGGGTAGGCATCTCACACCCTCACTGGGGTCCCCCCGCTGGGGCCTCCATTCCTGCTTTCTCCCCAGCTGCTGCAGAGGAGACAGCCACCAGCCCCAGGAAGAGCTCCCGGCAGGTGGGCCCTCTGCTCTTCTTACCGGGTAAGGCCTGTCACCTGTGACTTGGGTAGGGTGACTCAGTTTCCCCAGAACAAGCCTCAAGCTCCAGAGAGAGGATCTGTCTGTGTGGAGAAGGGGTTGTGGCCCTGGGATCCTGCTAGATTCAGGAGCCCCCCTCCCTCATCCTGTTTTCCCCAGACCCGGATGCTCAGAGAGGTGGCCCTGGACCTGGGGTCAAGAGGCGGTGTCCGGGAGAGTCTCTCATCAACCCTGGCTTCAAGAGGTGCCCACCCACTCCCCCGC